>NC_053391.1:500217821-500554976 GCF_905171765.1 Bufo bufo
GTTGTGCGGTTCCGAAATTTTAATCGGAGACATTGAGGTCTGCCAATTCAGAACCCGGCGGCAAGTCCTCAACGTCTCCTACCAACACACTCAGCAGGGTTGTCTCCCCCTCTTCCAATGAAGTGGTGGTCACCCCTACTGCTGGCCCTTCGGCCTCGGGATCCCAGGGTTCTGGCCTCCCGCACGATCCAGGTCACTCTGCTGAAGTTACCTTTGACTCAGGGGCATCAACAACTCTCACAGCCAGCCACAGGGCCTGTAAGCCGAGAAAGTCTCTCCCAATATTTAGTTCATAAGGTAAAGTGGTGGCAACGGCTACCTCGTGGGTCCACTTGCCACCTCCCATGGATAGACACACCAGGGAGGTGGTATAATCTTTTAAATCTCCATGTATGCACAAAAACCCTTACGTGGCCAGGCTCCTGACACCGCCAGTGTACTATCCGCCCCTGGGCGGGCTTGGTTGGCACAAGTCTCTGGGTCTGGGATGGACATTGCTGGGGTATGGCTGTTCCCCTCCCAAACGAACCCCCTTTCAAATTCCTGGTAGCCTCATAGCGTTCCACCAGGTCCACCATCTCAAGGGCATTACCAGGAGACACTTTGCCGATCCAGTGCCAGAGGGGGTACAGCAAATCCCTCCAGAACACAGCCAACAGATGATCCAACATAGCAGTGGGACTCAGGACGTCAGGTTGCAGCCATTTTTGCAACAGGTGTAATAGGGTATAATACTGGGGCCTCGCGGGCTCAGCCGGGTTAAACTCCCACTGATGCACCCATTGGGCCCGGACTAATACATTCACCCCCAGTCTCGCCAGGATCTCACCCTTTACTGTCGGGTAATCAGCCGCTTGATCATCCGGTAAGTCAAAATACACCTGCTGGGGTCCAGATGCCAGGAATGGAGCGACAACCTCAGCCCATTAATTGTGGGGATTCTCTCTGGTAGTTGGAATAAGCGGGTGCAGTACAGAGGCAAAGTACAAGTTCATAATTAAAATGTCCGTGTTTATTCACACATAAGGTCAAACAAAAACACTCTTTGCAAGGTTGGTGTTTGTTCACACCAAGTGGAAAGTTTGTGCATAACAAAAAAACTTCACCTTATCAGCGGTTCTGCCTCCAGCAGTCAAATTGCAGGCTTCAGGTGGCCTGCTCTCCCAATGCACAGGTCTCAGCTTTTCAGCCCAGCATTTTTTGTAGGCCAGTCAAGACCCGGCCTGGAATGTGGGGAGTCATCACCCATCCATCACTTTTGACTATTTCCAGTAAGAGCCATCCCGGATCAGCTATACAGCCATACAAAAATAGCAAAGTGTCAATCAGCATTAAGTAGTATAGACAAACCGCTCACTCTCCTTACAATTCTGGATTGGGCGCTCTAGTCTCAAATTGGTTCACTCAGATCAACAAAGGTGTAATAAAAAATATATATATATTATGAGACTGGCACTCCCTCGCATGGAAATAGAGCAATGGTAGTAGTGTTGGTACACAATATTTAATTTGGCACAATGTGTTAAAATACAACGTTACAATACAATGTTAAAATACTTGACAGTCGCTGCAGCGAACACACAATGACAATATAAATTCCTAAAAATGCCTAAATCTAAAACATCAATAAAAACTCAAAAAAAGTCCAATCGGACACAAAGTTTTTACTCACAGGTGAATGTCGATTATCCTGCAATCCCAATATTCGATCCTTATAATTTTTACTCACGGTATTAATTCATATTCCCGTGGTTCTCGATGTTTAGCGTCCCACCTGGTTCGTTCGTCACTGGTCTCTCTCGATCGTTATCCACAAATCTCGGCTCTAGTCATACGATCAGGGTGTAGTATCGCGAGAGGAAAACTTATACTTGTACTGACCAGTTTGAGTGGCTGAAATTTCTGATCTTTGTCTTTGGAGCGCTCTGATTCTTTTGTATATATTATCGGATATTAATAAACGAACTTCCAGTGGGGGTCTCTTGTTGAGGATGTCTTTGTAAAGCACCAAACGCGTTTCGGGGATCTCCTTTCCCCTTCCTCAGTGTCAATCAGCATTAGCTACCACTGACACCTGAAAATACTGGCTCTTACTTCACCGAGGCCAGGAACCTTGGTGACACATACCTTCCGTCATTGATGGACCCTTGCGCCTTCCTACAACCAATACAGCTCTGCTGGATTAATGAGAGTGTTATGTCTCAGCACAATTGTTTCTCTCCTTGCCTGAGACCTATCTGTATGATCAGTGTAGGCAGGGTGGTGCACGATTTTAAAGAACACAGCCATCTCCATGCAGAAAGGTCCTAAGGTACAGTGAAAGTAGATGAAAACTCAGATCACTGGAAGTTAAATGATATTTGATAATGTCAATAGCGGGAGGAGCCAGAGAAAGAAATTTATATGTAGCAGAGCTGTGTTTATTAGGTGTATGCATCAGTGCTGTGTGTATATATGTTAACTGTGTAGGAAGATTGTGTTTGCCATGGGGTGTATGCAGCTGTGCTGTGTGTGTAGGTCAGTTGTGTAGCAGAGCTATGTTTGTTAGGTTATGTATAGCAGTGCTGCATGTATATATGTCAGCTACTGTATGTTTCAAAGCTGTGTTTGTCAAGTGGTGTATGTCAGCTGTGTAGCATAGCTGTGTTTGGTAGTGCTGTGTGTATATATGTCAGTTGTGTAGTAGAGTTGTAGTTGTCATGTGGTGTATGCAGATGTGCTGTGTGTATATGTCAGCTGTGTAGCAGGGCTGTGTTTCTTAGGAGTATTGTCATAGTTCTGTTCACTATGACACAACATTGCTATGTAGGCTGGCTGCCTGCGCTCTTGCATACTGGCTGTGGTGGACATGTTCCCATGGATGCTTTTTGCTTGTGTTGTGCTTGCTGGCTGCAGCCTTCTGTGGGTATGTTTGAATTGTTAGGCTACTTTCACACTGCCGTTTCTGAGTCCGCCTGTGAGATCCTTTTCAAGGCTCTCACAAGCGGCCCAAAACGGATCAGTTTAGCCCCAATGCATTCTGAATGGATAAGGATCCGTTCAGAATGCATCAGTTTGCCTCCGTTCAGCCTCCATTCTGCTCTGGAGGCGGACACCAAAACGCTGCTTGCAGCATTTTGATGTCCGTCTGACGAAACTGAGCCAAACGAATCCGTCCTGACTTACAACGTAAGTCAATGGGGACGGATCCGTTTTTACTGACATGTTCATGGTAATGCAAACGGATCCGTTCTGAACGGATACAAGCGTTTGCATTATAGGTGCGGATCCGTCTGTGCAGATACCAGAAGGATCCGCACCTAAACGCAGGTGTTAAAGTAGCCTTACCTGTGATCTGTATGCTCCCTGTGTTTGTTCTTGCAGAACTGCGATTGCTAACCTCCGGCACTCCAGCTGTGGTAAAACTGTGAATCCCAATATGTACACTCTCTTGGCTGTTCTCAGAACTCCATAGAAATTAATGTAGCACGCTGGGAGTCATAGTTTCACCATAGCTGGATTGCCAGAGGTTAGCCATCACTGTTGTAGGGGGTTAATGTTTTCCTGTCCGGTGAGTCTGAACCAAGCTGACGAAGTGGAATTCGATCTGAATTTCAAGGAAAAAAATATTTTATTTATTATTATGCGAATTTACTCGCGCTTCGTGGTAACGAATGACATTTTTCCTAAAATGTCTGCTGCCCGTGTGAGGACATGGAGAAAGGAAGTATGGGAAGGCGGGATCACCCAGACTGACATGCATGAGGCAGCCAATCAGCAGCCAGCCAGCCCTGTGATGTTACAGCCCTATAAATACGGCGGCCATCCTAGATTCAGACTATTTCCAGCGTACGGAGTGCAAGGACAGACGTGAGAATGTGCTAGGCACAGCAATTGGAAAAACCTTATTGTGACAAAAAAACTATGAAAAAACGATTTATAAGTGCAGGGAAAGGATAGGGAGGAAGCATTTCAAAGCATCTTAGTGCAGGGAGAGACATCAGAAGGCGCTAGAGACAGTGCCAGGAAAGCGATTTACAAGTGCAGGGAAAGATTATTATTTGGGGATCCAAATAGCCATTATACAGCTATGTCATTCCAGCAATTTGTTCTTGTTATTGGGGTGCAAGTGCTATGTTGAAAAGCCTTTAGTGGCCGATTTTAGTACAGAAAGAAAAATATATAAGCACTTCATTGTTGCAGTTATTTGTGGTGAAAGCGTTCAGTAGCCTATTTCCATTCACAAAGATAAATATATTCTCAGTTCACTTCTGCAGTTATATGTGTACAAAGCGTTTAGTGGCCTATTTCAGTACAAAAAGAAAAAATATATTCTCAGTTCACTTTGGCGGTTATATGTGTTAAAAGCGTTTAGTAACCTATTTCAGTACAAAAAAATATATATATTCTCAGTTCACTTCGACAGTTATATTGTGTTGACAGCGTTTAGTGGCCTATTTCAGTACAGAAAAGGAAATATATATGCACTTCACTGTTGCAGTTATTTGTTGTACAAACATTTAGTGGCCTATTTCAGTACAAAAAGAAAAATATATTCTCAGTTCACTTCAGCAGTTATATGTGTTAAAAGCGTTTGGTGGCCTATTTTAGTGCAGAAAGAAAAATTATATACGCACTTCACTGTTGCAGTTATTTGCGGTGAAAGCGTTTAGTAGCCCATTTCAGTACAAAAAGAAAAATATATTCTCAGTTTACTTCGGCGGTTATATGTGTTGAAAGCATTTAGTGGCCTATTTCAGTACAAAAAGAAAAATATTTTCTCAGTTCACTTCGGCGGTTACGTGTGTTGAAAGCGTTTAGTGGCCTATTTCAGTACGGAAAGAAATATATATACGCACTTAACTGTTGCAGTTATTTGTGGTGAAAACTTTAGTGGCCTATTTTAGTACAAAAATAAAAATATATTCTCAGTTCACTTCTACAGTTATATGTGTTGAAAGCGTTTAGTGGCCTATTATATTACAGAAAGAAAAATGTATATGCACTTCACTGTTGCAATAATTTGTGGCAAATGTGTTTAGTGGCCTACTTCAGTACAAAAAGAAAATATATTCTCAGTTCACTTCGGCGGTTAAATTTTTTGAAAGCGTTTAGTGTCCTATTTCATTATAGAAAGAATCATATATACGCACTTCACTGTTGCAGTTATTTGTGGCGAAAGCATTTAGTGACCTATTTCAGTACAAAAATAAAAATATATTCTCTGTTCACTTCTGCATTTATATGTGTTGAAAGCTTTTATTGGCCTATGTTAGTACAGAAATAAAAATATATACGCACTTCACTGTTGCAGTTATTTGTGGCAAAATCATTTAGTGGCCTATTTCAGTACAAAAAGAAAAATATATTCTCAGTTCACTTCAACGGTTATATGTGTTTAAAGCATTTAGTGGCCTATTTCAGTACAAAAAGAAACATATATTCTCAGTTCACTCTGGCGGTTATTAGTGATGAGCGAGCACCAAAGTGTTCGGGTGTTCGGGTACTCGGTCCGAACACATATATTGTTCAATATTCGTGCGATCGGCCGAGCACCTGAGCACAATGGAAGTCAATGGGATACAACCAGGCACCCCCTGCTCGGATGAGGGGAGGGTACCTGGTTCATAGGAAAAGGTCTGAAAGTGATGGAAACACCTCTGAAATCGATCAGGAACAGCAGGGGGTCCATGTCGGGATGCATTTTGGACTCCAATGTTGCTGCTGGGAACCATTGTTAGGAAACATTATTTCCTGTATATTCAATTGTATATACAGTTTAAGTACTGTAGCTGCCAAAAAATTACAAGTAAGAAGCACTCCAATACAGCCTGTATATCACATAAAGGAGGACCTCATTCACATGGTGCTAGAATTGTTCAGGTACACTGCTACATTCCTAAAGCCTATGCACTAAGTGAAAGGGCTGCCAAATATTACAAGGAACCGGCACTTCAATACACCCTTTCTTACACATAAAGGAGGGCATCATACACACCCTTGAAAAATTATCCTTGGTGGCCTGCTGGTGACCTTCCAAAACATTCGGAGCGAGGGCATGCTGGTCAATGTAACAAGCGGTCGAAAGACCAAAGAATTCCTTTATTAATTATTGACTAAAACGGTGAAACATAAATTCTATAAGGATAATCTCATATAAAACTATCAGAGTACAGTAGAGCTTGTAGATATATATTTTACTCCTGTATTGAACTAACCGCTGTTGCTTTGGATTAGCAACAGCTGGAAGGATAGTAACGTGGAGTATGTATTCATATATATTCCCTTCTAGGTATTTGAGCCAGGAAGGTACTCGGTGCAGGGAATCAATTTGATATACTCATATGTATCCAGTAGGACCAGGCGTGCATATGGCTTCCACTATATGTCATTCCCTCAATAATGGGCCAGTTCTGAATTGATTTATGTTCATTTAGATGTAATTTGTACTGTATCACTCAGTACACCGTGTTTCTAAACAGTAGCCACTTGTTTGGCGGACTGTTTATCTCAACTGTTCAGTCACAACCAGTATTGTCTACCTCTTATTGTCTTGGAGGAGATTGTATCTTGTTGCAACAACTGGCAATGTTGTCCACCA
Organism: Bufo bufo; assembly: GCF_905171765.1. Lineage (NCBI taxonomy): Eukaryota > Metazoa > Chordata > Amphibia > Anura > Bufonidae > Bufo > Bufo bufo. The sequence continues at coordinate 500,224,402 of NC_053391.1, forward strand.
GTTGGCAGCAAATCTCTCTACTAAATTGGTGTTACTGTGTGCTGGCAGTTGATTTGTATCACGGTGACTGAGTTTGGTGTTCACTCCTAGTAGCCACTTGTTTGGCGGGCTGTTTGTCTCAACTGTTCAGACACCACCAGTATTGTATAACCCTTATTGTCTTGGAGGAGATTGTATCTTGTTGCAACAACTGGCAATGTTGTCCACCAGTTGGCAGCAAATCTCTCTACTAAATTGGTGTTACTGTGTACTGGCAGTTGATTCGGATCACGGTGACTGAGTTTGGTGGTCACTCCTACTGTACAATTCACTCTAAACTAAGCCTCATGTTGCTGTACAGCTCTGCTTGAGCTTACTGGATAATGACAAGGTGCCTTTGCACTGCCGCTATCTGGTCTATAACTAATCTTGTGTTCACCTGCTAAACACTCTCTGTATTCTGTCTAAAACTTAACGCTACACTATGGCACCCCTCCCGACATGTTTTGCCACTGCTGTGGCTTTGTCAGGGGAAGGGCATGCTGGTGACACTATAAGAAATTAGGGGCGAGTGCCTGCTACCGAGCTGACCTTCTAAAACATTATATGTGAAGGACTGCTGTTCAGCTGATGCTCTAAAACATTATATGTGAGGGCCTTCAGGTGAGAAGACCGCATAAAACATTACAGGTAAGGGCCTACAGGTGAGCAGACAGTATAAATCATTAGAGGTGAGGGCCTACAGGTGAGCAGACCATATAAAACATTGGAGGTGAGGGCCTGAAGGTGAGCAGACCCAATAGAACATTGTAGTGAGGGCCTACAGGTGAGCAGACCGTATAAAACATTAGAGGTGAGGGCCTGAAGGTGAGAAGACCCTATAAAACATTGTAGTGAGGGCATATTTACTGTATGGAAAAGGAGGAGGAGGATGAAAAAACAAGATTCAAACATATACCCTTTTTTTGCGGTGAAAAGGGTGCATCTGAATCTTGTGGATTGAGTACATTATAAAGCATACATTTAAATAGAGTTTTTGTTCGTCATTAGCTCAGCTCTCCTCTGGTAGAGTGGAGAAGTCAGGGGCAATCCAGGCCTTGTTCATTTTTATCTGAGTCAACCTGTCAGCATTGTCAGTGGACAAGCGGATACGATTATCTGTTATAATTCCGCTAGCAGCACTAAATACACGCTCAGACAATACGCTGGCAGTAGGGCAGGCCAGCACCTCCAAGGCATAGAGCACAAGTTAATGCCACGTGTCCAGCTTTAACACCCAGTAGTTGTAAGGCACCAAGGGATCATTGAGGACGCTGACACGGTCTGCTATGTATTCCTTCACCATCTTCCAAAACTTTTCCCTCCTTGGGACAGTAGGCCGCGCTTCAGGGTACGGTTGCTGGCGGGGTGTCATGAAAGTGTCTCATGCCTTGGAAAGTGTTGCCCTGCCTTGTTGGGACTAGAGTGTGTTCCCATTGTCTGCCTTACTCGTTTGCCTATGGAAGCACAGACTCTGCCGCCAGCATTGTCAGATGGAAATGTTTGGAGCAATTTCTCAACAAGGACCTTCTGGTATTGCACCATTTTACTTGCCCTCTCCACCTCAGGAATGAGAAATGAAAAGTTCTCTTTGTAGCGGGGGTCGAAACACCCAGTAATCCGTGTTATCTAAAATGTGCATAACGCGAGATTCATGGGAAAGGCAGCCTAACATGAAGTCAGCCATGTGTGCCAGAGTACCAACAAGCAAGACGTCTATGTCAACGTCAGGATGACTCTCCATCTGCTCATCCTCCTCCTCATCCCCTTGTGCCCATCCACGCCGAAGGATGGAATTAAAGTTCCGTCTGTAGTACCCTCTGTAGCAGAGGCAACTGTCTCCAGCTCCTCCTCCTCATCATGGTCCAATTCGTGCTGAGAAGAAGAAATGTGGGTGGTCTGGCTATCACCCACACTAAAATCCTCCCCCATTTCCACATCTGCCACATTCAGAGCATCGTCCTTAATTGTGAGCAGCGATCGTTTGAGTAGACACAGAAGTGGGATGCTTACGCTGATTATAGCGTTATCGCCACTAACCATCTGTGTGGATTCATCAAAGTTTCTTAAAACCTCACAGAGGTCTGACATCAATGCCCACTCCTCACTTGTGAATAGTGTAAGTTGACTCGAAAGGCAACGACCATGTTGCAGCTGGTATTCCACAATTGCCCTCTGCTGCTCATAAAGTCTGGACAACATGTAGAAAGTAGCAAAGAAAAAATGTGGGGGATTCAATCAGCACAACCCTATATGCAGGTGCACATCGCTATGGCGAAATACATATACAAAGAAAAAGACACAAATGCAATAGCACTCTGCAACCAGCATTCTGCCTTGCCTCTATGCTGGATGAGGCATTGGTGTACATTTTGGCCAAAGCGTAATAAGCCACTCACCACGTCAAGGTCGCCTCTAATGAGTGGTTCCTAACACTAGTTCCTACCTGTTCATGGGCCATGACAGCCACACAAAGTCCAGGGAATGCAGGTGCAGCATGCACGCCAAGCACACTCTGCTTTTAACCCCGTCCGGTGCCATTACAGCTTTCATTGGATCCAGGGATGCAAGTACCAACATGCATGCTGAGCCCACTATATACTTCTCCTGGAGCCAAATGGCTACTGGTAGGTGCTATATATGCAGACTCAGTTTTATACTGACTTTAAAACCAGCCTCCAGGACAGATTGACTGGTCAGGTGTGCATGACTGCATGGAGATCGCCATGCCTCCAATGTATACTACAAAGAAAAAATGTGGGGGATTCAATCAGCACAACCCTATATGCAGGTGCACATCGCTATGGCGAAATACATATACAAAGAAAAAGACACAAATGCAATATCACTCTGCAACCAGCATTCTGCCCTGCCTCTATGCTGGATGAGGCATTGGTGTACATTTTGGCCAAAGCGTAATAAGCTACTCACCACGTCAAGGTCGCCTCTATGGAGTGGTCCCTAACACTAGTTCCTACCTGTTTGTGGGCCATGACAGCCACACAAAGTCCAGGGAATGCAGGTGCAGCATGCACGCCAAGCACACTCTGCTTTTAACCCCGTCCGGTGCCATTACAGCTTTCATCGGCTCCAGGGATGCAAGTACCAACATGCATGCTGAGCCCACTATATACTTCTCCTGGAGCCAAATGGCTACTGGTAGGTGCTATGTATGCAGACTCAGTTTTATACTGACTTTAAAACCAGCCTCCAGGACAGATTGACTGCATTCCCTGGACTTTGTGTGGCTGTTATGGCCCACAAACAGGTAGGAACTAGTGTTAGGGACCACTCCATAGAGGCGACCTTGACGTGGTGAGTGGCTTATTACGCTTTGGCCAAAATGTACACCAATGCCTCATCCAGCATAGAGGCAGGGCAGAATGCTGGTTGCAGAGTGCTATTGCATTTGTGTCTTTTTCTTTGTATATGTATTTCGCCATAGCGATGTGAACCTGCATATAGGGTTGTGCTGATTGAATCCCCCACATTTTTTCTTTGTAGTATATATTGGAGGCGTGGCGATCTCCATGCAGTCATGCACACCTGACCAGTCAATCTGTCCTGGAGGCTGGTTTTAAAGTCAGTATAAAACTGAGTCTGCATATATAGCACCTACCAGTAGCCATTTGGCTCCAGGAGAAGTATATAGTGGGCTCAGCATGCATGTTGGTACTTGCATCCCTGGATCCGATGAAAGCTGTAATGGCACCGGACGGGGTTAAAAGCAGAGTGTGCTTGGCGTGCATGCTGCACCTGCATTCCCTGGACTTTGTGTGGCTGTCATGGCCCATGAACAGGTAGGAACTAGTGTTAGGAACCACTCATTAGAGGCGACCTTGACGTGGTGAGTGGCTTATTACGCTTTGGCCAAAATGTACACCAATGCCTCATCCAGCATAGAGGCAGGGCAGAATGCTGGTTGCAGAGTGCTATTGCATTTGTGTCTTTTTCTATGTAGAAAGTAGCGTTCCAGCGTGTGTTCACGTCGCACAACAATCGGTGAGCTGGAAGCCCCAAGCGCTGCTGCAGCGTTGACAGACTGGCTGAAGCTGTGGACGACTTGCGGAAATGGGCACACACTATGTGTGGACGACTTGCGGAAATGGGCACACACTACTAGTAGCTCTGTCAAATTTGGGTATGTTTTAATAAACCGCTGAACAACTAAGTTTAATACGTGCGCTAGGCATGGCACGTGCATCAGGTTGCCATGCTCCAAAGCCACCACCAAGTTACGGCCATTGCCTGACACAACCATGCCTGGTTGTAGGTTGAGTGGCGACAGCCACAGCTCAGTCTGGTCCCTTATACCCTGCCACAGCTCTGCAGCGGTGTGCTGTTTGTCTCCTAGGCAGATCAGCTTCAGAACAGCCTGTTGATGTTTCCCCACAGCAGTGCTACACTGCTTCCAGCTACCGACTGATGGCTGACTACTGGAGGCATAAGTGGTGGAGGTAGCGGTGGAAGAGGAGGAGGAGAAGTGGGGGTTGGAGCCAGTAACATAGCTGCTGTCGGAGACCCTGATGGATGTAGGGCCCGCAATCCTGGGCGTGGGTAGCACCTGTGCCATCCCAGGGTACAACTCACTCCCGGCCTCTACAACATTCACCCAGTGTGCGGTCAGGAAAATGTAGCGTCCCTGGCAGCCAGCACTTGTCCATGTGTCCATGGTCAAGTGGACATTTCCAGTAACTGCGTTGGTCAGGGCACGGGTGATGTTCTGGGACACATGCTGGTGTAAATAGTGGCGGCTGGGGACTGCGTACCGAGGGATGGCCACCGACATCAGGCAGCGGAAGGCCTCGGTCTCCACAAGCCTATATGGCAACATTTCAAGGGCCAATAGATTTGAATGTTGTGCATTTAGTGCTATGGTCTGTGGGTGGGTATTTGCGCTTGCGTTCAAATGACTGTGTTATAGACATTTGGATGCTGTGCTGGGACAGGGAAGTGGACGTTGTTGCTGATGGTGCAATGAGCCGGACCGTGGGTGCAGTTACACGGACGCCAATTATGCAGTGTGTCAGGATATGGGTATAATAGTCTATGGTTTGTTTGTGACGCCAATTGCAGCATGCGCAGGGTACTAACACAGGGCCCTTTAAGGTGTTGCAATTCACATACCAGGCTAGGAATGCCAGAGTGGGGTAATGTCTCTGTGTGATAGTGACAATAGTGTCAACGGTGTCTCCTACCTTGGTACGGCTGGACTCCTGGATCCTGGCTCACTTGCAATAAAATCAGTGTGCTGCTAGTAGGAGTAATTGAGGAATTTGCAGCAATAATTGAGATCCAGACTTGGAATAAAGTTCAAACTTGTCTATACTATATGAAGCTTACATCCAAGTGAGATACAGCAATAGTCTTGGGTCCCAGCAGGTATTGGCAATATGTGGCAGGGATCTGTCTTCTGCTTCTATCATGTGCCTTGGGCTCGTCTGCTTGTGGCTCTGTAATGGGCAGGAATTACTATCTTCTGCACTATCTTCTGCTGTATTGGGGACTGACTAGCTGAGGAGGAATTTGGCTTCTCCTGGTCTCTGGACGGTACTCACAGTTGTGCTCACAGGGTATGTTTCTTCTTGGAATACTGGAGGAGGCCTCTTGCTTTCTACCAGCGGAGGCTGAAGGCTCAGGCTGGGAATGATGATCTTTTGTCTCAGCCGAGACAAGAGACTGGCTTGGATCCCTAGAACTGGGAGCTCCTACACACAGCCTTTCCCATGCAGGGAGAGCTGGAACACACTGGATCTAACAGGTTTTTCCTACCTTATTGCAGGATGTGGAAAACTCCACTTCCCTTAAGCAGGGGGGCAGAACAGAACTGGAACGTTCCATTCTGAATGGCCATAACATTAAAACTATCCCTACCAACGATTCCGCAACCTGCTGGTAGACCTGAAACATTACAAGGAAAATATCACATTTAAAATGGTTTCATCTGCACAGTTGTGAATGACATGAGGGAAATCACATCAAATGACCGTGTTAATGCTCTTAGCAGATAGTAGCGGGGTAAAAGCATTTAGTAACCCAACTCTGGGGTGTTACAATGGTGCATGCGAAGGTGCAGGGCAAGGGGCATCCGGCCCTGCACCTTCGACAGGGTATTGGCCAGCAGTGCATAACACATGGGAAGAGGAGGCAGTAGGGTGGCCCGCAGAGCCAGATTGTGGACCCAGGCATTCGGCCCACTAATTAGGGTGCTTGGATGCCATGTGGCGGATCATGCTGGTGGTTGTGAGGTTGCTGGTGTTTGTGCCCCGGCTCATTTTGGTACGGCACAGGTTGCAAACTAACACTCTTTTGTCGTCTGCACTTTCCGCAAAAAAGAGGCATACTGCAGAACACCTACCCATTGGCAAGGGAGATTTACGCATGTGGGTGCTCCATGTAACGGTTGCAGGCCTGTTTGGTGTGGGCCAACTTCTCCCTTTTGCCACACCACTGCCTCTTACAGATTGTTGTGGTGCTGCAGATCCCTCCTCGTCTGTTCTGCTTTCCTCGCTCAGCTTTTCACCTTCCCAAGATGGGTCAGTGACCTCATTGTCCACCACTTTCTCCTCTACTTCCTTATCCCCATCCTCCTGACTTGACCTAACCACAACCTCAGTGATTGACAACTGCGTCTCATCCTCATCCACCTTGTGAACAAATAATTGACGTTAACCACAAGATCTGTGCCTCTTCAAGCGTGCTTGGCGAGAGGGCCAAATCTAGTGATGGCGATGAAAATAGGTCCTCCGAATGTCCGAGTGTGGTATCAACGGTTTGTCCGACTCCTGACTCTACATGGTGGGAGGAAGGAGGATCAGGGTGAGGATTCTGTGGACCAGACTCTTTGCTAATAAGACTGGCTTGGTGGAAGAGCGGGTAGAAGAATTATCTTCTGCCATCCAAACGATCATCCAGTCTTACTGGTCCCACTTGAACAGTGTTGTCCTGTGACGTCTAGTTAACTGTAAAATGAAACTGGGTATAGTGGATTTTTTTATTTTTTCCAGTTTCACCGTCAGCTGGCACAGTTTTATTGCGCCCAGGGCCACAGCCTCTGCCTGAAACGCCAGCAACACGCCCACTTCCCGTCCTTTAGTGCTCGCCTTCTTCATATTAAAAGGTTTATTCAATAGATGTCGGACAACTCATTTAAATTTGCCCCCAGCAAAATAATTCTCTGCTGGAATACTGTATATAACGTTTGTGGATTGAACGCACACACAAATGTGCCCAAAACTAGTTAAATTTGTCCCAAATACAAATAATTCTCTGCTGGAACACTGTATATATGGTTGTGGCCTAAACGCACACACAGATGTGCCTAAAACGAGTTAAAGTTGTCCAAAATAAAAGTTATTCTCTGCTTGAATACTGTATATAACGTTTGTGGATTAAACGCACACACAGATGTGCCTAAAACTAGCAAAATTTGTCACAAATAAAAGTTGTTCTCTGCTGGAATACTGTATATAACGTTTTTGGATTGAACACACACACAGATGTGCCTAAAACTAGGTAAATTTGTCCAAAATAAAATGTATTCTCTGCTTGAATACTGTATATAACGTTTGTGGATTGAATGCACACACAGATGTGGCACAAATTAGGTTCATTTCCACATAAAAATAAATTCTCTGATGCCGCGGTGTATATCTCACTAGCAGGCACACTGTAGTGAATAAGTCCCTTTTTATAATGTCTGCTAAACACACTGCTTTATGATAGAATACTGTAGATCTCACTTGCAGACAAACTATAGGGAATAAGCCCCTTTTTATAATGTCTGTTAAACACCATTTTTCTGCACTTTGTTTTTATTGCGGCCTAGTCTGCATCTGTTCCTTTGAGATACAACCTTTACATACTGTCGTTCTATTCTGCTATTATTAAACACCCATTTAGGGCAAGATCCTAAATTAGAGAAATATGAGGAGAGTGTCAAATAAGGGACGTGGCCCAGGTCGTGGTCGATCTGTGCCAGCTACATGCACAAGGGAAACCCCTTCCTCAGGTGCGAGTAGGCGACAGAACCTGCAGCGGTATTTGATCGGGCCAAATGCGGCTCTACGAATGGTGAGGACAGGACAAGTACAGGCGATAGTAGATTGGGTTGCTGACAGTGTCTCCAGTTCCTTTACATTGTCTCCCACCCAGTCTCCTGCTGAAAGATCAAAGTTGGCACCTGCAGCCGATGTCCATCAGTCTTTCACCTCACCCCCTTGCAAATCAGCCAAGCAGTCTGAGCCCCAAGTCATGCAGCAGTCTCTTCTGCTTTTTGATGACTCTGTTAGCAGGGTTTCCCAGGGCCATCCACCTAGCCCTGCCACAGAAGTGGAAGAGATTGAATGCACCGATGCGAAACCACTTATGTTTCAAGATGAGTACATGGGAGCACCATCGCAGCATGTCTCGGATGGTGACGAAACACAGGAGCCAACTGCTGGGGCTTTCAAAAGTGTGTAGACCGACAAAGGGGGCAGGGGTGAAGACTGGGTGGAAGATGACGAGGAGGACGATGAGGTCATCGACCCCACATGGAATCAAGGTCACGCGAGTGACCTGTGTAGTTCGGAGGAAGAGGCGGTGGTTGCATAGAGCCACCAGCACAGCAGAAGAGGGAGCAGGGTGCAAAAGCGGAGCAGCCGCCCCCTAGACAGTATGCCTGCTACTGCCCACTACAGCAAGGGACCGAGCATACCAAAGCAAGCTCCAAGGAGTTCCCTGGCGTGGCAGTTCTTCAGACAATGTGCTGACGACAAGAGCCTGAAGCGAGACATAAACGTTCTCAACCTGAGCACAACCTGCATGACCAGGCATCTAAGTGCAAAGCACGAGCTGCAGTGGAGTAGACACCTCAAAAACAAAGAAAGGTCTCTGGCTCCTCCTGCTTCCTCTTCTGCTGCAGTCTCGGCCTCTTCATCCACCTCTGGAGGGACAGAATCCTGCCACCCTGCAAACAGAGGATCTGCCAGCAACACCACTACCTGGGTCACCAAGCATCTCCACAATGTCCCACTGAAGCGTTCAGCTCTCCATCTCCCAAACATTGGAGCTGAAGAGGAAGTTCCCCCCTACCCACCCACGATCCCTGGCCCTGAATGCCAGCATTTCAAAATTACTGGCCTTTGAAATGCTGTCATTCCGTCTGGTGGAAACGGAGAGCTTTAAAAGCCTTATATAGGTGGCTGTCCCACAGTATGTCGTGTCCAGCCGCCACTACTTTTCCAGGCATGTCATCCCTTCCCTGCACAACCAAGTGTGCACTGTGCGACGCCATCTGGGGCAAGGTGCTCCTAACTACAGATACGTGGACCAGTAAGCATGGTCAGGGACGGTATATCTCCCTAACAGCACACTGGGTAAATACAGTGGCGGCTGGGCCTGAGGCAGATAGCAGTTGGGCACATGTCCTTCAAACCCCACACCGCGCAGGAGCTGTGTGGGGTTTTAACGTAACATTGGTTTTAACGTAACTTTATTCTTTCATGAGTTATTTACAAAATGTGCCCATTGTGTTGGATTGTCAATGCAACCCTTTTCTCCCACTCTTCACACACTGATAGCAACACCGCAGGAGAAGTGCTAGCACAGGCTTCCAGTATCCGTAGTTTCAGGTGCTGCACATCTCGTATCATCTGAAGGCAATTGTCTATGCTGTGAAGATACGAGATGTGCAGCACCTGAAACTAGGGATACTGGAAGCCTGTGCTAGCATTTCTCCTGCGGTGTTGCTATCAGTGTGTGAAGAGTGGGAGAAGAGGGTTGCATTGACAATCCAACACAATGGGCAGCACATTGAACACATTTTGTAAGTGGTCAGAAACTTGTAAATAACTCATGAAAGAATACGTTAAAACCAAGCACACCATTGTTTTTCTTGTGAAATTCCCAATAAGTTTGATGTGTCACATGACCCTCTTCCTATTGAAAAAACAAAAGTTGGATTCAAAATGGCCGACTTCAAAATGGCCGTCATGGTCACCACCCATCTTGAAAAGTTTCCCCCCTCTCATATACTAATGTGCCACAAACAGGAAGTTAATATCACCAACCATTCCCATTTTATTAAGGTGTATCCATATAAATGGCCCACCCTGTAGAATGTTATTATAGGTTATCCCAGGATACTTCCCTTCATGCACAGCACAGGAGCTCTACCCCTCACATAGACATCCCACCGGTCTTTCAACATTTCTCTGCACTGATCACATGATGATGATTTCTCCTCTGCACTGCTATGCTCTGGCTTTCTGCACTGGTCACATGGTAAAGACGTCATGAAAGCTCCTTCTGCATTGAAGGTACGCCACTGGTCACAGAGCATTCACACAAAACTCAGGATGTTTGCTCACTGATATTTCCTATATCAGTTGAGAGTAGAAGGAAAGTCCTGAGCCACCCACAGATAAACCTCCCATGTCAGCCACCCCAACAACCCTAACCCTAAACATAGACAAAATACTACATAAAACCCCTTTCAAAAAGTCCCACATTCCTTGAAAATGTAGAATTTTTCTAGATGCTAGTTTTCCCCAACACCCATCTCACAGTCATATGGCACTCTTACATGGCCCAAACCTCCCAGAAACCTGTGTTTTCTTATGGCCGTTTTGCATCTATAAAGCAAACCTCTGAACTGCTGTCACCAGAGCTCCATCTCAGACAGGATGGCTGCCCCATAATCATGTACAAAAATAAAATAAAATGCTTGGGGAATCAAGAAAAAAATGTTCTGGAACGAGTTGCATGTCAGTGAGGCAAATATTATTGACAGCCTCTTTGACAGCTAACCAAAATGGTTGCATCTTATGTCAAAGCCACCATAAGTATAAATAAGTATAAATATGATACTGAACTCACACCACATCTCCAACAGTCCTCAAGTGGTAATATGCCTTTCTCCTCCAGAAAATGGGGTGAATGGTTACATCTGTTGACCAATTTATACAAATTTTCCTGAATGCGGACACACTGGGAAAAGCTATAGGAAGCAGTCATATTCAAACAAAAAGTCACCTTGCGGTGTTGGTGGTAATTCACACCATGTGGCAATTCTTCCTCAAAGACTCCTTGCTGAAAGCAGCACCAACCTGTTTTCACGCCAAACAGGTAGCAAGCCTTCATCCAAACACAAGGCTCCCAGATCCCAACACAGAGACATGGCTTCTGAGCCCAGCTGCCTATTTAAGGACAGCCAGATGCTACCAAAACCCGGACCAGCATTTAAAATCAGGTCCGGTATTTGACCTCAGCACATGCTGGGAGGAAAATACCTGTTTTCCCAGACCAAACCTCCCACTGTGTCACAGGGGTCATTTACTATGCAGAAATAAGCATAAATTAGGTGTTTTTCAGGTGCAGATGGCAGCACAACAATTAGTTGCACCACTATCTCCAACTTTGCCACGCTCACCTCAGGTCTAAAATTGTGGACATGGCTTGGGCAGGGAAGGGGACGGGATGGCAGGCCCATCTCATTCATCATTTTCTACATCTGTTTAAGTCAAGCCTGGGCCTCTTCATAACTTTGGCAGATTCACCGCCAGAACAGAGCCTTCATTTTTATTTTTTTTTTATTTATTCATTTTTATAACACAAAAATTACAAAAGAGAAGTTTGACAGTGCCGAGTCCAAGTGAATCAGTACAGGTTCTGCCAACATGGCAGACATAATACATTGTATATCACATTATACAAACAATGGAGTAAGAATCCAATACATAGTCTGTGTTAATGTTAAAACATTTGCAGATCTTCCTATTCCTTCCCGTATTGCATTGGACTCATTCTCCCGCTGTCACTTCAAACTTATCACCCCTATCCCCACCCCCATGATAGTTATCTCGGTGATCGTTGCCAATGGTCACTCCAATCTCTCCCCCCCACTCACCCTGTCCGCTCACCCAGCGGCAGAGACAATTATGCTGTACCTGCAGCGTGTTCCTCATATCTCTCGACCCTTGCCAGTAGATTTTTCCAATTCCTAATAGAAGGTGCTGTTTTTGCTCCTGATTCTCTTGCAATGATGACTTTTGCCACCATTAGACCTCTTGTCCAGATCCTTTCTTTTTCTTTTTCCCCTAATTGATGATAGAGGGCACCCTAGGACTGCCACTTCCAGCTTATATGGGAGGGATAATAGGGACTCTGCACTTAGGAAACTAAAGACCCCTCGCTAGTACGGTTGCATACTCGGGCAGGGCCATATCATATGGATATAGTCAGCGGGCTCTTGACTACACCTCCAGCATTTTGGTTCTCGTTCTTTATAGATCTTACTTAGTAATATTGGAGTCAGGTATATTCTGTGAATAATGTTAAAATAGATAATCCTAAAATTACTAGATATCGTCGTCTTTTTTATATTTCTATATATGTTGCCCCACTCAATTGTGTTTAATCCTATATCCTTTGCACATTTTTCTTCACTATCAAACTTTAGTATTTTCCCCAATCCCTTCCTTATTATCCTATACACCTGAGAGATGATCAGCTTTGTTGTCATGTAATTGTTACAAAAATCTATAAATTCATGATTTATTGTGATAAAATAATCCCTATTTTGTGTAGCTTCGAATGCTTGTTTTAATTGATAATACCGATATTGACTCATTAAGTCTATGCTAATTCCAGGGCATAATTCTTTTACTGTTCTTATTATCCCATTTTAACTAATTGTGAAGCGTAAATGATGCAGTGATTTACCCAGTATTTATAATCCGTGATTGATTTGAATTCTACAATATTGCTATTACCTCACAAAGGTGAGAAATTTGAAGTGTTAGAGATTCCCAATTTTTTAAAAATCTTTCCCCAAGACAAATCCACCATTCGACAGATTGGGCATTTTTTACCTTTGTTTTTAATAAATCCCGTCTCCAATATACTAAATATGGCATATTTTGGGCCATTGAAGCCCCGTTCCAAAAATTATTTTATGTTGTTTCCCCCTGACTTTATCCACTGAACTTGAGCTGCCAAGTAGTATCCCTGAAAAAAAGGAACCGATAGCCCTCCGTCCTCTTCCGCTAACCAGAGATATTTTTGCTTAAGTTTTCCCCTTTTTTTTCCCCAGATTAAGTCATTCAGTAGTCGTTCCATATGGTTGAAGAAATGATCCTCTATCAAGACTGGACATGACACCAAAGTATACAGAATCTGGGGGAGCAAAATCATTTATATTAATGCAATTCTGTCCGCTTATCCCATAGATAACTTCTGCCAGACGCCAATCTTTCCTTTTACATCTAGTCATCAGGGGGGTGACATTCAATCTCACAAAGTCTAATATGCTTGCACTTAGCTTTATAGCCAGATAGTCCATAGATTCCATAGTTTTTAGTACCTTGATACCTAGGGAGTTCAGTGGATTTTTCTGGTCCAATGGTAGCAATACTGATTTTGCCCAATTGACTTTATATCCCGAGATATCACTGAACTTATTTATTAGTTCCATAAGATAAGGCAGCTGTGATATTGGGTTCTCCAGGAAGACAAGAATGTCGTCTACGTACTTACTTATCTTATCAGAGGTGCCGTTCATACCAAAACCAGAGATCCCTTCGTCCGACCTAATTTTAGCGACCAATGGTTCTATGAATAAGGCAAACAGTAAAGGAGAAAGGGGACATCGCTGTCATGTTCCTCTATGCAGCTCCACTTGTTCTGACCATACTCCATTAATGTTGATTCTGGCCTTGGGATGATTGTATAAAATCTGGGTCCATTTGATAAAGTATTTACCCATATTCATCTTATACATTGCTTTCCAGAGATATTCCCACTCCACCCTGTCAAACGCCTTCTCAGCATCTAAAGACAGGATGGAGCGGGAGCCACCCCCCCCCCCCCCCCGATCGACCTGGATGTTCAGAAAGGCTCTGCGTATGCTAGATTGTACCAATCTCTTAGGTATAAATCCGGTCTGGTCTGGATGAATTAACCTATCAATTACTCCCTTTAGTCTATTAGCAAATATTCTTTCGCAGATTTTATAGTATGTATTTAAGAGGGAGATCGGGCGATACGCACTAATCTCTCTCTCATCCTTACCATTTTTTAAAATAAGTGTGATTACTGCTTCGGATAGGGATGCAGGAAACTGACCTATCTGATAGGTGTTATTTAGTACCTGTAATAACATTGGGAGGATTACATCCCCATATTGGCGATAGATTTAGAACGGGAGCCCATTAGTCCCTGGGGAGGAGTTTCCCTGAATAGTCCCAAGGGCCTCGAATACAATACTTCCTTTAATTTTATAGGTCGGTTTAATATCTTGCATTCCTGCTCTGTTAATTTAGGGAGGATAATGTTCTCCAGGAACTTTTCAACATCTCCATCCTGCTGAGTTTTGTTGTTAGTGTATAAGGTATTATAATACTTAACAAATTCTCGCTAAATATCCTCCGGGCACGTGATTATCTCTCCGCTTCCGCTTTTTATATTTTTTATTCTGTTCTTGTTTTTTTTTTGTTTTAAATCAGGAGTGACAAGAGGTTTCCTGGTTTCCCAACTTGGGAAAAATATTTAGCTCCTGTAAAAAAAAACTTATGTTGTGCTTTTTCGGATAAATAATTTTTATATTCTAGTCTGGCTTCCTCAAAATGTGATTGTGCAGTGATGTTAATTTTAAATAACTCTCCCTGTAGGTACTGGACCCTTTTTTAAGAGCAAGTTCTTTTGCTGCATATTATTTCTTTTTCCCATTAATTTTGGCTATGTATACCGCACGCAAGTAAGCTTTAAAAGAGTCCCATACTATACACATGGGTGCAGACGGAGCATTCAATAGCCAAAACTCCCGGATCTCCTTTGTTATACTTTCCTGGTCATTAATTAACTTAATCCAATGAGGGTTTAGTCTGAAACTCCTTGTGTTCCTTTTGACATTCCCCATTTTTATCGTGATAACCATGGGGGAATGATCAGATATCGTGTCCATTTCATACTTCATTTTCCCCATATAGGTATCTCCAGATATCTGTCAATGCCATTTCCCAGAGATCCTTCTTAATGATGTTGGTTTGTCCTTATCTACTTTATAGGGATGATCCTTAGAGTATCTGTCTTCCTCCAAGTCCATGACATCATTGAAGTCACCATTTACCAGAACGGGACAACGTGCTCTAGAGGCGATAAAGTCCGCCAAGTGAGACATAATACACATGGAGAAGGGAGGAGAGACATATACAAATGGCAATATGCAAGCATTGCCATCTAGATAACAATGCAGGAAGACAAATCTACCTTCTTTATCAATTCTATGGGCAATTGGAATGTAATCCATAGATCTATGAACGTAGACACTACCGCCCCGGGAATACGCCGAGAAGCAAGCATGGTAGTCTTATTTTGCCCATTTCCTTTTAATATAGTTAATGTTCTCGTCTATAAAATGTGTTTCCAAAAGGCATACTATTGCAGGAAGATGTCTCGCAACTACATTGAATATGATCACCCGCTTAGTCCTCTCGGCCATTCCACGTATATTCCATGTTAAAATTCTATTCATAGGCTTTCCTACGCAGTAATACAACCTTTAGGACCCACCGCGGGGGCGGGTAAGGGAGGGGGAAAGAGAGAAAGCGACCCCTAGCGACCACCGAGACCCCCACTCCATCCCCACTTCCCATTGCCTGCCCCCCATCCCACCCCCCCACCCCACTCCATCCCCACTTCCCATTGATGTGTTATGTGTTAGGCTCTTATTTTTTTTAATAAGTCTGTGGGTGACCTGTAGGCATTTATGTGGGTGCAATACAGCTCCTTTGCACCAGTGACACAGAAGTCATTATTGGGGTTTAAAACTCCTCATTTTCATCCGTATAACTGCAATAGCAGAGTAAATCAGTCTGATAATTGTGTCGGTGAAACAAAGCAATATATATTTTTTTATAACCGCATTTTCATCCATCTAACTGTAATAGGAGAGTAAATCAATCTGTTCATTGTGTCGGTGACACAAAGCAGTTTTTGGGGGTTAATCACACTTCCTTTGCATCCATCTTACTGTAATAGCAGAGTAAATCAGTCTGTTTATTGTGTCGCTGACACAAAGCAATTTTTGGGGGATTCATCCCACCACCTTTGCATCCGTCTTACTGTAATAGCAGAGTAAATCAGTCTGTTAATTGTGTAGGTAAAACAAAGCAATTTATTTTATAACCGCATTTTCATCCATTTAGCTATAAAAGGAGAGTAAATCAGTCTGTTTAATATGTCAATGACACAAAGCAATTTTTCAGGGTTCATCACATCGCCTTTCCATTTGTCTTATTGCAATAGTAGAGTAAATCAGTCTTCTATTTGTGTTGGTGACACAAAGCAATTTTTTTTATAGCAACACATATTCATCTGTCTAACTGTAATAGGAGAGTAAATCAGTTTGTGTCGGTGACAAAGCAATTTTTTTTTTACCACACTGCATTTTCATCTGTCTTACTGTAATAGCAGAGTAAAGCAGTCTGTTAATTGTGTCAGTGACACAAAGCAATTTTTGGGGGTTCATCACACCTCCTTTGCATCTGTCCTACTGTAATAGCAGAGTAAATCAGTCTGTTAATTGTGTTGTTGACACAAAGCAATTTTTTGGGGGTTTCATCAGACTGCATTTTCATCCGTCTAACTGTTATAGGAGGTTTAATTAATCTGTTAATTGTGTCAGTGACACAAAGCTATTTTTTTTTAATAACACCACATTTTCATCTGTCTAACTGTTATAGGAGAGTAAATCAGTCTGTTGTTGGTGATGGAGCTCCTGATGTAGGGAGAGGACGTTGTCGATCTGTGCCGACTATGCGCCCAAATAAAACACCTTCTTCTGGTGCATGCAGGCAACAGGAGGTTCTGCGTCATTTTGTAGGCTTGAATTCAGTTCTACGAATGGTGAGGCCAGAACAAGTAGAGGCGAGGTAGTAGATTTGATGTCTGACAGTGCCTCCAGTTCCTTCACATTGTCTTCCAATCGGTCACCTGCTGAAAGCACAGAGTTGGAACCGGTGGCCAACGGGCATCTGTCTTCCACCTCAACCCCTCCTGAGCCCCAAGTCATATAGCAGTTACTTATGCTTTTTGATGACTCTGTTGGCGGGGTTTCCATGGACCATCCACCTATCCCTGACCCAGAAGTGGAAGAGATTGAGTGCACTGATGCCCAACCACTTATGTTTTAGGATGAAGGAGGACCGCCACAGCGTATCTCTGCTGATGATGACAAAACACAAGTGTGAACTGCTGCGGCTTTCTGCAGTGTGCAGACTGTCCAGGATGGCAGGGGTGAAGAGTGGGTGGAAGATGATGTGAAGGATGATGCAGTCCTAGACCTCAAATGGCATCCAGGTCATGCAAATGATGTTTGCAGTTTGGAGAAAGAGGTGGGGGTTATGCAGTGCCAGCCACACAGCAAAAGAGGGAGCATGTTGCAAAAGAAGACTGCCAGACACCCAACCAGTACACCTGCTAATGCCCATCGTGCCAAGTAACAGAGTACACCAAAGCCAGCTCAAAGGAGTTCCCTGGTGTGTCAGTTCTTCAGGCAATGTGCTGATGACAAGACATGGGTGGTTTGCAGGCTGTGCAGTCAGAGCCTGAAATGATAATCCCAGCAACGTTTTCTTCTGAATTGATATGCTTTTATTTCATACATAAATAATGTGATACAGGACGCGTTTCGGCCCGTCCAGCCTTTCTCAACCACATAATGTCAGAATAACCAGAAACAACATATATAGGTGTTCAATCTAGCACACCTGATAATGACATCATCAATTAATCAAGTGAACAGGAAGTTACATCATGTATGAAAAAAATTAAAAAAATTAAATCTACCACATACCGTTGCAAGAAACAGTATGTGAACCCTTTGGAATGATATGGATTTCTGCACAAATTGGTCATAAAATGTGATCTAATCTTCATCTAAGTCACAACAATAGACAATCACAGTCTGCTTAAACTAATAACACACAAAGAATTTAATGTTACCATGTTTTTATTGAACACACCATGTAAACATTCACAGTGCAGGTGGAAAAAGTATGTGAACCCTTGGATTTAATAACTTTTTGAACCTCCTTTGGCAGCAATAACTTCAACCAAACGTTTCCTGTAGTTGCAGATCAGACGTGCACAACAGTCAGGATTATTTCTTGACCATTCCTCTTTACAATACTGTTTCAGTTCAGCAATATTCTTGAGATGTCTGGTGTGAATCGCTTTCTTGAGGTCATGCCACAGCATCTCAATCGGGATGAAGTCAGGACTCTGACTGGGCCACTCCAGAAGGCATATTTTCTTCTGTTTAAGCCATTCTGTTGTTGATTTACTTCTATGCTTTGGGTCGTGGTCCTGTTGCAACACCCATCTTCTGTTGAGCTTCAGCTGGTGGACAGATGGCCTTAAGTTCTCCTGCAAAATGTATTGATAAACTATAAACTTGGAAATTCATTTTTCCTTCGATGATATCAATCCGTCCAGGCCCTGACGCAGCAAAGCAGCCCCAAACCATGATGCTCCACCACCATAGTTCACAGTTGGGATGAGGTTTTGATGTTGGTGTGCTGTGCCTCTTTTTCTCCATACATAGTGTTGTGTGTTTCTTCCAAACAACTCAACTTTAGTTTCATCTGTCCACAGAATATTTTGGCAGTACTGCTGTGGAACATCCAGGTGCTCTTATGCAAACTGTAAATGTGCAGCAATGTTTTTTTCGACAGCAGTGGCTTCCTCTGTGGTATCCTCCCATGAAATCCATTCTTGTTTAGTGTTTTACGTATCGTAGATTCGCTAACAGGGATGTTAGCTTATGCCAGAGACTTTTGTAAGTCTTTAGCTGACACTCTAGGATTCTTCTTTACCTCATTAAGCAGTCTGCGCTGTGATCTTGCAGTCATCTTTACGGGATGGCCACTCCTAGGGAGAGTAGCAGCAGTGCTGAACTTTCTTCATTTATAGACAATCTGTCTTACCGTGGACTGATGAGCAGCAAAGCTTTTGGAGATACTTTTATAACCCTTTCCAGCTTTATGCAAGTCAACAATTCTTTATCGTAGGTCTTCTGAGAGCTCTTTTGTGCGAGGCATCATTCATATCAGGCAATGCTTCTTGTGAAAAGCAAACCCAGAACTGGTGTGTGTTTTTTATAGGGCAGGGCAAGCTGCAACCAACACCTCCAATCTCATCTCATTGATTGGACTCCAGTTGGCTGACACCTCACTCTAATTAGCTCTTGGAGATGTCATTAGTCTAGGGGTTCACATACTTTTTTCCACCTGCACTGTGAATGTTTACATGGTGTGTTCAATAAAACATGGTAACATTTAATTATTTGTGTGTTAATAGTTTAAGCAGGCTGTGATTGTCTATTGTTGTGACTTAGATGAAGATCAGATCACATTTTATGACCAATTTGTGCAGAAATCCATATCATTCCAAAGGGTTCACATACATTTTTCTTGCAACTGTATATGAAGTTTTTCATCCTTGATGAAGTCGATCATTATGATGTGGCTATCTGAAAGAAAAAATACATCATATATTTTAAAAACACATAATTTCATAGTCCCTGTTGAGACCTCTGGGTTGTAAAGTGTCCAATGTATGTATCCAGTAGGCCTCCCTCCTTAATAAAGTTTTTTTTTATATATATCACCACACCTTCTCGGTTGATGTATCTGCTCAATAACCTGGTATTTCAACTGTGATATGGAGTGATTGTGGTTGTGGAAAGGATATGGTATGGGTAATAGCAGATTCTTCTTCCGTATGGTCGACTTATGCTTACTGATACGATCATTTCCACAACCACAATCACTCCATATCACAGTTGAAATATCAGGTTATTGAGCAGATACATCAACCGAGAAGGGGTGGTGATATAAAAAAATCATTAATAAGGAGGGAGGCCTACTGGATACATACATTGGATACTTTACAACCCAGAGGTCTCAACAGGGACTATGAAATTATGTGTTTTTAAAATATATGATGTATTTTTCTTTCAGATAGCCACATCATAATGATCGACTTCATCAAGGATGAAAAACTTCATATATATGTTTTTTTTTTTTTTTCATACATGATGTCACTTCCTGTTCACTTGATTAATTGATGATGTCATTATCAGGTGTGTTAGATTGAGCACCTATATATGTTGTTTCTGGTTATTCTGACATTATGCGGTTGAGAAAGGCTGGACGGGCCGAAACGCGTCCTGTATCACATTATTTATGTATGAAATAAAAGCATATCAATTTAGAAGAAAACGTTGCTGGTATTATCTTGCTACCAGTTGTTTGGGGATTGCCCCTTCCCGTGCAACACATTCAGGTATTGTAGAGCTGTCCATTGGATTTATGTAGAGCCTGAAATGAGGCATACATGTTCTAAACCAGAGCACCACCTGCAGACTAGGCATTTAACTGCAAAAGTTGCAGTGGAATAGACACCTGAAAAACCACTAAAGATCTGAGGCTCCTCCTGCTCCCTCTTCTGCTGCGGTCTCGGCCTCTTTCTCCCCCTCTGGAGCAACATGGCAATCTTCCACCCCTCAAAGTGAGGATGTGACAGCAACACAAGCACCACCACCACCAGCAGTGTCACCAAGCATCTCCACACTGTCCCATAGAAACATTCAGCTGTCCATCCCCCAAACACTGGAGAGAAAGAGGAAGTACCCCTACCCACCCGCGAGCCCTGGCCGTGAATTCCACTATTTCAAAATTGCTGGCATTTGAAATGGAGCCATTCCATCTGGTGGAGACTGACAGTTTTAAAAATTTTATGACGGCGGCTGTCCCTTGGTAAATGGTTCCCACCCACCATTACTTTTGCAGGTGGGCCGTCCCTGCCCTGCATGAACAAGTGGCGGAAAAAACAAGGGTGTGCTGCGCAACGCCATCAGTGGCAAGGTCCATATAACCACCGATACGTGGACCGGTAAGCATGGACAGGGACATTATATCTTCCTAACTGCCCACTGGGTAAATGTAGTGGCAGCTGGGCCTGAGGCGGAAAGCAGTTTGGCGCACATCATACCGCCACTGAGCATTTCTGGACATTTGTCAGTGCCTCCTGTTGCCGCCTCCTCCTACTCCGCTTCCTCCTCCTGTTCCTCTTCTACTACCTCCTCATCACGTCAGCACAACTTCTGCACCACCAACTTCAGCACAGCCAGGGGGAAATTATGGCAGGCTGTTCTGAAATTCATATGTTTGGGGGAAATACCCCACACTGCGCAGGAGCTGTGGGCAGGCATGGAAGAACAGACCAAAGAGTGGATGGTGCTGCTGAGCCTCAAGCCTGGCCTGTTTGGTGTGCAACATTGGGCAAAATCTCGTAACAGCTCGGAGTCTAGCCGGTTTGATACACATCCCATGCCAGGCGAATGTGCTGAAATTGGGGGTGCAGAGGTTCCTTAAAAATTACCCTGATATGTCAGAGCTGCTGCAGAAAATGCGGACTCTCTGTGCTCGCTTTCGCCGTTCTCACCCTGCTGCTGCTCGCCAGTCTCTGCTGCAGTGTAACATCTTCCTTTCCGTGCACTGCCTCATATGCGATGTATCCACAAGGTGGAACTGCACCTTGCACATGCTGGAGAGACTGTGCAAGCAACAGCAGGTGATAGTGGAGTTTCAGCTGCAGCAAGCACGAGTGATTCGCTCTGCAGAACTGCACCACTTTACCACCTGCGAGTGGGCCTCCATGCCGAATATGTGTGCCATGTTGTACTGTTTCGAGTACTCGACCAATATGGCCCTCCTCAGCATTACAATCCCACTTCTATGTCTCCTTGAAAAAATGCTTAGGGCGATGATAGATAAGGATGTTGCACAGGAGGAAGAGGAGGAGGAACAGGTATGATTCCCATGGTTGTCAGGCCAGTCGTCCACAGGTGGCTCGGAGGCTGGGTTCCTGCACCAACAGCGGCCAGGTACACAACTATCCAGCCAGGGCATAGTTGTTTTGGAGGATGAGGAGTATGATGTTGAGGAGAAGAAGGATCCGCATTCACAGCAGTGTGGCACCCAAATCAGCTTGCGGGCATCACTGGAGCATGGCTGGGGGGATACAGAGGACACAGACAATACACCTCCCACCGAGAACAGCTTCTCGTTGCCTCTGGGCAGCCTGGAACACATAAGCGACATTCTGCAGTGTCTAAGCAATGACCACCGAGTTTCCCTCATTCTTACCAGTGCTGATTACTGGGTGGTCACCCTGCTGGATCCCCTCTACAAGGACAATGTGCTGTCCTTACTTCCATCACTGGATCGCGATCAGAAGATGCGTGAGTAAAATTGCTCGCTGGTAGACGCTCTACTGATGGCGTTCCCACCTGACAGTGGGGGCTCAGTAAAAGCACGAGTCGGAGGAAGTCACCAATGCAGCTAGGACAAAGCCACTACCTCAGAGGGGATGGTTAGCTGGCCGAAATGTGGAAAAGCTTTGTCAGTATGTCACAACATCCAGCACCACCATCTGATACGGACCATATTAGCAGGAGGCAGCATTTCAGCAACATGGTGGAACAGTACATTTGCACATTTTTGCACGTACTGACTGATGGGTTTGCCCCATTTAACTATTGGGTCTCCAAATTGGGCACATGGCCTGAGCTTGTCCTTTACACCTTGAAGGTGCTGGCCTGCCCTGCGGAAAGTGTATTGTCCAAACGTGTGATTAGCACATTTGCTTATCCATAGCCAACGAGGACAAGCTCACTCTCATTAAAATGAACCAGGCATGGATCCTATAGGACTTATCTCTACCTTGGACAGATTAGAGAGGTATACCGGCTGCACCCAGCTATACTTCAGCACACTTTGTGCATTCTCTTTGCTATATCCCGATGTTTTGGGGCCTCCACAAACCAAAAAACAAACAAAGAAATGTGTTGGCTATCTCCCCGCCTCTTCCACCTACACTGCCACGTCTGCCTCTCCCGTCTACGCAGCCACGTCCACCTCCTCCTCCACTCGGACCTCCACCTCCTGGCTCAAGATTATTATGTCTTATATTGGCAGAGTAGAGAAGTATACCTTCCGCAACCCATACATTGCTAAAGGTCACACACAGAAATGACAGACACATTTAGAAAAAAAAAAACATACACAATGCTAGCTTCCTCCTCCGCCTCTTCCACCTACAACGCCGCATCCACCTCCTTCTCCTCTACTTGGAGCTCCACCTCCTTGCTCAAGATTATTATTTGCTATATTGGCAGAGTAGAGAGGTATACTGGCCATACTCTGCAAACCAAATAAAGTACAATAATGCCATAGTTATAGAAAATATTCTAGTGCTAATGCTACACTTATTTTATAGCCAACTCTATACCTCTGCTGGCGCTAGACAGCTTCCAATGAGTGCAGTGAGAGCAGGCTACAGCTTTATACTTAGGCCTCTTGCACACAACCATATGGCTTTTTCAGTATTTTGTGGTCCGCAAAAAACGTATCCGCAAAAAATACGGATGACGTCCGTGTCCATTCCGTTTTTTGCTGAACGGAACAGCTGGCCCCTGATAGAACAGTACTATCCTTGTCCATTATGTGGACAATAATAGGACATATTCTATCTTTGAATGGAATGGAAAAACGGAAATACGCAAACGTTTTTCTTTGTGGATCCGATGAAATGAATGGTTCACGTCTACAGTCTGTAAACGGAACGCAAAAAACGGAACGTAAATGGAAAAAAAAAGCGTTAGTGTGCAAGAGGCCTTACACTAGGTAAAATCAGCCTATGGGGCAGACAGGCTGGTCAGGATTGCAAGACCAACAGGAGTCAGCCACACCCCCAACTCAGTACAACTGCAAGAAAAAGGAGTCCAAATAAAGTACAATAATGCCATAGTTATAGAAAATATTTTGGTGCTAATGCTATGCTTATTTTATAAATTTGAGATTCTTGGCAAATACATTTTGTACAAAATTATTTGGGCCCATCTGCCAAACGTCAAGGTGATCTCTGTAAGACGGGAACATAACACTAAGTACTACCTGTTATTAGTGATGGACGAACCTCTGTTGGGTCGTGATAACTTTTACTTTCTAATGCCACCCTTTAATATTACAAAGGATATAGTTGGAAGCTGGAAAACATTCCAAATTGTTTAGAATTGGAAAAAATTCTGACAGGTATATGGGTTTTGTTTTTACTGTGTTCACTGTGCAATAAAACTGTCCTATGTCCTTCATTCTCTGGGTCAGCATGATTAAAACAATGTCACATCTAAATAATTTTTTTCTTGTGTTTTTATACTAAAAGAAAATAAACCATATTCTGAACACAAATAGATATTTTTTTTATATCTACGGAGTTGCATGAGTGCTCATTTTTTGTGGGATGATCTATGCTTTTTTATTTATATCATCTTGGGGTGTGTACGACTTTTTGATCACTTTTCATAAACATTTTTTCGGGGAGTTGAAGGGATGAAAAAAACTGCAAATCGGCCATATTCAGTTACACCATTCACTGTATGGGATAATTTTTGGGATAATGGGATAATTGTTTTCAGAAAATGCATTTTATTTTATTTTTTTATAATTATAAATTTTTATAGAAATTTTAGGGAAAGGGGGCAATTTTTTTTAAATAATTTTTTTAATATATTTTAAAACTTTTTAAAACTTTTTTTAGACCCCCCAAGTAAACTCCAACATGCAATGATTAGATTGCCTTTTGTATAAAGTAATGGAATTTTATCCATTACAGTATAAAAAGATCGGCATATTCCAATACAGTGCTGCTACGTGCAGGCCTGAATTGGAATATACTAGTAATAGGCCTAGAAGAATAGTGCAGGCTCTGGCATTTTACTTCTATGGAACACCTTTACCAATCTCAGTCAGGGGAAGGTGTTCCTGTCTGGGAAGCATGTACGTTTGTTTTATTGCCTTTCAGATGCCATGGTCACATTTGACCATGGCATCACAGACTTCAAACAGCAGGCACCTGGAAGCTATGACGCCCATTACACTCTGAAGCTGATGCCATTTTTAAAAACCCAACATCACCGAACATGTACGGAGAATGTCGAGAAGATGTTAAACACTCAACTGGGTGACCAGTCCCCCACTCCCTCAAAGTTTTCCCTTAAAATTTTGTAAAATCTACCCAATTACATCTCCCTATTCTCTCCCAGTGGGGTCCTTAGTGCAGGTAGTTTAATGGCTTGAGTCTGCAATTGCTCTTTTTCAGACATTGGCACAAGAAACCTTTCGGCCTCTTTCACACGGACGTTGCGGGTGACGTGCAGGAAAAGATGCAGGTGCTTTGCAGGAAAATGCGCGATTTTTCCCCGTGAGTGCAAAGCGTTTTAATGCGTTTTGCGCGCGCGTGAGAAATATCGGCATGTTTGTTACCCAGACCCGAACACGGATTTCTTCACAGAAGTTGTTGGTAATAAGGGAAAATAATAGCATTTTTAATACAGAATGCTAAGTAAATTAGGGATGGAGGGGTTAAAAAAAATTAAATTTAATTTAACTCACCTCATCCACTTGTTCGCACAGCCCGGCTTGTCTTCTTTCTTCTTCTTTGAGGATCTGGGAGAAAAGGACCTTTGGTGACGTCACTGCGATCATCACATGGTCCATCACCATGGTGATGGGCCATGTGATGGCCATTTGATGGCTCTGCCCTCAAAAGAAGACAGGCCGGGCTGCGGTGGATGAGGTGAGTTAAATAAAAATAAAAAATAATTTAACCCCTCCATCCCTAATTTACTTAGCATTCTGTATTAAGAATGTTATTATTTTCCCTTATAACCATGTTATAAGGGAAAATAATAAAGATCGGGTCCCCATCCCGATCGTCACCGAGCAACCATGCGTGAAAATCGCACCGCATCCGCACTTGCTTGTGGATGCTTGCAATTTTCACACAGCCCCATTCACTTCTATGGGGCCTACGTTGCGCGAAAAACGCACAATATAGAGCATGCTGTGATTTTCATGCAGCGCACAAGCGATGCGTGAAAATTACTGCTCGTGTGCACAGCCCCATAGAAATGAATGGGTCATGATTCAGTGCGGGTGCAATGCGTTCAACTCACGCATTGCACCCGCGCAGAAAACTCGCCCGTATGAAAGGGGCCTTCCAAGTCAGAAGCTGAACACAGAATGGCATTCTATGTTCTCAGCTAAGTTCCTTCCTGAATCTTACTAATTGACTCATCCAAGCTATCTGTTGCTCCTTAGCCAATTAGGGCAAGCCCTCCACCAGACTTCCTCCCAGTGTTGTGATCCTCCATCTTCTTCCTCCCTCATGGTTTTCGCCACCAATATTTACAGTAAAATGGCACTTGTAAAATCTGCCTTTCTGTCTGACTATCTGTTTTTCAGATTATTATTATTATTATTATTATTATTATTATTATTATATCTTGGTATAAATATATGTATAGGTAAAACCTTAAGCTCAGAAAAAAACACATAAATCTAAGAGAAATAAATGCCTTGCTATAATTCTGCCATTTTATGTGATGACTTTAATGTGGATCAAGGGATGTGTGTACTGTTCGGAGCTTTATAAGAGTGGTTAATTACCTTTCAAAACTCTATAGTCATTTATATGATGTATGTGATCCACCAAGACAATTAACTCACATGAATGCACTCTGGGAATGGGTTAGAACATAGCAAAAAGCCTTTGTGTCAATAAAACAAGCTATTGCAGAAACCATTACATATTATAACCTAATACAGTTCTTGGCATAATATCCTAATATTGTAAGAGAAAAATGTCTAATATAAACATTAATACTAGAGAAATAGGCAGCATCAAGTCTAAGCACAGTTTTTGTCCTATATATCTGTTCATGCTAAAATTTATGTGTCATTGGCTAAGTTTATGCATTGGCCTTTTGTATGCATTCTATTTTGAAACTTTACATTACAATATACACTGCTCAAAAAAATAAAGGGAACACAAAAATAACACATCCTAGATCTGAGTTAATTAAATATTCTTCTGAAATACTTTGTTCTTTACATAGTTGAATGTGCTGACAACAAAATCACACAAAAATAAAAAAATGGAAATAAAATTTTTCAACCCATGGAGGTCTGGATTTGGAGTCACACTCAAAATTAAACACTACAGGCTGATCCAACTTTGATGTAATGTCCTTAAAACAAGTCAAAATGAGGCTCAGTAGTGTGTGTGGCCTCCACGTGCCTGTATGACCTCCCTACAACGCCTGTGCATGCTCCTGATGAGGTGGCGGACGGTCTCCTGAGGGATCTCCTCCTAGACCTGGACTAAAGCATCTGCCAACTCCTGGACAGTCTGTGGTGCAACGTGACGTTGGTGGATAGAGCGAGACATGATGTCCCAGATGTGCTCAATTGGATTCAGGTCTGGGGAACGGGCGGGCCAGTCCATAGCATCAATGCCTTCATCTTGCAGGAACTGCTGACACACTCCAGCCACATGAGGTCTAGCATTGTCTTGCATTAGGAGGAACCCAGGGCCAACCACACCAGCATATGGTCTAACAAGGGGTCTGAGGATCTCATCTCGGTACCTAATGGCAGTCAGGCAACCTCTGGTGAGCACATGGAGGGCTGTGCGGCCCTCCAAAGAAATGCCACCCCACACCATTACTGACCCAATGCCAAACCGGTCATGCTGGAGGATGTTGCAGGCACCAGAACGTTCTCCACGGCGTCTCCAAACTCTGTCACGTCTGTCACATGTGCTCAGTGTGAACCTGCTTTCATCTGTGAAGAGCACAGGGCGCCAGTGGCGAATTTGCCAATCTTGGTGTTTTCTGGCAAATGCCAAACGTCCTGCACGGTGTTGGGCTGTAAGCACAACCCCCACCTGTGGACGTCGGGCCTTCATATCACCCTCATACAGTCTGTTTCTGACCGTTTGAGCAGACACATGCACATTTGTGGCCTGCTGGAGGTCATTTTGCAGGGCTCTGGCAGTGCTCCTCCTGTTCCTTCTTGCACAAAGGCGGAGGTAGCGGTCCTGCTGCTGGGTTGTTGCCCTCCTACGGCCTCCTCCACATCTCCTGATGTACTGGCCTGTCTCCTGGTAGCGCCTCCATGCTCTGGACACTACGCTGACAGACACAGCAAACCTTCTTGCCACAGCTCGCATTGATGTGCCATCCTGGATAAGCTGCACTACCTGAGCCACTTGTGTGGGTTGTAGACTCCGTCTCATGCTACCACTAGACTGAAAGCACCGCCAGCATTCAAAAGTGACCAAAACATCAGCCAGGAAGCATAGGAACTGAGAAGTGGTCTGTGGTCACCAGCTGCAGAACCACTCCTTTATTGGGGGTGTCTTGCTAATTGCCTATAATTTCCACCTGTTGTCTATCCCATTTGCACAACAGCATGTGAAATTGACAGTTTGATTTCACAGAAGTGTGATTGACTTGGAGTTACATTGTGTTGTTTAAGTGTTCCCTTTATTTTTTTGAGCAGTGTACTATGGGGGTCAATTATTAAACAGAAATATGCTTATATTAGGAGTATTTCTGGTGCAGATTGCTGCACAAAGGTCCTTTGCGTTGCAATCTGTGACTTTTGCCTGCTCACGCCAGGTCTTAAAAAGTGGGCGTGGAGTGGACGGGGAAGGGCTAGTAGAGGCCGGTGCTTCTTCATAACTCCGGCAGATACACTGCCAGTGCAGGGCTTTATTATAAATGTGCTCCAATGTATTGTAATGTAATGTAGAAAGTTGAAGTACCATAATGGGACAAAGCAAGTTGAAGTATAATAGTGGGAGAAAGTAAAAAAAAAATTAAGTGTTTTATAAAAATTAAAATAAATAAAGTTTCAAGTAAAAATAAAAAGTGCCCCTTCCCCCTCATCAAGCCAATAACAATAATAAAAAACAACAACAAATAGACATATTAGGTAGTGCCACGTCCATAATGACCAGCTCTATAAAAACACTGTGAAAAAAAAAAGATGGTGCCAGAACAGTCATTTTTCATGTCAATTCGCTAACAAAAAGCATAATATTGTGTGATCGAAAAGTACTATGCACCCCAAAATGGTAACAGTGAAATTGGGAACCAAAAAGCTAAAAATGAGACCAAAACTTTCAGAAAATGGTAACACAGAATATTTTTTTTTCTTTTCAAAAATGTTTTTATTTTGAAAACTCAAGAAAAATATTGGTATCTCTACATTTGTAAAAACCTGCTCTACGAAAATATCACATGATCTACCTTGTCAGGTGAACACTGAAAAAAATAAAGAAAAACTATGTCAGAACAAACATTTTTGGTCACCACAATTCCCAAAAATGATAAAATCAAGTGCTCAAGATCAAGTGATGCCTTTGGAGTAAGTATGTGTGGGGAAGAGTTTGTTACTGATTGGTTCATTGGCTGGGAGACATCCTGAGTCAGCTAATCAGTGGGGCAGGAGGCAGGGAGGTGCCTGTTTAGAACAAGCAGAATGTCAATTTATTTTGAGCTGTTAATGAGGGTGGATGGCTGTATGTGGTGCCTGACAGAAAAGATCTTAGTACACAGAATAACAAGCAAGCATCTCTTCTAGTGTAACAGGGATGGTGTAAGGAAAGAACAGAAAGAAATAATTGTGTAGAATTTGACACAAGTCTAGGGACTTTTATCAAGACAAGCATGAGACAGTGAAGGGCTGAAGTGCTGGGGGAAATCTATGCTTAAAGGGGTTGTCTGGGCTTTTTCTATTAAGTGACCTATTCTCAAGATAGGTCATCAATATCAGATCGGCGGGGGTCCGACACACGGCACCCCTGCCGATCAGCTGTATGAGAAGACGGTGCACGCATTGCGCATGTGCTATCTACCGTCTCTCTTCCTGTCCTCTGCTGCTGTCCCATAGACATACTGTAACGGGGTTCCGAAGGTGCACTCGGTCCCCCATTGCCCGCAGAACTGTTGCTTAGCTTTGGGAATGAGGATCTGTGTTTGACCTCATTCCCAGGGCGGCTTTACTGCTGGGTGGCTCCCTGCTCCTAAGTCTGCCTTGAGCGCCGAGCTGATCACTCGGTGCTCAACTGGTTGGTCTGTCGGTCATGTGACGCTGGCCACGTCACATGACCCTCACTCCCCACTATAAATACAGGCAGCCTGCTAGCCACAGGTTGCCTGTTAATTTCTAGGTTCCTGGCTTTTTGTTGGACTACTGAATACTCACCTGATTCCGTTCCCTGACGATCCTTTTGCCTGCTCCTCCTGTACTGTGCATCCGTCCTGGTATTGTGACCTCGGCTCCCACCTGACTACTCTCTTAGGACTCCTCTTGTACTTCTCTACTCTCCTGGTATTTGACCCCGGCTTCTCCTGACCATTCTTTGCTTAACCCTTTGTACTGCATAGCTCTCTTGGTTCTGACCCGGTCCGTTCATGTTCCGTATTTTGTCTTGTCTGTCTTCCCTGCACGTATCCTAAGTTAGGGACTGTCGTCCAGTTGTCCCCTGTCATCAGGACTCGTGAGGCAAGTAGGCAGGGCCAGGGGTGAGGGTGGAGCGCAGTGGTCACTATCCTTCCCCCTGTGTGAGTGTAGACGTGACCGTTACACATACAGCGGAGAGCAGGAAGAGAGAAGGGAGAATGCATGTGCGCACTGCGCACACCGTCTCCTCATGCAGCTGATCGGCGGGGGTGCTGGGTGTCGGACATCAATATTAAAATCCCGGACAACCTCTTTAATAAAACAGTTGCTACAGAACGTCACCCTAGCAGTCCTGTATTATAAAACCAGTCACCTTCAAGAAAAAAAATTAATTTGAAGAAAAAGGGGCAGCGGTAATTCCCCCCCCAAAAAAAAAAATCTCAAGTTTCTACATAGGCTTATTGTCAGCACAGTAACCCACAGCAATAGTATTCTGCTGCTAAGCAATTACACTTTTTTTTTGCAAACGTTTTTTTTTTTTTTTTAACACATTGCATCATAGCAAAAACATTTTATGGCAATATATTTTATATCAGTGAAACTAAACACAAATTACACCATAAACAGAAATATTAATGCCTATCATGCATCGTTATATTGGTTGTTTGGCATGATGTGTGGAGGGGGATAATCACATTACAATTTTGCAACATGTCAATAGTAAAGAGAGGTCTTGTTTAAACCTGCATTTTTAAACTCAAATAACACATTAGACATAAATCAGTTACCGGCCTTTCCTCTTTTCTGCCTTATATTGGTGGTGA
Source organism: Bufo bufo (assembly GCF_905171765.1). Classification (NCBI taxonomy): domain Eukaryota; kingdom Metazoa; phylum Chordata; class Amphibia; order Anura; family Bufonidae; genus Bufo; species Bufo bufo. The sequence goes on from NC_053391.1 coordinate 500,255,603, forward strand.
TTAGGGGTGAGCAAATCACGCTTCAGACCCAAAATCCGTAGTCAATTTGTTCCTCACCTTGGTTTTAATGCTGTACGGAGACCTGTCTCCGTACAGCATAAAAATGTATGCACTACGCTTAGGCAAAATACGTTAAGTCCAAAATACATTAAGTTCAGTGAAGTACTTCAGGCTTTGATTCTACAACTTTAAAAACATTTTAAAACAGCAATCCCAAGTCGTCTTCGGTAGCATATAGCATTAAAACGAAGTTGGGAATAATCGCCTTACAAGTTTGCAACTTGTGTCTTAACATTGAAGAAAGGTCTTTTTTGAATCTGCATTTTTAAATGCAAATAACACAGTAGACAGAATTCTTACCAGCCTTTCCTGCATTGTTATATTGGTGGTAGTGGTGGGAATAGTCACATTGCAAGTTTTCAACTTGTGTCTTAACAATAAAGAAAGGTATTTTTTGAATCTGCATTTTAAATACAAATAACACAGTAGGTAGAAATCTTACCGATGCCAATACTGCAATATTTCCAAAGTAATTTGTAAATAGCAGTGTTTAGTGTGTTTGTAGAAGGGGAAAGACATGTAATTGTGCCTCAGTCTTCAAATTACAGAAAACATACTTGCAATTTTGTTAAAACCGTTCCACAATTTCTGTGACTGTGTATCAAACCTGTGACTTTTCATTTAGGAAAATTGTGAGTTTTCATTAGATTTTGTAACAAAATGTCTGGAATACGGAAGAGTTTCCGTTTCCTTTCCGTTTTTCCGTTCCGTTTTTCCGTATGGCATATACAGTAATTACATAGAAAAAATTGGGCTGGCCATAACATTTTCAATAGATGGTTCAGAAAAAACGGAACGGAAACGGAAGACATACGGATGCATTTCCGTATGTGTTCCGTTTTTTTTTGCGGACCCATTGACTTGAATGGAGCCACGACCCATGATTTACGGGCAAATATAGGACAAGCTCTATCTTTCAACGGAACGGAAAAACGGAAATACGGAAACGGAATGCATACAGAACACATTCAGTTTTTTTTGCGGAACGATTGAAATGAATGGTTCCGTATACGGACCGTATACGGAACACAAAAAAACGGCCCGTACACCCGCGAAAAAAACGTTCGTGTGAACTAGGCCTTAGTGGGGAACCTTCTTTTTTCCTAAAAAGAGGCAAAAAGAAAACATCCCACACAACAGCAGATACTTAAGAGAGTCTCGCTGTTGATGACTTGTGTGAGAGAAGTTAAGAGATGAGGGATTTTATGCATAGCTCTGCTGATGGTATTAGCGATTTCACTTGTAACCACAGTGGTAGTGGTAGCGACAGGTGCACTCTGGGCAAATACAGAGCAAGGAATCAAGAGTGGGCCAAGGAGCCCGCCATGGAACATCACTGTCTGAAAAAACTGAAGGGGAGAGTAAGGAACATAATGATGATTGTCTGTTGGACAAGACCTGGGAGCCGAATAGTGTTGGGCATTAATATTCGAATCGTATCGAATTTTAATCGCGAATATAGCTACTTCGAGAATTCACGAAGATTTAGAATATAGTGCTATATATTCGTATTCGTGAATATTCTAGATTGTTTTTCATCTGAACCCATGATCCCTCTCTGCTTCTTGATTGTGGGCCAATGAGAAGGCTGCAATGTCTTTGTCTGAGCTTCGCATCCCTAGAAACCAATAGGAAAGTTGCCTACCCCTTACTATATAAGAACCTCCCCAGCAACCATTTTCTGCCATTTTTTTCAAGTCCCATTCATTTTAATGGCAGGCGAACCTGAAAAACCTTCAGCTCATATTTGCAGCCAAGAAATATTTACTAGAAGTGCACAAATAGTCCCACAACATGGACAGTGACATACCAGATGTATTATTCGAATTTGCGTTCTCCATTCATTTTTGTTTTCAATGCGCAATATAATTTTTGCGTACGCGCATGCGCAAATGCACTATACAGTACCCAAATGCACTATAAAGAAAGTATATTGGTATATAAAACCCTGCTTCAATCAGTTTTTTTGGGGGACGACTGCTATATCACACCAGTAGAAATTATTTGTTCCAATAACGCTTGTCCCTCTATATACCTGCAGTATCGCAGCAGAACCGCACACAACTGCCGCACAATACAAATGCACTATAATATACTTTCTAACATAGAAAGTATATTATAACATTGTACAAGGAAGGCAATCCATTAGAATATACATGAAGATAACCTTTAATAATTTTACTATGAGGGTCCATTCACACGTCCGTAAGTGTTTTGCGGATCCAAAAAACACGGACACCAGCAATGTGCATTCCGCAATTTGTGGACCGCACATCGCCGGCACTATTATAGAAAATGCCTAATCTTGTCTGCAATTGAGGACAAGAATAGGACAAGTTCTATTTTTTTGCGGAAACGGAAGCACAGATGCGGAAGTGCAGATCCGCGGATGCGGACAGCACATTCCGGCCCCATTGAAAATGAATGGGTCTGCACCCGTTCTACAAAATTGCAAAATGGATGCGGACCCATTTTGCGGACGTGTGAATGGAAAAGATATACCTCAAATTGAAAATAAAAGAAATTATTAAAGTTAACCAAAAAGCATAGATGTGGAAGGTAATAACAAGTGCTCGGCGGCACTAAATAAGGTGCTCGGCGGCACCAAATCAGAAACCATATGTCCTACCACAATCCGGGGGGTTCCAGTGCACATCAATGAATCCAGGAGGGAAAGCAAAAAACCATCTATCCCTGGCCTAGATGATGATGTGGTATTGAAGGACAGGGTGGGAAAAGAACTGTCCCTGATATTGCCCTACAGGGGGGTGCTATTCTGGCCCTGATAGCCTAACCACAGACCACCCGCCCTGATAAGAGCAACCCCGTCCGGAACCTTACCCTATATAAAAATGGCCCTAGTAAGCCCCTAGCCCCTAGGCCCCTGACTTCCAGGTGATCACTATATAGATCTATGTGTTTTTGACTCATTATAAAAGTATATTATAAGTCTATCGCACCCCTCTGTGTATCACACATATCGATAGCACACCTATACTAGTGCTTAAAAGGACTTTTGTGGCCCTATTAGCTAACATTTGGTGTCCCTAACAGCCTGTCCCTGCTCCACACAGCAACCTCTCCCTACACTGGCAAAATACTGGATGTAAAATGGCGGCCAGACCAGGTTTATTTATAAGGTAGGGGGTATGTCCGTGTGCTGAAATGTCTCAATTGGCTGTCCTGTACCACCTGATGGATGTGTCATGGGTCAAAGTTCTTCACAATGTAAAAGAATATGGCGGGCGCAAATTTCTCCATATGTTCGCATGTTCGGCGAATCGCGAACACACAAAGTTCGCCGTGAAACGACCGCCGGGCGAACCGCAAGGCCATCTCTATTCCCTACTGCCACTTCTATTACACCTACTGGCACTAGCATTGCCACTACACAGTCGGGTGAATTTTTCCAGTCTCATTTAAAGCAAGTCAGTATTCTTCTGAGAATTAACACTTATTACCCTCATTAAGGCAAAAATGTAGCACTCTTATCCATAAGAAGACAATCTTTCTTATGGCAACTGACACTTGTGTATGCATAAATATGGGCAGGCATTCTACTCTCGTAAATGCATAATTTTTGAATGCTTGTGTAGCATGAGCCAATCTTTCTTCTGGCATTAATGTGCGTGTGTATATAAACTGGGGCAGGGATCTGTCCCTAGTTCCATTAATTATCTGGGTCAGTACAGTTATGGCAACACCACATTTGTATCATTTTTATGTGTTTTGATACTGGGGGGAAAAATGAAATTTTCATCACCGTATTGTGACATCCACAACTTTTTATAGTTACATCCATGAAGCTACGGTTATTGGAGGGCTCATTTTATGCAGGACAATCTGCAGTTTCTATTTATATCATTTTGGGGTGTGTAAGAATTTTTGATCACTTTTTATAAAAAGAAATTGGGAGGGGAAGTGCTGAAAAAATGGTGGATCGGCCATATAGACTTTTTTTTTCTGTTACTCTATTCAACAAATGGGATAAAAGTTTTTACAATTTTAATAGTACAGGTGTTTTCATATTTATCAATGCCTATGATTTTATGTATTGTTTCATTTTATGTTAATTTATGGGAAAGGGAGTTAATTTGAGATATACACTGCTCAAAAACATAAAGGGAACACTTGAACAACACAATGTAACTCCAAGTCAATCACACTTCTGTGAAATCAAACTGTCCACTTAGGAAGCAACACTGAGTGACAATCAATTTCACATGCTGTTGTGCAAATGGGATAGACAACAGGTGGAAATTATAGGCAATTAGCAAGACACCCCCAATAAAGGAGTGGTTCTGCAGGTGGTCACCACAGACCACTTCTCAGTTCCTATTCTTCCTGGCTGATGTTTTGGTCACTTTTGAATGCTGGCGGTGCTTTCACTCTAGTGGTAGCATGAGACGGAGTCTACAACCCACACAAGTGGCTCAGGTAGTGCAGCTTATCCAGGATGGCACATCAATGTGAGCTGTGGTAAGAAGGTTTGCTGTGTCTGTCAGCGTAGTGTCCAGAGCATGGAGGCGCTACCAGGAGACAGGCCAGTACATCAGGACAGTGGATATGTATAAAAGATGGAGGAAAAACAGGGGATGTGGTTACCAAACACTACCAAAGTACACAAGATGTACAGCAGGTGGAAAGGAACCAGAGGCGCCAAAGATAATGGACAGAAGTAAAGAGATGGTGGATAGTGAATGATGCTAGTAAAGAAGGCAGCCTGAGATAGTGTTAGCAATGCTATACACTTAATGGACAAATGGAGAGATGGGTCAAGGATGGGCCGTGTGTGCCTGAAACGTCCACAAAGGGAGTCTCAAGACGGCCTTATCCCCACCCCAAAAAAGAAAACAATAAACAAAATTCGGCGCCACTCTTAGTAAACGATTATATTAATAATATTAACCGCTTGCCGCCACGCTAACACCGAAAGGCGTCATTGCGGCGGCTCCCCCAGGCTACGCTAACGCCAATAGGCGTCATCTCGCGTGAGCCGAGATTTCCTGTGAACGCGCGCACACAGGCGCGCGCGCTCACAGGAACGGAAGGTAAGAGAGTTGATCTCCAGCCTGCCAGCGGCGATCGTTCGCTGGCAGGCTGGAGATGTGTTTTTTTTAACCCCTAACAGGTATATTAGACGCTGTTTTGATAACAGCGTCTAATATACCTGCTACCTGGTCCTCTGGTGGTCCCCTTTGTTTGGATCGACCACCAGAGGACACAGGTAGCTCAGTAAAGTAGCACCAAGCACCACTACACTACACTACACCCCCCCCGTCACTTATTAACCCCTTATTAGCCCCTAATCACCCCATATAGACTCCCTGATCACCCCCCTGTCATTGATTACCCCCCTGTCATTGATTACCCCCCTGTAAAGCTCCATTCAGACGTCCGCATGATTTTTACGGATCCACTGATAGATGGATCGGATCCGCAAAACGCATCCGGACGTCTGAATGAAGCCTTACAGGGGCGTGATCAATGACTGTGGTGATCACCCCATATAGACTCCCTGATCACCCCCCTGTCATTGATTACCCCCCTGTCATTGATTACCCCCCTGTAAAGCTCCATTCAGACGTCCGCATGATTTTTACGGATCTACTGATAGATGGATCGGATCCGCAAAACGCATCCGGACGTCTGAATGAAGCCTTACAGGGGCATGATCAATGACTGTGGTGATCACCCCATATAGACTCCCTGATCACCCCCCTGTAAAGCTCCATTCAGATGTCCGCATGATTTTTACGGATGCACTGATAGATGGATCGGATCCGCAAAACGCATCCGGACGTCTGAATGAAGCCTTACAGGGGCATGATCAATGACTGTGGTGATCACCCCATATAGACTCCCTGATCACCCCCCTGTAAAGCTCCATTCAGATGTCCGCATGATTTTTACGGATGCACTGATAGATGGATCAGATCCGCAAAACGCATCCGGACGTCTGAATGAAGCCTTACAGGGGCATGATCAATGACTGTGGTGATCACCCCCCTGTCATTGATTACCCCCTGTAAAGCTCCATTCAGATGTCCGCATGATTTTTACGGATGCACTGATAGATGGATCGGATCCGCAAAACGCATCCGGACGTCTGAATGAAGCCTTACAGGGGCGTGATCAATGACTGTGGTGATCAACCCATATAGACTCCCTGATCACCCCCCTGTCATTGATTACCCCCCTGTCATTGATTACCCCCCTGTAAAGCTCCATTCAGACGTCCGCATGATTTTTACGGATCCACTGATAGATGGATCGGATCCGCAAAACGCATCCGGACGTCTGAATGAAGCCTTACAGGGGCATGATCAATGACTGTGGTGATCACCCCATATAGACTCCCTGATCACCCCCCTGTCATTGATTACCCCCCTGTAAAGCTCCATTCAGATGTCCGCATGATTTTTACGGATGCACTGATAGATGGATCGGATCCGCAAAACGCATACGGACGTCTGAATGAAGCCTTACACGGGCGTGATCAATGACTGTGGTTATCACCCCATATAGACTCCCTGATCACCCCCCTGTCATTGATCACCCCCCTGTCATTGATCACCCCCCCTGTCATTGATCACCCCCCTGTAAGGCTCCATTCAGACATTTTTTTGGCCCAAGTTAGCGGAATTATTATTTTTTTTTTCTTACAAAGTCTCATATTCCACTAACTTGTGTCAAAAAATAAAATCTCACATGAACTCACCATACCCCTCATGGAAACCAAATGCGTAAAATTTTTTAGACATTTATATTCCAGACTTCTTCTCACGCTTTAGGGCCCCTAGAATGCCAGGGCAGTATAAATACCCCACATGTGACCCCATTTCGGAAAGAAGACACCCCCAGGTATTCCGTGAGGGGCATATTGAGTCCATGAAAGATTGAAATTTTTGTCCCAAGTTAGCGGAACGGGAGACTTTGTGAGAAAAAAATTAAAAATATCAATTTCCGCTAACTTGTGCCAAAAAAAAAAAATTTCTATGAACTCGCCATGCCCCTCATTGAATACCTTGGGGTGTCTTCTTTCCAAAATGGGGTCACATGTGGGGTATTTATACTGCCCTGGCATTCTAGGGGCCCCAAAGCGTGAGAAGAAGTCTGGTATCCAAATGTCTAAAAATGCCCTCCTAAAAGGAATTTGGGCACCTTTGCGCATCTAGGCTGCAAAAAAGTGTCACACATCTGGTATCGCCGTACTCAGGAGAAGTTGGGGAATGTGTTTTGGGGTGTCATTTTACATATACCCATGCTGGGTGAGAGAAATATCTTGGTCAAATGCCAACTTTGTATAAAAAAATGGGAAAAGTTGTCTTTTGCCAAGATATTTCTCTCACCCAGCAAGGGTATATGTAAAATGACACCCTAAAACACATTCCCCAACTTCTCCTGAATACGGCGATACCACATGTGTGACACTTTTTTGCAGCCTAGGTGGGCAAAGGGGCCCATATTCCAAAGAGCACCTTTAGGATTTCACAGGTCATTTACCTACTTACCACACATTAGGGCCCCTGGAAAATGCCAGGGCAGTATAACTACCCCACAAGTGACCCCATTTTGGAAAGAAGACACCCCAAGGTATTCCGTGAGGGGCATGGCGAGTTCCTAGAATTTTTTATTTTTTGTCACAAGTTAGTGGAAAATGCTGATTTTTTTTTTTTTTTTTCATACAAAGTCTCATATTCCACTAACTTGTGACAAAAAATAAAAACTTCCATGAACTCACTATGCCCATCAGCGAATACCTTGGGGTCTCTTCGTTCCAAAATGGGGTCACTTGTGGGGTAGTTATACTGCCCTGGCATTTTAGGGGCCCAAATGTGTGGTAAGGAGTTTGAAATCAAATTCTGTAAAAAATGACCTGTGAAATCCGAAAGGTGCTCTTTGGAATATGGGCCCCTTTGCCCACCTAGGCTGCAAAAAAGTGTCACACATCTGGTATCCCCGTACTCAGGAGAAGGTGGGGAATGTGTTTTGGGGTGTCATTTTACATATACCCATGCTGGGTGAGAGAAATATCTTGGCAAAAGACAACTTTTCCCATTTTTTTATACAAAGTTGGCATTTGACCAAGATATTTATCTCACCCAGCATGAGTATATGTAAAAAGACACCCCAAAACACATTCCTCAACTTCTCCTGAATACAGAGATACCAGATGTGTGACACTTTTTTGCAGCCTAGGTGGGCAAAGGGGCCCATATTCCAAAGAGCACCTTTCGGATTTCACAGGTCATTTTTTACAGAATTTGATTTCAAACTCCTTACCACACATTTGGGCCCCTAGAATGCCAGGGCAGTATAACTACCCCACAAGTGACCCCATTTTGGAAAGAAGAGACCCCAAGGTATTTCGTGATGGGCATAGTGAGTTCATAGAAGTTTTTATTTTTTGTCACAAGTTAGTGGAATATGAGACTTTGTAAGAAAAAAAAAAAAAAAAAAAAATCATCATTTTCCGCTAACTTGTGACAAAAAATAAAAAGTTCTATGAACTCACTATGCCCATCAGAGAATACCTTAGGGTGTGTACTTTCCGAAATGGGGTCATTTGTGGGGTGTTTGTACTGTCTGGCCATTGTAGAACCTCAGGAAACATGACAGATGCTCAGAAAGTCAGAGCTGCTTCAAAAAGCGGAAATTCACATTTTTGTACCATAGTTTGTAAACGCTATAACTTTTACCCAAACCATTTTTTTTTTACCCAAACATTTTTTTTTTATCAAAGACATGTAGAACTATAAATTTAGAGCAAAATTTCTATATGGATCTCGTTTTTTTTTTGCAAAATTTTACAACTGAAAGTGAAAAATGTCATTTTCTTGCAAAAAAATCGTTAAATTTCGATTAATAACAAAAAAAGTAAAAATGTCAGCAGCAATGAAATACCACCAAATAAAAGCTCTATTAGTAAAAAGAAAAGGAGGTAAAATTCATTTGGGTGGTAAGTTGCATGACCGAGCAATAAACGGTGAAAGTAGTGTAGTGCCGATTTGTAAAAAAGGGCCTGGTCTTTAGGGGGGTATAAACCTGTGGTCCTTAAGTGGTTAAAGGCCCACAGGTAAATAATAAATGTCACGTGCATATATTGGCGTATTGACAATGTTTAGGAAGATACCAAAGCACGCATACCCACAATTATTGTTAGTAATATGGGCTTAGTTGCTAATTGAAAATCACAACTGAAATTATTAAAACATAGATAAAAAAAATAGAAATTAAAAAATCAAGATTGTGTACAATCCTGATGCACTCACTTCACAGGGGGGTGTGCCACCAGGATAAAGCTCAAGATACCTGGAGCAGAAACCCCCCAGCCAAGGTCACCTGTAGTATGTACAGTCGTGGCCAAAAGTTTTGAGAATGACAATTAGTTTTCACAAAGTTTGCTGCTAAACTGCTTTTAGATCTTTGTTTCAGTTGTTTCTGTGATGTGGGGGAAATATAATTACACGTAGGGATGAGCGAACCCGAACTGTATAGTTCGGGTTCGTACCAAATTTTGGGGTGTCCGTGACACGGACCCGAACATTTTCGTAAAAGTCCGGGTTCGGGTTCGGTGTTCGGCGCTTTCTTGGCGCTTTTTGAAAGGCTGCAAAGCAGCCAAACAACAAGCGTCATACTACTTGCCCCAAGAGGCCATCACAGCCATGCCTACTATTGGCATGGCTGTGATTGGCCAGTGCAGCATGTGACCCAGCCTCTATATAAGCTTGGGTCACGTAGCGCTGCACGTCACTCTGCTGATACAAGCATAGGGAGAGGTTGCAGCTGCGACGTTAGGGCGAGATTAGGCAGATTAACTCCTCCAAAAGACTTCATTCAGTGATCGATCTACAGCTGTGGATCATTGAACTACTGCTATTCAATTGCTCACTGTTTTTAGGCTGCCCAGAGCGTTTTTCAGTCACTTTTTTCTGGGGTGATTGGCGGCCATTCTGTGGCTTGTGGTGCGCCAGCACAAGCTACCACCAAGTGCATTTAACCATCAATAGTGTGGTTATTTTTTGCTATATCCTACATCAGGGTCAAGCTTTCATCAAGTGCATTTAACCATCAATAGTGTGGTTATTTTTTGGCCATATACTACATCAGGTGCAGGCTGAGCCTGTGTCACCAAAGTGCATTTAACCATCAATAGTGTGGTTATTTTTTTTGCTATATCATACATCAGGGTCAAGCTTTCATCAAGTGCATTTAACCATCAATAGTGTGGTTATTTTTTGGCTATATACTACATCAGGTGCAGGCTGAGCGTGTGTCACCCAAGTGCATTTAACCATCAATAGTGTGGTTATTTTTTGGCCATATACTACATCAGGTGCAGGCTGAGCCTGTGTCACCCAAGTGCATTTAACCATCAATAGTGTGGTTATTTTTTGGCCATATACTACATCAGGGGCAAGTTGAGCCTGTCGCCCAGCGCCTAAAAAATAGGCCTGACATTTATATTTATCCAAATCTGTACTGTTTTAGCTGGTCCAGTTATTTTTAGTGACCGTCAAAGCACAGTTTTTGTTCTGGGTTGAAAAACAATTCCCAAATTTGCAATTCTCAAAATTAGTGGTTTCTGCTGTATCAGGCCTACTTTAAATCTATCCCTAAAAGGGTATATTAGATTCAAGGTGCTGATAGGGTCATTCTGAAAAAATTAACACACACGCTACAGTGCAGATACAAGTCTAATTCTGTGATTAAACATATACCTGTCACACAGCGCCTAAAAAATAGGCCTGACATTTATATTCCTCCAAATCAGTACTGTTTTAGCTGGTCAAGTTATTTTTAGTGACCGTAAAAGCACAGTTTTTGTTCTGGGTTGAAAAACAATTCCCAAATTTGCAATTCTCAAAATTAGTGGTTTCTGCTGTATCAGGCCTACTTTAAATCTATCCCTAAAAGGGTATATTAGATTCAAGGTGCTGATAGGGTCATTCTGAAAAACTTAACACACACGCTACAGTGCAGATACAAGTCTAATTCTATGATTAAACGTAAACCTGTCACACAGCGCCTAGAAAATAGGCCTCACATTTATATTCAGCTAAATCTGTCATTACTGGTGTGCCTGTATTAGTGTAATACGGTACCTAAATAGATAGCCAGATAGTGTTAGGTGTCTGTAAAAAAAGGCCTGAATTTGAATTCAATACATTGGCCCGAATAATATTTTTCTTATTGTGGTGAACGGTAACAATAAGGAAAACATCTAGTAAGGGACGCGGACATGGTCGTGGTGGTGTTAGTGGACCCTCTGGTGCTGGGAGAGGACGTGGCAGTTCTGCCACAGCCACACGTCCTAGTGAACCAACTACCTCAGGTCCCAGTAGCAGCCAGAATTTACAGCGATATTTGGTGGGGCCCAATGCCGTTCTAAGGATGGTAAGGCCTGAGCAGGTACAGGCATTAGTCAATTGGGTGGCCGACAGTGGATCCAGCACGTTCACATTATCTTCCACCCAGTCTTCTGCAGAAAGCGCACAGATGACGCATGAAAACCAAGCCCATCAGTCTGTCACATCACCCCCATGCATATCAGGGAAACTGTCTGAGTCTCAAATTATGCAGCAGTCTCATATGCTGTTTGAAGACTCTGCTGGCAGGGTTTCCCAAGGCCATCCACCTAGCCCTTCCCCAGCGGTGGAAGACATAGAATGCACTGACGCACAACCACTTATGTTTCCTGATGATGAGGACATGGGAATACCACCTCAGCACGTCTCTGATGATGACGAAACACAGGTGCCAACTGCTGCGTCTTTCTGCAGTGTGCAGACTGAATAGGAGGTCAGGGAGGAAGACTGGGTGGAAGACGATGCAGGGGACGATGAGGTCCGAGACCCCACATGGAATGAAGGTCATGCCACTGACTTTCAGAATTCGGAGGAAGAGGCAGTGGTTAGACCGAGCCAACAGCGTAGCAAAAGAGGGAGCAGTGGGCAAAAGCAGAACACCCGCCGCCACGAGAGTCCGTCTGCTAATTGGCCACCGCCATCTGGGACTGAGCACCCCAAAGGCAGCTTCAAGGAGTTCCCTGGCGTGGCAGTTCTTCAAACAATGTGCTGATGACAAGACCCGAGTGGTTTGCACGCTGTGCCATCAGAGCCTGAAGCGAGGCATTAACGTTCTGAACCTTAGCACAACCTGCATGACCAGGCACCTGCATGCAAAGCATGAACTGCAGTGGAGTAAACACCATAAAAACAAGGAACTCACTCAGACTCCCCGTGCTACCTCTTCTGCTGCTGCCGCCTCGGCCTCTTCCTCCGCCTCTGGAGGAACATTGGCACCTGCCGCCCAGCAAACAGAGGATGTACCACCAACACCACCACCTCCGTCACCAAGCATCTCAACCATGTCACACGGCAGCGTTCAGCTCTCCATCTCACAAACATTTGAAAGAAAGCGTAAATTCCCACCTAGCCACCCTCGATCCCTGGCCCTGAATGCCAGCATTTCTAAACTACTGGCCTATGAAATGCTGTCATTCAGGCTGGTGGACACAGACAGCTTCAAACAGCTCATGTCGCTTGCTGTCCCACAGTATGTTGTTCCCAGCCGCCACTACTTCTCCAAGAGAGCTGTGCCTTCCCTGCACAACCAAGTATCCAATAAAATCAAGTGTGCACTGCGCAACGCCATCTGTGGCAAGGTCCACCTAACCACAGATACGTGGACCAGTAAGCACGGCCAGGGACGCTATATCTCCCTTACTGCACACTGGGTAAATGTAGTGGCGGCTGGGCCACAGGCGGAGAGCTGTTTGGCGCACGTCCTTCCGCCGCCAATGATCGCAGGGCAACATTCTTTGCCTCCTGTTGCCTCCCCCTCCTACTTGGCTTCCTCCTCCTCTTCTTCCACCTGTTCATTCAGTCAGCCACACACCTTCACCACCAACTTCAGCACAGCCCGGGGTAAACGTCAGCAGGCCATTCTGAAACTCATATGTTTGGGGGACAGGCCCCACACCGCACAGGAGTTGTGGCGGGGTATAGAACAACAGACCGACGAGTGGTTGCTGCCGGTAAGCCTCAAGCCGGTTTGACGCACATCCCTTGCCTGGCGCATGTGCTGAATTTGGTGGTGCAGAAGTTCATTCACAACTACCCCGACATGTCAGAGCTGCTGCATAAAGTGCGGGCCGTCTGTGCGGGCTTCCGGCGTTCACATCCTGCCGCTGCTCACCTGTCTGCGCTACAGCGTAACTTCGGCCTTCCCGCTCACCGCCTCATATGCGACGTGCCCACCAGGTGGTACTCCACCTTGCACATGCTGGACAGACTGTGTGAGCAGCAGCAGGCCATAGTGGAGTTTCAGATGCAGCACGCACGGGTCAGTCGCACTGCGGAACAGCACCACTTCACCACCAATGACTGCGGATAAATGTGTGACCTGTGTGCCCTGTTGCGCTGTTTCGAGTACTCCACCAACATGACCAGTGGTGATGACGCCGTTATCAGCGTTACAATACCACTTCTATGTCTCCTTGAGAAAACACTTAGGGCGATGATGGAAGAGGAGGTGGCCCAGGAGGAGGAGGAGGAAGAGGGGTCATTTTTTAGCACTTTCAGGCCAGTCTCTTCGAAGTGACTCAGAGGGAGGTTTTTTGCAACAGCAGAGGCCAGGTACAAATGTGGCCAGCCAGGGCCCACTACTGGAGGACGAGGATGAGGAGGAGGTGGAGGAGGATGAGGATGAAGCATGTTCACAGCGGGGTGGCACCCAACACAGCTCGGGCCCATCACTGGTGCGTGGCTGGGGAGAAAAGCAGGACGATGACGATATGCCTCCCACAGAGGACAGCTTGTCCTTACCTCTGGGCAGCCTGGCACACATGAGCGACTACATGCTGCAGTGCCTGCGCAACGACAGCAGAGTTGCCCACATTTTAACATGTGCGGACTACTAGGTTGCCACCCTGCTGGATCCCCGGTACAAAGACAATGTGCCCACCTTACTTCCTGCACTGGAGCGTGATAGGAAGATGCGCGAGTACAAGCGCACATTGGTAGACGCGCTACTGAGAGCATTCAGAAATGTCACAGGGGAACAAGTGGAAGCCCAAGGCGAAGGCGGAGGAGGAGCAAGAGGTCGCCAACGCAGCTGTGTCACGGCCAGCTCCTCTGAGGGCAGGGTTAGCATGGCAGAGATGTGGAAAAGTTTTGTCACCACGCCACAGCTAACTGCACCACCACCTGATACGGAACGTGTTAGCAGGAGGCAACATTTCACTAACGTGGTGGAACAGTACGTGTGCACACCCCTCCACCTACTGACTGATGGTTCGGCCCCATTCAACTTCTGGGTCTCCAAATTGTCCACGTGGCCAGAGGTAGCATTTTATGCCTTGGAGGTGCTGGCCTGCCCGGCGGCCAGCGTTTTGTCTGAACGTGTATTCAGCACGGCAGGGGGCGTCATTACAGACAAACGCAGCCGCCTGTCTACAGCCAATGTGGACAAGCTGACTGTGACGGACCGTTTCAGCAGACAAGGGGTTAAAATCCGTTTAGGCGATATGCCCCTTTCTGAGAGACAGGCACAGCTACTGCAGCACACCAAACTCCCGAACTGGATACAAAATAGCACTCCAAACTGGAACCTCACGAATAGCTGCTAGCAGACGAACAGGAATCAGCTTACACTCCTGGCAATCAGTCTCTAACAGCATACAGCGGATCCCCCCAATAACGAGACAAGGCTCTGTGTTGAGGGTCAAGCAGTGGTCTGACTGTACTTCAAGTACAGCCTCTTTTATTCATAAACCACAAACATAGTACTGCCCACAGGGTTTTGAAATACAACCAATCAGTAATTTACAACACATACAATGTAAGTACAGCAACCAATTGTTCACGCCCCCAGAGGACCAGAAGGGAGACTTCGACACAGGACAGATACAACATATCCCCACAATGCATCATGGTTTCCTCCTCTCTGTCCCGGAGACAACCGAGGTGCAATCCAATTATCTCTCAGGACAAAGGGAAATCGCCAATACACATGTGGATACAACAGGACAGACATCACCATTTAAACACACAATGGGACAATGGCACAATAGAAACACACCCAGCATATTCCTCCCAAGCTGACAAGTTACACTTATTATAAATTGTTACAACTTTGTGAGTTTACATTGTCCATACATATAACTTACATCAATTTAAACAGTATAACTTGGGGACAAACCTATCCAAAATTCACTTGAATAGGTTCAGGGGTTTAAAAGTTAGTATGGGCCATAATCCTGAGGCAAGAGGCTTTTAAACAGGCCTCTCCAAAACCCAATGGCGAGGTTGGTTTCGCCACACTGACGTTCATAAAAATGAACCAAGTTTGGATCCCACAGGACCTGTCCATCCCTTTTGCAGATTAGACATTTATAATTACCTCCCCTTAACCATATATTATTGTACTCCAGGGCACTTCCTCATTCAATCCTTTTTTTATTTTCATTTTACCATTATATTGCGGGGCAACCCAAAGTTGAATGAACCTCTCCTCTGTCTGGGTGCCGGGGCCTAAAAATATCTGACAGTGGCCTGTTCCAGTGTTGGGTGACATGAAGCCTGATTCTCTGCTATGACATGAAGCCTGAACCTCTGCTATGGGACCTTTCTGCTCTGTCTGGGTGCCTGGGCCAAAAAATATCTGACAGTGGCCTGTTCCAGTGGTGGGTGACATGAAGCCTGATTCTCTGCTATGGGACCTCTCTCCTCTGACAATGGCCTGTTCCAGTGTTGGGTGACGTGAAGCCTGATTCTCTGCTATGACATGAAGCCTGATTTTCTGCTATGACTTGAAGCCTGATTCTCTGCTATGACATGAAGCCTGATTCTCTGCTATGGGACCTCTCTCCTCTGTCTGGGTGCCGGGGCCTAAATATCTGACAATGGCCTGTTCCAGTGGTGGGTAACGTGAAGCCTGATTCTCTGCTATGCCATGAAACCTGATTCTCTGCTATGGGACCTCTCTCCTCTGTCTGGGTGCCGGGGCCTAAAAATATCTGACAATGGCATGTTCCAGTGGTGGGTAACGAGAAGCCTGATTCTCTGCTATGCCATGAAGCCTGATTCTCTACTATGGGACCTCTCTCCTCTGTCTGGGTGCCGGGGCCTAAATATCTGACAATGGCCTGTTCCAGTGGTGGGTGACGTGAAGCCTGATTCTCTGCTATGACATGAAGCCTGATTCTCTGCTATGACATGAAGCCTGATTCTCTGCTATGGGACCTCTCTCCTCTGTCTGGGTGTCGGGGCCTAAAAATATCTGACAATGGCCTGTTCCAGTGGTGGGTGACATGAAGCCTGATTCTCTGCTATGGGACCTCTCTCCTCTGTCTGGGTGCCGGGGCCTAAATATCTGACAGTGGCCTGCTCCAGTGGTGGGTGACATGAAGCCTGATTCTCTGCTATGGGACCTCTCTCTATTCTGTCTGGGTGCCGGGGCCTAAATATCTGACAATGGCCTGTTCCAGTGTTGGGTGACGTGAAGCCTGATTCTCTGCTATGACTTGAAGCCTGATTCTCTGCTATGACTTGAAGCCTGATTCTCTGCTATGACATGAAGCCTGATTCTCTGCTATGGGACCTCTCTCCTCTGTCTGGGTGCCGGGGCCTAAAAATATCTGACAATGGCCTGTTCCAGTGGTGGGTGACATGAAGCCTGATTCTCTGCTATGGGACCTCTCTCCTCTGTCTGGGTGCCGGGGCCTAAAAATATCTTACAATGGCCTGTTCCAGTGGTGGGTAACATGAAGCCTGATTCTCTGCTATGGGACCTCTCTCCTCTGTCTGGGTGCCGGGGCCTAAATATCTGACAGTGGCCTGCTCCAGTGGTGGGTGACATGAAGCCTGATTCTCTGCTATGGGACCTCTCTCTATTCTGTCTGGGTGCCGGGGCCTAAATATCTGACAATGGCCTGTTCCAGTGTTGGGTGACGTGAAGCCTGATTCTCTGCTATGACTTGAAGCCTGATTCTCTGCTATGACTTGAAGCCTGATTCTCTGCTATGACATGAAGCCTGATTCTCTGCTATAGGACCTCTCTCCTCTGTCTGGGTGCTGGGGCCTAAAAATATCTGACAATGGCCTGTTCCAGTGGTGGGTGACATGAAGCCTGATTCTCTGCTATGGGACCTCTCTCCTCTGTCTGGGTGCCGGGGCCTAAATATCTGACGGTGGCCTGTTCCAGTGGTGGGTGACATGAAGCCTGATTCTCTGCTATGGGACCTCTCTCCTCTGTCTGGGTGCCGGTGCCTAAAAATATCTGACAATGGCCTGTTCCAGTGGTGGGTGACATGAAGCCTGATTCTCTGCTATGGGACCTCTCTCCTCTGTCTGGGTGCCCGGGCCTAAATATCTGACAGTGGCCTGCTCCAGTGGTGGGTGACATGAAGCCTGATTCTCTGCTATGGGACCTCTCTCTATTTTGTCTGGGTGCCGGGGCCTAAATATCTGACAATGGCCTGTTCCAGTGTTGGGTGACGTGAAGCCTGATTCTCTGCTATGACTTGAAGCCTGATTCTCTGCTATGACTTGAAGCCTGATTCTCTGCTATGACATGAAGCCTGATTCTCTGCTATGGGACCTCTCTCCTCTGTCTGGGTGCCGGGGCCTAAAAATATCTGACAATGGCCTGTTCCAGTGGTGGGTGACATGAAGCCTGATTCTCTGCTATGGGACCTCTCTCCTCTGTCTGGGTGCAGGGGCCTAAAAATATCTTACAATGGCCTGTTCCAGTGGTGGGTAACATGAAGCCTGATTCTCTGCTATGGGACCTCTCTCCTCTGTCTGGGTGCCGGGGCCTAAATATCTGACAGTGGCCTGCTCCAGTGGTGGGTGACATGAAGCCTGATTCTCTGCTATGGGACCTCTCTCTATTCTGTCTGGGTGCCGGGGCCTAAATATCTGACAATGGCCTGTTCCAGTGTTGGGTGACATGAAGCCTGATTCTCTGCTATGACTTGAAGCCTGATTCTCTGCTATGACTTGAAGCCTGATTCTCTGCTATGACATGAAGCCTGATTCTCTGCTATGGGACCTCTCTCCTCTGTCTGGGTGCTGGGGCCTAAAAATATCTGACAATGGCCTGTTCCAGTGGTGGGTGACATGAAGCCTGATTCTCTGCTATGGGACCTCTCTCCTCTGTCTGGGTGCCGGGGCCTAAATATCTGACAATGGCCTGTTCCAGTGTTGGGTGACGTGAAGCCTGATTCTCTGCTATGACATAAAGCCTGATTCTCTGCTATGACTTGAAGCCTGATTCTCTGCTATGACATGAAGCCTGATTCTCTGCTATGGGACCTCTCTCCTCTGTCTGGGTGCCGGGGCCTAAATATCTGACAATGGCCTGTTCCAGTGGTGGGTGACGTGAAGCCTGATTCTCTGCTATGCCATGAAGCATGATTCTCTGCTATGGGACCTCTCTCCTCTGTCTGGGTGCCGGGGCCTAAAAATATCTGACAATGGCCTGTTCCAGTGGTGGGTGACATGAAGCCTGATTCTCTGCTATGGGACCTCTCTCCTCTGTCTGGGTGCCGGGGCCTAAATATCTGACAGTGGCCTGTTCCAGTGGTGGGTGACATGAAGCCTGATTCTCTGCTATGGGACCTCTCTCCTCTGTCTGGGTGCCGGGGCCTAAATATCTGACAGTGGCCTGTTCCAGTGGTGGGTGACATGAAGCCTGATTCTCTGCTATGGGACCTCTCTCCTCTGTCTGGGTGCCGGGGCCTAAATATCTGACAATGGCCTGTTCCAGTGTTGGGTGACATGAAGCCTGATTCTCTGCTATGACATGAAGCCTGATTCTCTGCTATGACTTGAAGCCTGATTCTCTGCTATGACATGAAGCCTGATTCTCTGCTATGGGACCTCTCTCCTCTGTCTGGGTGCCGGGGCCTAAATATCTGACAATGACCTGTTCCAGTGGTGGGTGACGTGAAGCCTGATTCTCTGCTATGACATGAAGCCTGATTCTCTGCTATGACTTGAAGCCTGATTCTCTGCTATGACATGAAGCCTGATTCTCTTCTATGGGACCTCTCTCCTCTGTCTGGGTGCCGGGGCCTAAAAATATCTGACAATTGCCTGTTCCAGTGGTGGGTGACGTGAAGCCTGATTCTCTGCTATGACATGAAGCCTGATTCTCTGCCATGAGACCTCTCTCCAATTGATATTCAGCCGTCTAGCCCTTTCCTGGGTTAATTTACAGCCTTTTTAGTGCCGAAAAGTTCGGGTCCCTATTGACTTCAATGAGGTTCGGTCTAGTTTGGATCCCGAACCCGAACATTTCCGGGAAGTTCGGCCGAACTTCTCGAACCCGAACATCCAGGTGTTCGCTCAACTCTAATCAGGAGCTAAATTGGCAGGCGGCATTGTCCTCTGCACCATCTGCATCCTCACTTCCATTGGTACCTGGAGTACATGGGAGTTCAACACAAACACTAACACAGAGTGTTTCCGCAATACCACCGTCTTTTTTAGTCCCAGGGATTCAATTAAGAGACAGAGACAAATGGGGCTACAATCAGCCGAAAATATAGAGAATAATCCCTTGTTACAGATTATAAATCTGTCTGGGACTGACCTGGACCCCCAATATGAATGATTACTGGGAAAGGGTCTCTCCTTTACCCCTACACCAGGGTTCAACTGTTTTACCTGGGTAAAGGATGTCAATCTTTTTGCTAGAAAGCTAGCTTTGCATAAAGAATTTAAAGAGAGAGAGAGACAGGATCCGGGTGGGAAGGAACGTGAGGCGTTGATGGTGCTGGAGGAATTGTCAAGAGAGGGGAGAGGCGAGGCCGTAATTCCTGTGGCCCCAATGATGGATCTGGTTCCCAGATCCAAACATACCCCTCCGTTTTCAGGATATGCCAGTGTGGAGACTTTTGTTAACAAGGGATCTAGAGAAGATTAAGACCAAAAAGAGTGAGGTCGGTAATAACTTGACGAACGAAGAAAAGAAAGCCCTAGCTGATCTTACCAAGAGGGATGAAATAATAATCAAAGCCTCTGATAAAGGGGGAAATATAGTGCTACTTAAACAACAGGACTATGTAGATATGGTCAAAAGACTGCTAGATGATCGAAAGACCTATAAAAAACTGGAGTCGAATCCCACAGTCAAGTATAAATCTGAACTAGAGTCCCTTTTAAAACAGGCCAAAGAAGACAATTTAATTTCGAAAGATGAATTCAAAATACTATATAATGCATGTCCTACGATTGCAACATTTTATGCCTTGCTTAAGGTGCACAAGAAGCGGGATCCAATCCCAGGGAGACCCATCGTATCTGGTAACAGCAGTCTATGTGAAGGAATTAGTAATTATGTTGATCTATTTCTCAGACCTTTTGTTGAAATTTTACCATCATATATAAAAGACACGCTTGACATGGTCAAAAAATTTAATGCCATCCAGGTAGGCCCCAACAATCTTAAAATAAAAAAAATAAATAAATAAAAAAGCACCTGTTTAGTTTCCCCTGAAGACGCCGACAGGCTCGGCGAAACATGTAGGGACACAGGTTTCGATTATTAGGCAGGAGTTTGTCAGGGTGCCTATAAACAATCCTCTGAATCAAGAGATGTTACACAACTAGTTCATTTAAACACTAAGAAGGCTTAAGGTATAAGAAGTGTACACGGTGACTTGGCACTCAACCCTGATTATGTGACTCCTGAAGTTTTAAATTTGTTCCCAAGAAATATAATGTTTTTAAAGCATTGAAATAAAATTGAGTTTTATTGTTACTAGTCAGAGGGGCTGCGAAAATACGCCCGGTCCCAGTGACCATTAAATTTAATTTTATGTTAAAAAGTGGAGTAGCAACCCCCTGAGGGATTTCTTTGTTTGTTATTTTCAATCCTTTGCTGTCCTCACCCAGCTCTGAATCCTCCTTCTGCAAATGGCAGGGGGAGGAACCGGAGCATCTCCTCTCCTATATAGCGCCCCATACCTCTTACATCCAGTGATGTCACCTTTGTTGTAGACGTTCTCTTTCCTCATCTTCTCCATTCAGACCAGACCGCCATGATGATTTTTCTGCCATCTCCCTTCTCTGCAGAGATTGAGAAACAGACATTAGTTTCCCACATTTCCATCATCTTCACATCTTATGAACACCCTTTCCTGCCACCCCCAATACTATACTTCAGAAACAGCCCCCGGGAAATGCTACTACCACACAGATAGTGCCCCCTTCAACAATTATTGGCACGCAGTGCTCTAAAAAATAACTGCGCCCAGACACTAATAGTATAAAGATAATGTCCCCCAAAAATAATTGTGCTAAGCTGATACTATGCCAGGGTGCCCCCAAAGTAACAGTGCTCCCCAAAATCCCACCAATAGAAATAATTCTCTGCCAGAGCACACTTAGTAGTAATAATGCCCCTATAGTGCCCATACTAGTAATCATGTTCCTCATAGCCCCCCAGTAGTAGTAAAGCTCCCCATAATACCCCCTAGTAGTAATAATTCTCACTATAATATGACAGTACATGAAATACCCCCGCTTAGTGCCCACAGTTAAGCTAATGTCCCCATAATGTATGCCAGTATAAAATACCCCTATATAGTGCCCCAGTAAATGCCCTCATAGTGCTCCTCTCCCCCTTCCCAATAGTGTCCCCCATAATATGCCAGTAAAAAATGCCCCTTCTTAGTGCCCCCAGCAGATGCCCCCATAGTCCTCCTCTCTCCCACAATGTGCCAGTAAAAAATGCCCCTTCTATGTGCCACCATATGCCCCAATAGTGCTCCACTCCCCCATAGTGCCCCCAAATAATGCCCCATAGTGCCTCTCTCCCCTATAGTGCCTCCCATAATGTGCCAGTAAAAAATGCCCCCTTAGTGCCACCAAATGCCATAATGCCCCCCATAATGTGCCAATAAAAAAGGCCCCTTTAGAGCCCCCACTTCCCCATAGTGCCCCTAAATAATGCCCTATAGTGACACCAGATGCCCCATAGTGCCACTCTCCCCTATAGTGCCCCCCATAATGTGCCAATAATTATGAAAAGCCCCTTTAGAGCCTCCAGATACCCCCTTAGTACTCCTCTCCCCCATGGTGCCCCCCATTATGTGCCAGTAAGAAATGCCCCCATAGTGCCCCCCCATAGTGCCAACTCCTCCCATAGTGTCAGGCCCCCCCATAGTGTCAGCTTCCCCAATAGTGCCATCCCCTCATAGTGCCAGCTCCCTCCCATAATTCCAGCTCCCTCCCATAGTGCCAGCTTCCCCCCATAGTGCCAGCTCCCCCCATAGTGCCAGCTCCCGCCCATAGCCATAGTGACAGCTCCCCCCGCAAAGAAAGAAAAAAAAACAAAAAACTAATACTTACCTCCATCAGCAGCGATGCGATGCAGGCCTCTTCCGGCCTGTGTCCCTGCTGTGTGCTGCCCGGCTCAGGCGGCGCGATGATAATGACATCATCGCGCTGCCTGAGCCGGCCTCTGATAGGCTGCAGGCAATAGTGCCTGTGGCCTATCAGAAGAACAGGGGAGGGACACACCTCTCCCTCCCCTGCCCCACAGCACAGCCATCTGTATCGCTGTCCTGAGGACGGCGATACAGATGAATATGGAGATGAACGCTTCCACACTGCCGCCGCAATTACATCCAGAGCCGTTTTTTTAGGGCGGCCTGGGGGGCAATTGCCTCCCTGCCCCCCGGCCCAGCCCACCCCTGGCCCCCTGTGCTCTCCAATGACACAAACCATTTAAATCCTTACATAATAATGAGCTCTACAAAAGAAACTTAAATCATCAACTGTTGCTCCACCTGTAGTATACCACGACCTGATTCAGAACCTCACCCAGGCTCCACAATTGTATCCACATAATCCACTCAGTATATTAGTCTTTTTTAAAAGGTTATTCGTGAGGTATAAATAATACTCACTCTTTTGAAGCTTTGCTTGTATTTTTTTGTCCTTTTATTTTTTCATATAAATAAATCACTATAGTGCATAGTAATCCTGAGAGTGCTGAACTGATTACTACCCCATGCTGCACGACATTTCGATTGTCACTCCCTCTTAATCATGCATGCCTGTGGGTTGTAAGTGTCTCTACAAAAGAAACACAGTCAAGGTGGTTTCCCTAAGCATAAGAACCATGAGATTACATTAGTTGAGTTTTTGAGGTAGCTGAGTGCTGAGGAGTAGAGGGAATAAACAATCCATGCATAGTGCTTTTACTGTAAAGCATAAGCTTCATCACATAACAGATGCACCTTCTTAAACACAGCACAGTATGGCTTTGCAACATGCCCACAAAGTCAGACCTCTGCAGGGTGTAGGCACTTTCATATGTGAAAGTTGCTGCTTCATATTTTGGTCCTCCATGCTCATCTGACTTAGGGTCAATTTATCAGACAATTACAGGGATTTTTAGATAAATACTTTTTTTTTTTTAAATGTTGCTACAGTTAATAGGACCGTTACCATAAAAACACAATTTTATTAAAGAAAAAAAGGAGTTTGACAGAAGGAAACCGTTCTCTCTAGTTTAGGATACTGTAATTTAAATTCTAGAAATACAGGCTTATTATCAGATAGAAGTACTATATATCTCCAGTTTCAAGTTTTAGGGCTCTTTCACACCTGCGTTATTGTCTTCCGGCATAGAGTTCCGTCGTCGGGGCTCTATGCCGGAAGAATCCTGATCAGGATTATCCTAATGCATTCTGAATGGAGAGTAATCCGTTCAGGATGCATCAGGATGTCTTCAGTTCCGGTACGGAACGTTTGTTGGCCGGAGAAAATACCGCAGCATGCTGCGCTTTTTGCTCCGGCCAAAAATCCGGAACACTTGCCGCAAGGCCGGATCCGGAATTAATGCCCATTGGAAGGCATTGATCCGGATCCGGCCTTAAGCTAAACGTCGTTTCGGCGCATTGCCGGAGCCGACATTTAGCTTTTTCAGAGTGGTTACCATGGCTGCCGGGACGCTAAAGTCCTGGCAGCCATGGTAAAGTGTAGCGGGGAGCGGGGGAGCAGTGTACTTACCGTCCGTGCGGCTCCCCGGGCGCTCCAGAGTGACGTCAGGGCGCCCCAAGCGCATGGATCACGTGATCACATGGATCACGTCATCCATGCGCATGGGGCGCTCTGACGTCATTCTGGAGCGCCCCGGGAGCCGCACGGACTGTAAGTATACCGCTCCCCCGCTCCCCGCTCCTACTATGGCAACCAGGACTTTAATAGCGTCCTGGGTGCCATAGTAACACTGAAAGCATTTGTAAGACGGTTCCGTCTTCAAATGCTTTCAGTACACTTGCGTTTTTCCGGATCCGGAGTGTAATTCCGGCAAGTGGAGTACACGCCGGATCCGGACAACGCAAGTGTGAAAGAGGCCTTATCCTGGTGAAAAAGCTAAGAAATAATGGCATCCAATGTTGATATAATTGGTGAACTACTGAGTAGTATGAAAATACCTTGTCTGTTGGATGCATCATTCTGTAAGCATTTTATATGATCTGTTCTTGTAAAAACATATCTGATATCCCTGTGAATGAGTCCAACCTAAGGTTTAAAGCAAGATTTATGTCTCCTCTTAATATCGTAAAATCTTTTGCAAGGAAAACTTTTCTTAGGCTTGCCTAAGCCATTGGGCCTGACTTGTGTTTGGAGCATATATACTTCCCAATTTCACAAGCTGGCTTCTGATTTTACTCTTAAAGGGAATCTGTCACCTCATGCCTTGACACATATTCATCTGACATGGAAGAAGCTCTTGGTCATATCATGATCTGTGCCCCCAATTTCGAGAGATAAGCCATTAAATTGTATGAAAATTAGCCTCTTGGTGCAACAAGGGTGTTGCCTTTGCACTGCACTCAAAGGTTCCGCTCATCTGCCTTGCTGGCTGCACTTTCAGCACTTTGACTGACAGGGACAGGCGGCATAGACGTACTCACGTCAGTGTGTTCGGTGCATATTCAGTACATGGCTGGAGACTGCCGTAATTGCAACAAGGGGCTAGTTTGCATAAAATTAGAAGGCTGATTTCTCAAATTTAGGGGCATGCATGGTGATGGGACCAAGGGCATTAGAATGTAATGACCAGTGCTTTTTTTTTCCATGTCAGATGGATATATATCAAGGTATGAGGTGACATTCACTTTAAGAAATGTAATTAGTTGATGCTAGAGAGATAGATAAATAGCATAGATTTTTGAATTGTTATGCTGACCTCACCCCCTAGAAATGTCTTGGTTTAAAGTGCTATAATACCACTTGTAAAACAAGATACAGTATCAAACCAATTATAAAAGAAAAATCACAGATTGGTGACATTTCTGGACCTAAAGTGTCTTGCATGGAAAAGAACAATACTCACACTGGAATATTTTTTTTTTTGTATAATAAATTAAACTTATTCTAGAGAGGTCATTCAAACCTTGTAAGCCACAATGACATGAGAATGTTACGTTTTAATAAGATGAAAAAAAGAAAATAATTGTGATTTTTACCAAGTGCTGGATGACTTTTGCTGTATTGTTTAAGTCATATCTATGTTTATGCAACAGCTTAAGAGGGGCCAGCACAAATATCAAGATTTCTGCCATTTATTTCCATCATAGGGGTATCAGAAGGTGGGGAGGTAGAGAGTTTTGAAAGAAACATATTCTGAAAAAAATTGCCAATTTGCAAAAAATATATAATAAAGAAGTCACTTGCTGGATGAACTCTAAAAAAGTCTCATATGGTTCCTGGATATGAGCCTATGGTTGGTATCAGTCCTCCACAGGGTATGAACCATACAGTAGTAACAATTAGGAATGATGATATGTATTCTATCAAACTAACCATATCATAAATCAGCTCTGATGATAAAACTGTCTAAGTAGCAAATTGTCATTTTATATTTTACAAGGTTTAACTAGATGAGAAAAAGCTTTTAAATAATTATTTAATGACCATAATAAAAGGCCTAGAACATACAGGAAGGTCCATAAATATTGGGACATCAACACAATTCAAAATGTTTTGGCTCTATACACCACCACAATGGGTTTGAAATGAAACAAACAAGGTTTTTTTTTTTTGTGTGTGTGTTTTTTTAACAGTTTTTATTGGTTTTGAAGACATACTCCAAAGAGAAAAAAGGCATAAATCATTTGGTATACATACATTACATATGCATGATGAGACAATAAAGATAGATCACATCGGTGATGTCAGAATTACAAAAGGCAGCATAGGGAAAATATGCATAGTATAGAACAAAAAAGGAAAACTAAACAAAACAAAAGGGCATGTTTTAAAAAAGGCGAGCCATGTTGCCACAGATAGGACAAGTTTGATTATGCGGTCAGTCTGAGACATGATAGTGAGCATAGGTACAGGAAAGGGTCAGTGGAACTTCCTGTATTGCTTCCAAGAGGACCAGATGGCCAGAAAAGAGGATCGGGAACGGAGTTCCCAGTGGGAAAGTTCTTCTAATCTGTAGATCTGGTCTACTTTTTGTACCCACTTCGCCACAGCAGGGACCTCAGGGGAGAGCCAGGAGGATGCTACCAGAAGTCTGGCTGCAGCTAGAAGAATAAAGAACAGAGATCTCCGCCATTTGTTCAAACCCCTGAGTCCCAGGCTGAGGAGAGTTAGGTCTGGGGTGCAGGCAAGGTTTGTCTGGCATATGTGGTTGCAGTTTTTTACTATTGTGCGCCACCAGTCATTAATAGATTGACACTTCCACCAAATATGAAAAAAGGAGCCTATAGAAGTCTGACATCTCCAGCATAAGTTAGAGCTATTTGGAAAATAGAGCGAGATTGACTCAGGAGTCTTGTACCATCTCGTCAGAATTTTGTAGCCATTCTCCTGGATACGTACACATCTAGATATTTTGTGAGGGGTCGAAAAGGCCGTAGTGATCTCCATGGGAGTCAAAGAACGACCCAAGTCCTGTTCACAAATTCCAATTATTGCTGGTTTGATAGGGGATACAGGAGTTTTCAGGTGGCTATATAAAGCCGAGATGACTCTTTTGGGAGGGTGTTTTGCACCAAGTGTTTTGTCAAACCAGGAGGACAGGGGCTGCAAAGAGGATGATTTAAGGAGGGAGAGGATTTCTGAGTTAAGGAAACCCTGTAGAAAAGTATGATTTATGGGGTTTTCTGAATCGTCACTGAAATCCGACAGGGATCTAACACATCCTTCATTATCTAATAACTCTGATAAGGGTGTAGACGAGAGTCTAATTGGGGAAGGGCAGCTCTCCTTTAGAGCACCAGGGACTAAATCGATAACATCTCTCAGAGTGAGAAGGACGAGGGCGTTGTCAACTGCTTACCGCGTGAGGTGAACCAGCCAATCCCAGACTGATAGCGTGCTCTGTATCAGAGGGTTCGGGACCATCTGCGGTAGTGGGAGGGTCTTACTGGATAGAAAGAGAGCACGGGGGGAGGAAGGGAGAAAAGTGTTCTCCATATGGATCCATGCCTTGTGAGGGGGGGATCTGATCCAGTCCACTAGTCTGGCTAGATGTATGGCTCTCATGTACATTTCTGGGTCGGGTAAGCCAATTCCCCCCATTCCTTTAGGCTTGATCAAAGTGTCAAAAGAGATTCTAGAACGTCTTCCCCTCCAAATAAATTTACGAATAAGTCTATTGAAAGAAATGAAAAAGGATTTCGGGATCTTAATTGGCAGAGATTGCATTTGGTAGGTCAATCTGGGCAGTACTAGCACAGATACCATATTTTTTCTGCCGAGCCAGGAGAGGTACGGGAGGTCCAACGAGTCCATCTGGGCCACGATAGAGTGCAAGAGTGGCAAGTAGTTAAGTTTATATAAGTCTGCAGTGTTAGGGGAGAGCTTCACGCCTAAGTATGTTAGCTGTTGGGTGGTCCAGTTAAACAGGGATTGAGATTGGAGGGACCTAAGGGCAGCAAGGGAGAAACCCTTATGAAAGAGTTGGGATTTAGCTGGACTTTTTCGGGTTTGTCGTGAGTCAGGAGGTCATCGGCCAAGGCCGCCAGTTTAATCTCTCGATCCCCAACACAAAGACCTACAATGTTTTTTTGTTGTCTTAAGGCTTGCAACAACGTCTCCATGACCAAAACAAAAATAAGGGGAGAGAGGTGACAGCCCTGTCTAGTGCCGTTCCTAATACGGAAGCAGGGAGATAAGATGCCATTCACTGACACAGACGCCGAGGAAGAATGATACACAGCCGAAACCGCATTCGAGAACTGTACTGGGTTATTAAACTTGTCTAGAGTAAGCCTAATATATGTCCAGTCGATTCTGTCAAAAGCTTTCTCGGCGTCTGTGCCAAGCATGACCAATAGGATTGCCCTGTGGGATGAAAAATAGAGGGCATTTAAAATTTTCATCACATTGTCCCCACTTCCCCTCACGAATCCCACCTGGTCCAGGTGGATTAAAGAAGGGAGTAGTCGTTGCAGCCTATTAGCCAACATTTTGGTAAGCAGCTTGAGGCCAGTCTTTAGTAAAGAAATAGGACGGTAATTTGAATGGGATGTTGGGTCCTTCCCGGGTTTAGGGATGATCGTTATGGTGACTCTAGTCACGTCAGCTGAAGCAGGGTTGTTTTGCAAAGCAAGGTTTCAGACAGGGAGGAAATTAGGTAAGAGTAAGTCTGTAAAGAAATGATAATAAGACAGTGGTAGACCATCCGGTCCTGGACATTTCCCTGTAGGGGAGGATTTGAGTGCAGCTGCCAAGTCTGACAAGGTAAATGGGGCTGCAAGCCCGGCGTGTTGGACGAGAGAGCCTGGAGGTTTAATGTTTTGAGAAAATAAGAAATGTGTTCTTTATCGTGTTGTGTGTCAAGTTAGGGAGGGGGTAGATTGTAGATGGATTCATAGTAGAGCTTAAATTGCTCTGCAATATCTTCCGATCTAAATAGGGGTGCACCCGAAGGAGCTGTGATGCTTTGGACATAGTTTGCAAGCCTTCTACACTTGATTCTCTGCATTTGAAATTTTGTGGCTTTATTGCCATGAGCGAAAAACTTTTGTTGGGAGGTTAGATAGAATCTAGGAGAACGTTCATTAAGAAGGTTTTTCAGTTCCGATTGAAGGGACAATAGTTCAGACAAGTGGAGCTGAAGCAGAGAAACTTTGTGGGCTTTTTCCAAGGAGTTAATCCGTCAGAGTAGGGAAGTTAGATTTTTATTGGACTCTCTCTTTAAAAAAGACCAGAGACTGATAATTTGATCCCTGATGTAAACTTTGTGAGCGTCCCAAAGTACATTTGGGGAAACAGAGGGGGACTGGTTAAGGGGGAAGTATTCTTTCAAGAGGGAAGATAACCGATTTTTGTGATGATCATTACCCAGAATGGCCTCATTGAGCCTCCAGCAATATATCTTACCCGGTCCAGGGGGAGGACGAAGGGTGCAAAAGATAGGTGCATAACCCCGATTCTAGCTGTGGTACAAAGTTGCAGATGCTCCTTCGACACAAATCTCCATACATCAGTTAGCCCAAGACTGAACAATCTAGCCAGAGAAGCTCGGATCGCCCTAAAAGATTTAGCAGACTTCTTCGAGGAGGTGTCAATGAGAGGATTAAGAGCTAAATTCAAATCTCCTGCTAAAATAAGGATACCTTCCTTGTGTATCTCTACCAAGGAAAGAAGGTCAGCAATCCACCGGGGTTGGTCAGTATTGGGTGCATAGGCATTGACAAAGTAGGGAGAATATTTGGCATCGTTTAGAGGGAGACCTTAAACCCTTTACATTGTAAGAAACCACATTTAAATCAGCCATATCTCATCTGATCAAAGGCCTTAACCAATGCTGAGTACATGTATTGTGGCAAGTATAGTGAGCCCAACATGCAAACTAAGAAAACATTAACCGAAACTAATAACCATGACGGAAGGAACAGTACCATGATATGTAGTTGCACAAAGAGCAGTGGAAGGTTAGGGGGGGAATGATAGTACACATGAAACCTGCAGTAAGGTGGGGGATTGAAAGCGCAAGAAACAACAGATCACAGATTGGGCTTAGAGGAGGGAAGGTGGGTAAGAAGAAACAAAAGGTGGACATAAGTGGAAAAAAGTGTTAAGGGGACAAAAAGAAGGAGAGGATGGGAGGGCCAGGATGAACAGAGTATGCAAGATAAGATGGCTAGACAGCCATTTAGTTACCGATCACAAATAGTGAAAGTAGGTGAGCTGAGGTAGAATCAAATCAGAGACCTTTAAGGGGTTCAAACAGTGGTTTGGACGTAGAAAAGTCCGGAGACATCCTATGAAACAGGCGGCTTCTTAGGGGTCGTAGAGTCCTTGCTTTTCTTGGTCTTTTGTTTATTTGGGGTAGCAGAGTCCCCAGGGTTGAAGAACTGGAAGTGATGGCAATGTGGTGATGTCTTGCACTTTGTCCCAGTCTAATATATCCAGTGAGGAGACCTCCAGCGCATTGTAGGCTTCTGGGAGATCCATGAATGAAGAGATGTTAATCCTCTTACCGGAGACACTAAACAAAAGGCCGAATGAAAAGGTCCATCTATAAGGAATCTGTCTCTCCTTGAGGAGGGAAGTAAGAGGTCGCAGGGCCCTTCTCTTTTGAAGAGTGGACGGAGATAAGTCCTGGAAGATCTGGATAGGGACCTCGTCCAAGAGAATGGATGGCGCCGATCTAGCCTCTTTGAGTATTGCCTCCTTGTCCTGGAAGTTCAGGAAACGACATATAATGTCCCTCGGTGGATCAGTGTCCTTAGGGCGCGGGCGTAATGCTCGGTGGGCCCACTCTATGATTAGCATGGAGGGATCGAAGTCCCCAAGTAAAGAGGCAACTATCTTCAGGATCGCTGACGGGATATCTGCGGCTGAGACCGATTCGGGGACACCCCTGAACCGGAGATTGTTCTGCCTACCCCGGTTCTCCTGGTCCTCAATAGAGGGGTAAAGCAGATTAATATGAGCTTGGAAAAGTGAAAGGGATTGCGTGACGGCTGCACTATGGTCTATGGTAGTGGCTTGTGCAGCTTCCAGCAAGTCCACCCTGTGGCCTATCTGCTGGACGTCATGGGACACCTCCTGTAGCTTAGAATATATAGGGCTTAAAGCCTCTTCCAGGGCTTGTTTACTAAAGCGGCGGGAGATTGGGAGGTTGTATGACTCACCGGCTTCCCCGCAGTCATCTTCGCAGTTGCATTGTCCCAAAGCGCGGGAGCCAGCGGTGCTGTTGAGAGTGGCGGCCATCTTGGGATCTTTAGTTGATCCGGCTGCATGTTGTTTTTTCTGATATTTAGTCATGTCCGCCACAGCAGGGGTCACCTTGGCTTAAGGGGCAGGTTCCCCGTGCTTGGGTCCACCGTACTTGACCATTCTGTGAACCGTCGGCTCATAAATGTTGTCTCCACAGCAGGTTGAAAGCAGGAGCTTCAGCCAAAAAATGTGCTTTAACTGCCGACTGTCAGCTTTAATTTGAGGGTATTTACATCAAAATCAGGTGAACAATGTAGGAATTACAACAGTTTGCATATGTGCCTCCCACTTGTTAAGGAGCCAAAAGTAATGGGACATAATAATAATCATAAATCAAACTTTCACATTTTATCACTTGTTTGCAAATCCTTTGCAGTCAATTACAGCCTGAAGTCTGGAACGCATAGACATCACCAGACGCTGGGTTTCATCCCTAGTGATGCTCTGCCAGGGCTCTACTGCAACTGTCTTCAGTTCCTGCTTGTTCTTGGGGCATTTTCCCTTCAGTTTTGTCTTCAGCAAGTGAAATGCATGCTCAATCGGATTCAGGTCTGGTGATTGACATGGCCATTGCATAACATTCCACCTCTTTCCCTTAAAAAAGCTTTTGCAGTATGCTTTGGGTCATTGTCCATCTGCACTGTGAAGCACCGTCCAATGAGTTCTGAAGCATTTGGCTGAATATGAGCAAATAATATTGCCCAAAACACTTCCGAATTCATCCTGCTGCTTTTGTCAGCAGTCACATCATCAATAAATACAAGATAACCAGTTCCATTGGCAGCCATACATGCCCACGCCATTACACTACCACCACCATGCATCACTGATGAGGTGGTATGCTTAGGATCATGAGCAGTTCCTTTCTTCTCCATACTCTTCTCTCTTCTCTTGCCATCACTCTGGTACAAGTTGATCTTGGTCTCATCTGTCCATAGGATGTTGTTCCAGAACTGTGAAGGCTTTTTTAGATGTCATTTGGCGAACTCTAATCTGGCCTTCCTGTTTTTGAGGCTCACCAATGATTTACATCTTGTGGTGAACCCTTTGTATTCACTCTGGTGAAGTCTTTTCTCTTGATTGTTGACTTTGATAAACATACAGTACAGACCAAAAGTTTGGACGCATCTTCTCATTCAAAGAGTTTTCTTTATTTTCATGACTATGAAGGCATCAAAACAATGAATTAACACATGTGGAATTATATACATAACAAACAAGTGTGAAACAACTGAAAATATGTCATATTCTAGGTTCTTCAAAGTAGCCACCTTTTGCTTTGATTACTGCTTTGCACACTCTTGGCATTCTCTTGATGTGCTTCAAGAGGTAGTCCCCTGAAATAGTCTTCCAACAGTCTTGAAGAAGTTCCCAGAGATGCTTAGCACTTGTTGGCCCTTTTGCCTTCACTCTGCGGTCCAGCTCACCCCAAACCATCTCGATTGGGTTCAGGTCCGGTGACTGTGGAAGCCAGGTCATCTGGCGCAGCACCCCATCACTCTCCTTCATGGTCAAATAGCCCTTACTTTCAAAGTTTTCCCAATTTTTCGGCTGACTGACTGACCTTCATTTCTTAAAGTAATGATGGCCACTCCTTTTTCTTTACTTAGCTGCTTTTTTCTTGCCATAATACCAATTCTAACAGTCTATTCAGTAGGACTATCAGCTGTGTATCCACCTGACTTCTCCTCAACGCAACTGATGGTCCCAACCCCATTTATAAGGCAAGAAATCCCACTTATTAAACCTGACAGGGCACACCTGTGAAGTGAAAACCATTTCAGAGGACTACCTCTTGAAGCTCATCAAGAGAATGCCAAGAGTGCAAAGCATTAATCAACGCAAAAGGTGGCTACTTTGAAGAACCTAGAATATGACATATTTTCAGTTGTTTCACACTTGTTTGTTATGTATATAATTCCACATGTGTGGATGCCATAGTTTTGATGCCTTCAGTGTGAATCTACAATTTTCATAGTCATGAAAATAAAGAAAACTCTTTGAATGAGAAGGTGTGTCCAAACTTTTGGTCTGTACTGTATACCTACCTCCTGGAGAGTTTTCTTGATCTGGCCAACTGTTGTGAAGGGTGTTTTCTTCACCAGGGAAATAATTTTTCGGTCATCCCCCACAGTTGTTTTCCGTGGTCTTCTGGGTCTTTTGGTGTTGCTGAGCTCACCGGTGCGTTCCTTTCTTTAGGAATGTTACAAACAGTTGATTTGGCCACGCCTAATGTTTTTGCTATATCTCTGATGGGTTTGTTTTGTTTTTTCAGCCTAATGATGGCTTGCTTCACTGATAGTGACAGCTCTTTGGATCTCATCTTGAGAGTTGACGGCAACAGATTCCAAATGAAAATAGCACACTTGAAATGAACTCTGGACCTTTTATCTGCTCATTGTAATTGGGATAATGAGGGAATAACACACACCTGGCCATGGAACAGCTGAGAAGCAAATTGTCCCATTACTTTTGGTCCCTTAACAAGTGGGAGGCACATATGCAAACTGTTGTAATTCCTACACCGTTCACCTGATTTGCATGTAAATATCCTCAAATTAAAGCTGACAGTCTGCAGTTAAAGCACATCTTGTTTGTTTCATTTCAAATCTATTGTGGTGGTGTATAGAGCCAAAAATGTAAGAATTGTGTCGATGTCCCAATATTTATGGACTTGACTGTATATAATAGACTATAATAGACATGTCGATAATAAAAGATTGTTCAACTCATTTGGTCTATTTAAAGTTGGATCCTCAGTTTGTCAGGGTGTTGAAAGAAGAAACTTTGCTATCTAAATAAAAGCTTGGAGACAGAACAAGTTGTCCATCTTTGGAGCAAGTGATGTCATAATATATTATAGATCAGTTTAAGTTTTTAAGGGACCTGCAGGTTCTCAGGATGTGATGTCTGGCAATGTTGACAATCAAGTTATGTCCTGGTCCAAATTGTAGTCTAAGATATATAAAGTTTGCAGCATTTTATATTCACTGGCAAGAGTTGGTTAAGGTTCTAGGCAATGAGCTTAAGCAGAGTATTGTAAAGGAGATGTCCTAAATGACAGAGGCTGATCTTAATTTAGGTCACACCTGGAGCTTATAGTCTCAATAAAGATGCATTCTACACCAATTAAGAAAGGCTTGTTTATGATTGTCTTTACCTAAAGGCCATATAAGGGTCTGTGCTTTGGTGTTTTTGGGCTGTATAGCAGGTACTGATGTGTTCTTTTTTATCTCTGTGCACACTTGTAATTGATGTTATGGCTTTGCCCCAAGGTTGCTATTATTTTGAATTAGATTACACCTATAGAACTCGTGTACTAGATTCTTATTTTTTGTCTGCCAGATCTCTGTAGCAAGTCTAGAGGCTAGGGACGTGCCATCAGGTGCTATATTTGCACAGTGAGAGGTCAGTATGGCTTGGTGTGGCCTTAAAAATAGGTCATTGCCTGAAAAACACAAGTACTGAAGGTCTTAGCTGCAAAATGCCCCCATTTAGAAAATGCAGTAGGCCCCAGAGCATAATAATCACAGGACTTTATTATAGTTGTTGTTGTATAGTTGGGCCTGGCAGTTTAGGGTCCGGGATTCAGATCAGATGACAAGGAATTAGCAGCACTCTTAGAATGCACAAATGCCTCCTATAGCAGTACCCATGCCTTCTATTTAATAGAGATATCTAGTTGTAATCTATAATGGCAATGATACTGTAGCATTCCAAAACTTTAACAGACACAGTGCTTGCATTTTGAGAACTACAATGTCCCCGTAACTGTCACAGATAGTGAACCCTTATAACAATAGCAGTTTCTGTGAAGCTAAAATGTTTATAGACAGAGGGAGATTTATCGAACTGGTGTAAAGGGAAACTGGCTTAGTTGCCCATAGCAACCACTTTTCCACCTTTCATTTTTCAGTGCTCCTTTGGAAAATTATTGCTGTGGGCAACTAAGCCAGTTTTAGTTTATACTAGTTTGATAAATCTCCCCCACAGTGCCTATAATATAAGCTAGAATTCTAGCCTACACTGTAGATAATTAATCTTCTGGGCTATAATGATACACATGTAATGTAGCCTACTATATACTTTACTATACTGCTCATAGGTGTTTATTCTGTACTTGACAAATGTATTCCGTTAAAGGATAAGGTTTAAAAATATAGGTTCATCAAGCAATCTGTCATAAACTATTTGTAGAATTCATAACTTTGATCCATTTTTTGCTTTCTTTTCTTATCTTAAACTTAAAAGACCCATACTTAATTATAAAAATTGTAGCCCGTAAAAATTGCCTCTGAGCGGATTGACATTTTCCGTCTGATGTATAATTCTCAAGCTGTTTTATAACCACTAATGAGGATATAAATTCCTCTGTGTACATTCTAATTGGGACTTGAACTCTGTAAAATTTATAGAGGTGTGAAACGATCATATATATTCAACAAAGACACTTTGACTGTTCATTACGGTACATTTTGCTTAACAATGTAAAATCTCCATTCTTTCGTTTTTTTTAAGAGTAATAGTTGACAAATATTCATTATGGCTTAGGAAAAAATAAATCATTAAATAATGATTATACTAAGGATTTACAGTATTGTGCAAAAGTTTTATTGAAAAAAGTAACAATTAGTCCCCGAAAGAAAGCCCTTATATGGTATGTTATGTTATTGTCATATTTTAAAACTTATGACTTTGGTTTCATAATGATGTTTTTTTTCTGCCCAGCGTACCCCAAACTCTCCATATTTTGCCCCATATATACCTGTTTTTCATGTCAGCGCTTTCATTCCCCAATTTTCTGCATCATACATCTGGGCAGTATGTTTCTAACAAAACTCAGCATGCTTTGCTTAGTAATATTTCACAGAGCTTCTCCTGACACACTGTTATTTCTGCAGTAGTGACGCCCTCTACATCTCATTCGGAGAAGAGACATCTGTGAAACATTACAGAGCAAAGCATGCTGGGTTTGATAAGTCTAAACGTTAACATTCTGCCAGGATACAGTTAAGTTGAGAACAGGGGAAGGAAAGTGCTGACATGAAAAACAAGAAAATAGGGCAAAACATATGTAATGTGTGACAGCAAACTTAACTGTAGAAACCAGCACCAGACAGCTGCTGCCAAGGCCAATAAAATTATGGGTTGCATCTTAAGGGGCATAGATGCCCATTATGAGAACATAGTTCTGCCACTTTAGAAATCACTAGTCAGAACACACATGTAGCACTATGTACAGTTCTAGGCTCCTGTGACCATGCAAGGCATAGTAGAGCTGGAGATGATTCAGAGGAAAGTAATAACTGGAATGGGTGAACTACAGTACCCAGAAAGATTACCAAAATTAGGGTTATTCGCTTTAGAAAAAAACATGACTGAAAGATTTCTCCTATTATCTATTTATTCCCAGGATTGTGACCGTGATGAGGGGACATCCTCTGCATCTAGAGGAAGGAAGGTTTCTACCAAAACATAGAAGAGGATTCTTTATTGTAAGAGCAGTGAGACTATGGAACTCTCTGCCTGAGGAGGTGGTGATGGTGAATTCCCAAAAAAAATTAAAGAGGGGCCTGGTTGTATTTTTGGAACGTAATAATATTACAGGCTATATCTACTAGAGAAGGATCGTTGATCCAGGGAGTTAATGTGACTGCCTGATTGGAATCGGGAAGTATGTTTTTTTTTTTCCCTTAAAATGAAGAAAATTGGCTTCTATCCTTATGTTTTTTGCAGGATAACAGGCTGAACTGGATGGAAGGATGTCTTTTTTTTTATTCTTACAAGCTATGCTACTATTTTTGGGGTACTATAGGAAAATACACTTAAATTCATTATGAAACCAGAGCACTCCTTTAAGGATGCAAACAACTTTGGCCCTAAATGCTATGCAAACTTTTTGGGACAATTTTTAATTATTGAATTGTACTCCTTTTGAGCTAAAAATAATTTTTTCAATTGGTCTTTATTAAATTATGGAGCCCTTTTCTCTGTACAGAGCTTTGCTTCGCTAGTAGCAGGATCAGAATTTTCTCTCTGTTCCATAAGCCAACTCACCTGACATAAATATGGAATTATATACATAACAAACAAGTGTGAAACAACTGAAAATATGTCATATTTTAGGTTCTTCAAAGTAGCCACCTTTTGCTTTGATTACTGCTTTGCACACTCTTGGCATTCTCTTGATGAGCTTCAAGAGGTAGTCCCTGAAATGGTTTTCACTTCACAGGTGTGCCCTGCCAGGTTTAATAAGTGGGATTTCTTGCCTTATAAATGGGGTTGGGACCATCAGTTGCGTTGAGGAGAAGTCAGGTGGATACACAGCTGATAGTCCTACTGAATAGACTGTTAGAATTTGTATTACGGCAAGAAAAAAGCAGCTAAGTAAAGAAAAACGAGTGGCCATCATTATTTTAAGAAATGAAGGTCAGTCAGTCAGCCGAAAAATTGGGAAAACTTTGAAAGTAAGGGCTATTTGACCATGAAGGAGAATGATGGGGTGCTGCGCCAGATGACCTGGCCTCCACAGTCACCGGACCTGAACCTAATCGAGATGGTTTGGGGTGAGCTGGACCGCAGAGTGAAGGCAAAAGGGCCAA
Organism: Bufo bufo; assembly: GCF_905171765.1. Taxonomy (NCBI): domain Eukaryota; kingdom Metazoa; phylum Chordata; class Amphibia; order Anura; family Bufonidae; genus Bufo; species Bufo bufo. The sequence goes on from NC_053391.1 coordinate 500,293,482, forward strand.
CAAGTGCTAAGCATCTCTGGGAACTCCTTCAAGACTGTTGGAAGACCATTTCAGGGGAATACCTCTTGAAGCTCATCAAGAGAATGCCAAGAGTGTGCAAAGCAGTAATCAAAGCAAAAGGTGGCTACTTTGAAGAACCTAGAATATGACATATTTTCAGTTGTTTCACACTTGTTTGTTATGTATATAATTCCACATGTGTTAATTCATAGTTTTGATGCCTTCATAGTCATGAAAATAAAGAAAACTCTATGAATGAGAAGGTGTGTCCAAACTTTTGGTCTGTACCGTATATTTGTAGGTAGAGATTCAGTAGAACTTGAAATATATACATTTATATCTCAGCTTTTTTTCTGCCAGCTGTGAATACCTATTGGTACAGGAGGGAAGTGTTATCAGTGATTGATAGCATTATGTGTATATGTGTACATACATGTATTGAGTGAGACAGCTGTCAGTCACTGAAATTACCTCCCTCCTGTACCAATGGCCCTTCACAGGGCTGCAGATATAAATGTAACAATTACTAGTTTCACTGAATATTTTCCAACAAAAATACGGTATTTATAATTTTCTCAGCTCCTCCTGCTTGCACTGCATTTTTTGATGACAGGTCTTTTTTAAGTCTGTTGTCCTAGAAAATGTAAATTTTTATCCACAATTCAAGACAATTATTTCTTATAGCTGGTTGAGGAAATGACCAGACAAGATAATTTGCTGGATCTATTTTGTCAAACAGTCCAGAGAGAATATTGGATGTGCAGATCCAGGAACATTTGGGCAGAAGCATTCAGAAAATGGTTAGCTTAAATATAATATTGAATAAGATTCCACAAAGGAAAGCTATAAAAACCTGGAACTTTGGAAAATCTAAATTCAGTCAACTAAAAGAAGAGCTTAGTAGATTGTAGACTGGAATCAGGTCTTGGTAAATAGGGTCCCTGAAGCTAAATGGGGAGCTTTCAAACAGATATTACAAGACCCCTGTAGTAAGTTAATACCCATGAGTAACAAAATGTCCAGGAATAAAATGAAACCAAGGTGGCCTTAAAGTGAGGTATTGAACATAATACGACAAGAGATTTATCAAGACCGGAACTTTCTGCACTGGTCTTGATATCATCTGTGCCACTCGAAGTTGCGCCTAATTTATGATGAGTGACTGTCGGAAGGTCTATATTTTTGGAGACTGGTTTGGAGTTTGATGCTTAAAGTTTGCTTAGTCTTAGGCCTCTTGCAAATGTATTTTTTTCGGTTTCCGTTCCGTTTTTGAGGGTTACATTTGCGGTCCATATGCGGAACCATTAATTTCAATGGTTCCGCCCCAAAAAAATGGAATGTACTCCGTATGCATTCCGTTTCCATAATTCTGTTTATCCGTTCCGCTGAAAGATAGAACATGTCCTATTATTGCCCACAAATAACGATCCGTGGCTCCATTCAAGTCAATGGGTCTGCAAAAAAATACGGAATGCATACGGAACACATCCGTATGTCATCCGTTTTTTGCGGATCCATGCCAACTTTGCCCATGTGTATGCTGTTAAAACACATTACTGTACATTACATTAATGATTAAAAATGTTATGTTTCTATTTGCGATCAGCAAACCGGATTGCATACGGAAACCATACGGAGATTATTTTTTGCGGAACTACGGAGCAGAAACAGAAACACAATGGAAACAAATAACGGAAACAAATCCGTTACAAATGGACGGCAAAATACTGAAAAAAACATACATTCATGTGCAAGAGGCATTATCCTAATCCTACTGTATATCCGATTAATAAAGCAACAGACTTCTACCCAGTTTCCTTTATTGGCTAGTAGGAAGGTGTTTAACTGCCTGTCGAGCCCCTCATAGACCATGGGAGTATGTGAAGTAGGGGCTTGACAATAATAGTGGTCCTCTAAAAGATAACCATACGAATATGATTGTAGAGGACAAAAGTAAGGCAGAAATGGTACCAATTGTGGTACCAATATTTAAGAAATATTCTCAGTGTCATTTATAAATGTATATCAGGTACTTTGTATAGTTTTTGTTCAAAATGTATAAGCCCAATGCAAAAGCAGGTGACCTCATTTGAGAGGGACCATATTCTAAATTGTCTCCACATGGCAAACAACACCACACCAACACTATACCTGAAGCACAACCCAGCAGCCCAACAACACCCCTGCTGTCAGGCTAAGCCTACCAAAAATTACTGATTAAACAGTTTGGGTCTACCACCAGGTAAAAATCTTGTTAAGAAAAAGCATTGATTAAATAGTTTGAGGCTGCCTGCCACCAGGGGGAATCATATTATGAAAAAACACAGACTGAACAGTTCAATGATACCACCAGATTTTTCCCTGGTAGTAGCCTCAAACTATTCATCAGTGCTTTTTCATAAAGGAAAGCTAATTTGCTTACCTCTGGGTTTCTCAGAAAGATATTTTAACCACTTCACATCTGGGCCATTTCCCCCTTCCTGACAGAGCCTAATTTAGCAAATCTGACATTTGTCACTTTATGTGGTAATAACTTAGGAACGCTTTTACTTATCTAAGCGATTCTGAGATTATTTTCTCGTGACACATTGTACTTCATGACGGTGGTAAATTTGAGTTGATATATTTCACCTTTATTTATAAAATAATCCAAAATATACCCAAAAAATTTAAAAATTAGCAATTTTCAACATTTCAATTTATCTGCTTTTAAAACAGAAAGTGATACCTCATAAAATATTTATTACTTAACATTCCCCATATGTCTACTTTATGTTGGCATCATTTTGGAAATGTCATTTTATATTTTTTAGGACGTTAGAAGTAGAGTTGAGCGAACACCTGGATGTTCGAGTTCGAGAAGTTCGGCCGAACTTCCCGGAAATGTTCGGGTTCGGGATCCGAACTTCGTCCCGAACACGAACCCCATTGAAGTCAATGGGGACCCGAACTTTTCGGCACTAAAAAGGCTTTAAAACAGCCCAGGAAAGGGCTAGAGGGCTGCAAAATGCAGCAAAATGTAGTTAAATCCCCTGCAAACAAATGTGGATAGGGAAATGAATTAAAATAAAAATAAAATAAATAAAAATTAACCAATATCAATTGGAGAGAGGTCCCATAGCAGAGAATCAGGCTTCATGTCAGCAGAGAATCAGTCTTCATGTCATAGCAGAGAATCAGGCTTCACGTCACCAACCACTGGAACAGGCCATTGTCATATATTTAGGCCCCGGCACCCAGACAGAGGAGAGAGGTCCCATAACAGAGATTCAGGCTTCACGTCACCAACCACTGGAACAGGCCATTGTCATATATTTAGGCCCCGGCACCCAGACAGAGGAGAGAGGTCCCATAACAGAGATTCAGGCTTCATGTCAGCAGAGAATCTGTCTTCATGTCATAGCAGAGAATCAGGCTTCACGTCAGCCAAAACTGGAACAGTCCATTGTCATATATTTAGGCCCAGGCACCCAGACAGAGGAGAGAGGTCCCATAACAGAGATTCAGGCTTCATGTCAGCAGAGAATCAGTCTTCATGTCATAGCAGAGAATCAGGCTTCACGTCAGCCAAAACTAGAACAGTCCATTGTCAGATATTTAGGCCGCGGCACCCAGACAGAGGAGAGAGGTCCCATAACAGAGATTCAGGCTTCATGTCAGCAGAGAATCAGTCTTCATGTCATAGCAGAGAATCAGGCTTCACGTCAACCAAAACTGGAACAGTCCATTGTCATATATTTAGGCCCTGGCACCCAGACAGCGGAGAGAGGTCCCATAACAGAGATTCAGGCTTCATGTCATAGCAGAGAATCAGGCTTCACGTCAACCAAAACTGGAACAGTCCATTGTCAGATATTTAGGCCCCGGCACCCAGACAGAGGAGAGAGGTCCCATAACAGAGATTCAGGCTTCATGTCATAGCAGAGAATCAGGCTTCACGTCACCCAACACTGGAACAGGCCACTGTCAGATATTTTTAGGCCCCGGCACCCAGACAGAGGAGAGGTTCATTCAACTTTGGGTTGCCCCGCAATATAATGGTAAAATGAAAATAAAAATAGGATTGAATGAGGAAGTGCCCTGGAGTACAATAATATATGGTTAAGGGGAGGTAGCTAATGTCTAATCTGCACAAGGGATGGACAGGTCCTGTGGGATCCATGCCTGGTTCATTTTTATGAACGTCAGCTTGTCCACATTGGCTGTAGACAGGCGGCTGCGTTTGTCTGTAATGACGCTCCCTGCCGTGCTGAATACACGTTAGAACAAAATGCTGGCCGCCGGGCAGGCCAGCACCTCCAAGGCATAAAAGGCTAGCTCTGGTCACGTGGACAATTTGGAGACCCAGAAGTTGAATGGGGCCGAACCATCAGTCAGTACGTGGAGGGGTGTGCACACGTACTGTTCCACCATGTTAGTGAAATGTTGCCTCCTGCTAACACGTTCCATATCAGGTGGTGGTGCAGTTAGCTGTGGCGTGTTGACAAAACTTTTCCACATCTCTGCCATGCTAACCCTGCCCTCAGAGGAGCTGGCCGTGACACAGCTGCGTTGGCGACCTCTTGCTCCTCCTCTGCCTTCGCCATGGGCTTCCACTTGTTCCCCTGTGACATTTGGGAATGCTCTCAGTAGCGCGTCTACCAACGTGCGCTTGTACTCGCGCATCTTCCTATCACGCTCCAGTGCAGGAATGCAGGAAGTAAGGTGGGCACATTGTCTTTGTACCGGGGATCCAGCAGGGTGGCAACCCAGTAGTTAAAATGTGGGCAACTCTGCTGTCGTTGAGCAGGCACTGCAGCATGTAGTCGCTCATGTGTGCCAGGCTGCCCAGAGGTAAGGACAAGCTGTCCTCTGTGGGAGGCGTATATCACGGTCGGCGTGGCTATCACATACGTGACACAGAGGGAGGGAATGAGGAAGGCCCTGCCCAAGTGAGAGGGAAGATGGAGACCCCTGACTCACCTGGCGGCTGGCACCTGGCTGCCCTGACGTCCCTAGACGGGTTCCTCACCCGTACGCCGATCACTTGCCTAAAGCCCTGGCTTTCCCTGAGCTGAGCACTAGATAGTGAACAGGGCGATGGGAACACTAGTCCGCACCACTAGCTCTAAGGGAAAACACCAAGGGGAGGACAGACAACACAGACTCAACATATAATCCCAGGTGGGCGACAACAGGAGACAACAATAAGCCCAACAGGGATCCGGAGGGTAGCACTCTGGAACGACAACCAGGATTCACAACTCCAGTGGGTCAGTATAGATCTCCAGGCAGGAAGCTCTATAACTGGCAACTAGAGAAGTGTGAGGGGAGAATATAAGGAGGTAGGGAGTGGCAGACAAGAAACAGCTGAGGAGGAGAAGCTACGGATCCCTGAGTGAGACAAAAAGGATAGCAAGGCAAACACAGAAAACAATCACTAAGAAACAACGTGATCTTTAGATATAGAGCGCGCAGCCACCCGCTGCGACTTCCTGACCCCGGGTATAACGGAGTCAGACGTGGCTCTTGATACCCTCGTGACAGTGTATCGTCATCGTCCTGCGTTTCCCCCCAGCCACGCACCAGTGATGGGCCCGAGCTAGGTTTAGTGCCACCCCGCTGTGAACATGCTTCATCCTCATCCTCCTCCACCTCCTCCTCATCCTCGTCCTCCTCGTCCTCCAGTAGTGGGCCCTGTCTGGCCACATTTGTACCTGGCCTCTGCTGTTGAAAAAAAACCTCTCTCTGAGTCACTTCTAAGAGACTGGCCTGAAAGTGCTAAAAATGACCCCTCTTCCTCCTCCTCCTCCTGGGCCACCTCCTCTTCCATCATCGCCCTAAGTGTTTTCTCAAGGAGACATAGAAGTGGTATTGTAACGCTGATAACGGCGTCATCGCCACTGGCCAAGTTGGTGGAGTACTCGAAACAGAGCAACAGGGCACACAGGTCTCGCATGGAGGCCCGGTCATTGGTGGTGAAGTGGTGCTGTTCCGCAGTGTGACTGACCCGTGCGTGCTGCAGCTGAAACTCCATATGGCCTGCTGCTGCTCGAACAGTCTGTCCAGCATGTGCAAGGTGGAGTTCCACCTGGTGGGCACGTCGCATATGAGGCGGTGAGCGGGAAGGCCGAAGTTACGCTGTAGCGCAGACAGGCGAGCAGCAGCAGAATGTGAATGCCGGAAGCGCGCACAGACGGCCCGCACTTTATGCAGCAGCTCTGACATGTCGGGGTAGTTGTGAATGAACTTCTGCACCACCAAATTCAGCACATGCGCCAGGCAAGGAATGTGCGTCAAACCGGCTAGTCCCAGAGCTGCAACGAGATTTCGCCCATTATCACACACCACCAGGCCGGGCTTGAGGCTCACCGGCAGCAACCACTCGTCGGTCTGTTGTTCTATACCCCGCCACAACTCCTGTGCGGTGTGGGGCCTGTCCCCCAAACATATGAGTTTTAGAATGGCCTGCTGACGTTTACCCTGGGCTGTGCTAAAGTTGGTGGTGAAGGTGTGTGGCTGACTGGATGAGCAGGTGGAAGAAGAGGAGGAGGAAGCCGAGTAGGAGGAGGAGGCAACAGGAGGCAAAGAATGTTGCCCTGCGATCCTTGGCGGCGGAAGGACGTGCGCCAAACAGCTCTCCGCCTGGGGCCCAGCCGCTACTACATTTACCCAGTGTGCAGTTAGGGAGATATAGCGTCCCTGGCCGTGCTTACTGGTCCACGTATCTGTGGTTAGGTGGACCTTGCCACAGATGGCGTTGCGCAGTGCACACTTGATTTTATCGGATACTTGGTTGTGCAGGGAAGGCACGGCTCTCTTGGAGAAGTAGTGGCGGCTGGGAACAACATACTGTGGGACAGCAAGCGACATGAGCTGTTTGAAGCTGTCTGTGTCCACCAGCCTGAATGACAGCATTTCATAGGCCAGTAGTTTAGAAATGCTGGCATTCAGGGCCAGGGATCGAGGGTGGCTAGGTGGGAATTTACGCTTTCTCTCAAATGTTTGTGAGATGGAGAGCTGAACGCTGCTGTGTGACATGGTTGAGATGCTTGGTGACGCAGGTGGTGGTGTTGGTGGTACATCCTCTGTTTGCTGGGCGGCAGGTGCCAACGTTCCTCCAGAGGCGGAGGAAGAGGCCGAGGCGGCGGCAGCAGCAGAAGAGGTAGCAGGGGGAGCCTGAGTGACTTCCTTGTTTTTAAGGTGTTTACTCCACTGCAGTTCATGCTTTGTATGCAGCTGCCTGGTCATGCAGGTTGTGCTAAGGTTCAGAACGTTAATGCCTCGCTTCAGGCTCTGATGGCACAGCGTGCAAACCACTCGGGTCTTGTCGTCAGCACATTGTTTGAAGAACTGCCACACCAGGGAACTCCTTGAAGCTGCCTTTGGGGTGCTCGGTCCCAGATTGCGGTGGTCAGTAGCAGACGGACTCTCTTGGCGGCGGGTGTTCTGCTTTTGCCCACTGCTCCCTCTTTTGCTACGCTGTTGGCTCGGTCTCACCACTGCCTCTTCCTCCAAACTCTGAAAGTCAGTGGTACAACCTTCATTCCATGTGGGGTCTAGGACCTCATCGTCCCCTGCATCGTCTTCCACCCAGTCTTCCTCCCTGACCTCCTGTTCAGTCAGCACACTGCAGAAAGACGCAACAGTTGGCACCTCTGTTTCGTCATCTTCAGAGACGTGCTGAGGTGGTATTCCCATGTCCTCATCATCAGGAAACATAAGTGGTTGTGCGTCAGTGCATTCTATGTCTTCCACCGCTGGGGAAGGGCTAGGTGGATGCCCTTGGGAAACCCTGCCAGCAGAGTCTTCAAACAGCATAAGAGACTGCTGCATAACTTGAGGCTCAGACAGTTTCCCTGATATGCATGGGGGCGATGTGACAGACTGATGGGCTTGGTTTTCAGGCGCCATCTGTGCGCTTTCTGCAGAAGACTGGGTAGGAGATAATGTGAACGTGCTGGATCCACTGTCGGCCACCCAATTGACTAATGCCTGTACCTGCTCAGGCCTTACCATCCTTAGAACGGCATTGGGCCCCACCAAATATGGCTGTAAATTCTGGCGGCTACTGGGACCAGAGGTAGTTGGTTCACTAGGACGTGTGGCTGTGGCAGAACGGCCACGTCCTCTCCCAGCACCAGAGGGTCCACTAACACCACCACGACCATGTCCGTGTCCGCGTTCCTTACTAGATGTTTTCCTCATTGTTACCGTTCACCACAATAAGAAAAAAAATTTTGGGCCCAATGTATTGAAATTAAATTCAGGCCTTTTTTTACAGGCACCTAACACTATCTGGCTATCTACTTAGGTACCGTATTACACAAATACAGGCACAGCAGTAACCACAGATTTAGCTGGAGATGCACGGTAGCGTTTGAAGTTATTGAGAATGACCCTATCCGCACCTTCAATCTAATATACCCTGACTTTTACGAAAATGTTTGGTTTCGGGTCCGTGTCACGAACACCCCAAAATTCGGTACGAACCCGAACTATACAGTTCGGGTTCGCTCATCTCTAATTGTTGACTTTGACACACATTCACCTACCTGCTGGAGAGTGTTCTTGATCTGCCCAACTTTTGTGAAGGTTGTTTTCTTCACCAGGTAAAGAAGTCTTCGATCCTCTTCCACAGTTGTTTTCCGTGGTCTTTCGGTGTTGCTGAGCTCGCCGATTCATTCCTTCTTTTTAAGAATATTCCAAACCGTTGTTTTGGCCACGCCTAATGTTTTTGCTATCTCTCTGATGGGTTTGTTTTGTTTTTTCAGCCTAATGATGGCTTGCTTCACTGATAGTAACAACTCTTTGCATCTCATCTTGAGAGTTGACAGCAACAGATTCCAAATGCAAATAGCACACTTGAAATGAACTCAGGACCTTTTATCTGCTCATTGTAATTATGATAATGAGGGAATAACACACACCTGGCCATAGAACAGCTGAGAAGCCAATTGTCCCCTTACTTTTGGTTCCTTAACAAGTGGGATGCACATATGCAAACTGTTGTAATTCCTAGACCGTTCACCTGATTTGGATGTAAATATCCTCAAATTAAAGCTGACAGTCTGCAGTTAAAGCACACATTGTTTGTTTCATTTCAAATACATTGTAGTGGTGTATAGAGCCAAAAATGTTAGAATTGTGTTGATGTCCCAATATTTATGGACCTGACTGTATGTCTGGTCAGTAATGAATTCTTCTGTATAGCCTGCAGCTTAACATTACCCTTAATATAGTACAATACAAAAATACAGCCTTTTTAGCCAGTATCATTATAAATTGGAAAATTCATTGATTCAGAAATTCAATTATTTAAAACTTATTCCAAAGTACATTGGTTTATATCAGTTCATCAATGTTTTTTTTTTTTTTATAAGACTTGTGACTGATTCACATTGATGTTAGCCTGTCATCACTTTCAACTTAAGGACCATCATTTAATTTCATTATGGAAACCATGATTATGTAAACGACCCACTGTATTATATATCCAAATGATCACAAGCAGGTCTTCTTGATTTAGAGTGGTTTCACACAATTATTATTATTATTTTTTTTAAGAAAAAAAAAAAAACAATGCCAGGGCACCCAATCTACTGTAGTCTCTACATATGGCTGCATTGTGCTTATCATTTCAAATTATTATGGAAGCCATAATGCTGTGAAAGACCCATTGTATTAAAGGGTTTCTATCACTTTGTTTCACCTATTTAGCTTTCAGACACTAGCGATCCGCTAGTGTCTGCTTTATCTAACCATCCTAATATAAGAGCTTATTGTCCTGCCGTTTAGCTAAAAAAATAACTTATATAGATATGCAAATGAGCCTCTAGGTGCTATGGGGGCGTGATTAGCACCTAGAGGCTCCGTCTACCTTAACAAACTGCCGCCGCCCAGCGCGTCCCTCCAGCCCGCCCATCTCCAGCTGAAGCGATCCTCTCCGTGCGCGTCTCTGTTCTGCGCATGCGCAGTGAATGTCTGATCGCTTCCCTGCTCAGACATCTCCACTGCGCCTGTTCCTCGGAGCACTATGACGTCATCGGCGCAGGCGCAGTGGAGATGTCTGAGCAGGGAAGCGATCAGACATTCACTGCGCATGCGCCGAATACGAGGAGCATCGCATTCCGGAGGAGATGGGCGGGCTGGAGGGACGCGCTGGGCGGCGGCAGTTTGTTAAGGTAGACGGAGCCTCTAGGTGCTAATCACGCCCCCATAGCACCTAGAGGCTCATTTGCATATCTATATAAGTTATTTTTTTAGCTAAACAGCAGGACAATAAGCTCTTATATTAGGATGGTTAGATAAAGCAGACACTAGCGGATCGCTAGTGTCTGAAAGCTAAATAGGTGAAACGAAGTGATAGAAACCCTTTAAAGATCAAAAATGCCTCACACAGACTAATTGAGGGTTTGTTTGTTTTTTAAGCCGCTGCAGTTTTAGATGCAGTTCTTTGAGCAAAAGTCAGAAATGGATCCTGCAAGAAGATATATCCTTCAAGTCCTTCCTTAATATTTCCCATTTCTTTTGTATCAATGTATTCCTGACTTCAGGTCAAAATTTTGCATGACAAACCTCTAAAAAAAAAGTTTTTTTTCTACAAAAAACACCCTCATAACATGATCTGTCAGGATCCCATTACAGTTTTAACGTATTTGACTTTAAGAATAGTGCTACACGCTGCAATTACCTCTATTTTATTTTATTCATTTGAGCTACATTTATTTGGAAAGATTACATGTTAATTATCACTTTATCTTTTTATATTAATATGCCCAAGGCACTCAAATCAGTCTCCACAAAGGGCTGAGGAAAGACACTGTGCAAGTTAAAATACAATATATACTAATAGTTAAAATTATATTTAACTGTTTAATCGATTTCAGTTTCAGGGGCTATTTGCACACAGTTTTTTGACAGATGAATTTGGTATAGATTTCTTGGCACAGTTAGGGTCATAAATTGCAGCCTCCCACTGAAAACAATGGGAGGTGGCTTTTGCTCAGCTGTCCAGCAGTTTTTGGTGCTGTCCAAAAACTCGGTCTGACTCGGTCTGGTTATATTGTAGTGTGAATTTCATGGAAGCTTTGGTATTCAGCCTGCAAGGTAGTATGTCATTTAAGCATAAAGATATGGCATATTTTGTAGTGTGGTCCCAAGTCATTGTTCTCAGAGTTTGGTACATAAATTAAATTATAGTCCAAAGTACATCAGGAGTCAAACTGCATGCACAGAAGCTATATCCAAAGAACCTAGCCAAACTAGAGATGAGCGAACTTTTTAAAAATGTTGACAATAATTTTGATTTGTCACAAATCATCACAAATCGTCTTCCAATGTATGGAACTGCTGCATTGTATGCAACCCCCATCATTTAACCCCTCAGATGCCGCTTTCAAAGCTGTTCATGGCATATGTAACTAACATTCAGCTGCTAAGGGGTTAATCATGGGTTAATAGATTTGCAGTTTATGACCCTGACTGTGCCAAGAAATCTGGAGAATCTAATTTTTACAGAAATTTGGTTTGAAGTCCACTTCGGATACTTTGATTCACTCTACACTTTTTATAACCATTAGCAATCATAGAAGAGCTGAGAAACAAAGGTAAATATAGTACAAGCCAAGGGTTTTAAACAAAAGACAAATACATCAGAAATAAAATAAAATAAAATAAATATTGAGAAAATTATACCGACAAGGAACTCAAACACTGAAGACTTGAATCAGGAAAATAGTGAACGTAAAAGAAAGGAATAACCAACATTGCTGTTGCCTTGGAAATGCCAATAATGTCAAGAATAAAACTTGAAAATGAGGATGGAATAAGGAGTCTTGATTGACAGACTACTTGGTATTGACTAAGAGATATTCCTGAGAAAATTCTCAGTGCTGGGTTGTACATTTACTGCTATATTTTGTTTTATTCCCTTTTAAACAAAATATAAATTACAGTGCTACTATTTGGTGGCACTGCCACAAATAAAATCTACATCAAAAGTTTACTCTGCATTTAAAGAGGACCTTTCATTACAATAAAAAAATCTAAACTAAGCATACAGACATAGAGAGCGGCGCCCAGGGATCTCCCTGCACTTACTATTATCCCTGGGCGCCGCTCCGTTCTCCCGGTATAGGCTCCGGTATCTTCAGATTTTTGGCTTAACTGGGAGGAGCCTGTTCTTGTTCTCCTGGGCGTCTCCTTCTCCCAGGCTGTAGCGCTGGCCAATCGCAGCGCTCAGCTCATTGCCTGAGAGTTTTTTTTCTCCCAGGCTATGAGCTGAGTGCTGCGCTTGGCCAGAAGGAGAAGGAGACGCCCAGGAGAACAAGAGCAGGCTCCTCCCAGTTGAGCCGAAAATCTGAAGATACCGGAGCCTATACCGGGAGGTCCTCTTTAAAACCACTTTTCTACATAATGCTAATTAACTATTCAGAGAAACGTGACAGATTTTATAGCATAGTTGGAATTCAGAAGAAATATGCCATTAGAACTATGCGGATAAGTTATGATTATATGGTGGAATGACATTAAACTACCCTCTACTTTAAATAAAACCAACAGAATTAAGAATGTTGTAATAAACTTGCCTGTCCGGGCTCCAGCAGCATGATCCTCAAACTTGGCACGGCTGCAACCAGGAGAGACGCGTTGTAGAGCCACGCCCCATAGTCATGTGACAGCATCCTTAGTAACAGGATGCAATGCTCTGTTTTTCCCTGCAGAGGGCATGTAATGGGGGAGATTGGCCATGGTCTGATTGGCTGAGCTGCTCTATTACTATGTACTAGTGTTTCTGCCTAATGGAGCACCAAATCAATGGACCTATCAGGTTTTGATCCAGGGATTCGGCACTCTATTTTAAATCTCTTCCTGGCCATACACTAGTGATAGTCTTGTTTGCCTCACTAGCTAAGTTCCTTGTTCTCTGTCCCTGCATTTGCGTATTGATTCCTATGTGCTTCTGACCTTGGCTTGTCTTCTGACCACTCTGTTTCTCGTTTGATACTGCATAGCCCATCTGGTTCTGACCCATTTCCATATGACTCTGCTTTAATGTTTGTTTGTCTATAGGTGTTTTTCCATCTCTGCAATTATTTACAGTGGGGACCGTCATCCAGTTGCGGTACTGCCAAGTAGGGCTTATAGAGAAAGCGGGCTGGGTTCTAGGTTAGTGTATAATAAAATACCGCTGAGCACCGGATCATTGCTAAGGAGTGCCGTCCAAACAACCTTTACATTGGGTTCTAGGTTAGGGCTCACTGTCCTTGTCTGTCCCTACCTACAGACATTACAAATATGTATTGAAATATACAACTTTGTACAGTTGTTCTGCTTTCCTACCTCAATAGCCTAGGCCCTTTTCCTTCTGTTTTCTGCTACGTCTGCTCTGTTCCTACATGCAGGCTGCGTACTACTTGCCAGGAAGACCTCTCCTCCTCTGTTCATAGGGTGTGCACACATTCCCTCTGGCTCTTAAAAGGCTCTAATCTTCACCAGTCAATGGCTGGCAACTTTGGGGTACTGTGAGAGGGTGCCTGAGTAACAGTTGTTCTAGTATGAATCCTACTGTCCTGTTTTCTGTACTGTTGTCTGCCTATGTACCAGCTTTCTGCACATTGACTGGATTACCCTCTGCTACCTGACTTGTGCCTGATCTCTGTATTGATCCTTTACGACCCATCATGATCTCGGACTATAGCAGGTACTCTGCCTGCCCCGACTTCAGCTAGTACCTTGCTATCACTGATCCCCATGGGTAAACTGTAAAAAAAACTGAGACTACTCCAAAAAGTAGTGGCCTAGTGGTTGCCCTGCAGCAAAGCCCAGTCCTTGCACAGTAGTTAAAAGATGAATATCAGGTGACTGTCAGGATAATGCCCATGGGATTATCCCAAAGTCAAAATGTTGGTTGACATAGTGGTTTCACACACATTGCGGTAACAATTTCAATGTGGAAACAACTAGAAGCTACTTAGAATAGATGCAAAACAGTAAGGCAGCCTACTTTTCACCTTTTTTATATAGAATATCAACTGTGAAATTTTATGAAAAGGTGGGATTTCAGTTTTCGATAAAACTACAGTAGGTACCATGAGGATTCATCCATTGTACTTTACGGTGCAAAGAAAAAAAGCTATTTGATTGTATTTTAGATCCCTTTGTATGGTAGACCCACTGTACTGGGTCTACCATACAAACACGTTCAATTCAGATTCCCTTTCACTAAGTGTCAAAATTAGTTGGTCTGTAATTAGTGATGAGCGAGCGTGCTCGGCCGAACTGCTGTTCGGCTCGAGCATCACTATGCTTGGCAGATCCGAGTGCTCGGCCGAATAATTTGGGTGCTCGAATACAATTTAATACAATGGAAGTCAATGGGAGAACCCCAGGCACCCCCTGGTCCATAAAAAAAGGTTAGAAATTGATGGAAACCCAATCAAAATGGTATGGCAACAGCATTAAGAGGATAGCTGGATGCGTCTTAGACTCCTATTATGTACGACATACAATAGACTGGATGTCACTGATATTTTAGGCACGCGCACACTGTAAACAGGAGATGTGGCACAGATAATTTTACTGTCTGCAGGGGACACCATCTATGGAAAAAGTGTACTGGATGTCACTGATATTTTAGGAATGCGCACACTGTAAACAGGAGATGTGGCGCGGATAATTTAACTGTCCGCAGCGGACACGGTCTAAGGAAAAAGTGCACTGGATGTCACTGATATTTTAGGGATGCGCACACTGTAAACAGGAGATGTGGCGCGGATAATTTAACTGTCCACAGCGGACACGGTCTAAGGAAAAAGTGCTCTGGATGTTACTGATATTTTGGGGCATGCATACACTTTACATAGGAGATGTGGCGCAAATAATAATAATAACTGTGTACGGAAAAAGTGCACTGGATGTTACTGATATTTTAGGGATACGCACAATTTACACAGGAGATGAGGTGCAAGTAATTTAACTGTCTGCAGCAGCATATCACACAGTATTTTGCGCAGGATGCGCTAAAAATATATATTGCTGCTGTCACACACAATAGTCCTTAAAAGGACTTTTGGGTCTCTGAAAAGTTTTTTGAATAAAAATCTTCCTATTACACTCCCTACACTGTCTGTCCCTTACTATGCACAGCTCTCCCTAACACTGAGCAATTTAGCACAGGTTGCGCTACAAACATATATTGTTGCTGTCACACACAATAGTCCTCACAAGAACTTTTGGGTCTATGAAATGTTTTTGTAGAAAAATGTAATTCAATTACACTCCCTACACTCTCTGTCCCTTCCTATGCTCAGCTCTCCCTGACTTAGAATGAGCCGAACACGCGTCATCGGGTGCTATATAGCATCCGATGATGCGTTCCGGCCAGCCAATCATTGTAATGCCAGTAGCCAGTATGGCTACTGGCATTACAGTGAGGGCAGTACATACCTGCACGTTTATTGGCTGATTAGCAGCAGCAAAACGTGCGGGAGGAGACTCGAGTATTGCGCTTCAGCACATGCGGTACTCGGCCAAGTACCGCCATGTGCCGAGCATAGCAATGCTCGAGCCGATCTGGAATTCGGCCTAGCATGCTCGCTCAACACTAGTAATATACAGTATTTAAATATAAAACATTACAGATAGTGATGAACGAGCACCAAAGTATTCGGCTGTTCGGCCCGAACACATTGCTATATTTGTGTGCTCGGCCGAGAACCCGAGTATAATGGAAGGCAATGGGAGACAACCAAGCACCCCCTGCTCGGAAGAGAAGAGGGTGTCTGGTTTATAAAAAAAGGCTAGAAATTAAGGGAAACCCCATCAAAATGGTTTGGGAACAGCATTAAGAAGATAGCTGGATGCGTCTTATACTCCTATTATGTACAACATACAATAGACAACCACACAAAGGCTGCATGCCAAAAGCCAAGTATGTGCAAGCCATCAATCTATCCATGAGACAGATGACAGGCTTAGTCAGCATACCTTCCAATGGCAGCCTTGTGCACTATGAGATATTCCAAACCAGCTATCCTCTAACTGAGAACCAGTAAACCTCAAAGTTATTTTGCATCTGTTGGATGGCTTGGGTGGACTTGCACACCTAGATCAATATCATTAGGGCAACAAAATGTTTTCTGATTGTCCAAACATAATATTCAATAACCTTTCTATACAGTTTTCTCATGTAAAAACTAATTTGCATAAACATGGTCATATGGGAAAGACATGCAAATGAGCAGAATCTGCATTGTTTTTCAGCTGTCATAAGACTATGAAAACCATATGACAAGACAAATATTCTTGTCAGAAGACTATAAAACCAATAGAGGGCACTGTTCATAACTCAAATCGCCATCTATTGGTTTCATAGTCTTCTGACAATCATATTAGACTGAGTCTTATAACAAGCTTATTAGTGTAGCCTTTTGCATGGAAAATTTGCAATAAAATTTAGCAATTAGAATATTCACGATCTACACTAGGATGATATCTGACACTGGGAAAGCTGGGTAATAACTCACGATCTACACTGAGTTATTACCCAGCTTTTACAGTGTCAGATATTATCACTGAGTTATAACCCAGCTTTCCCAGTGTAAAATATCAACCTAGTATAGATCGCAAATATTCTAATTGCAAATTTTTATCGCAACTTGTATAACTTGTATAACATTTCCTTATCACAAATACCTTTGCAAATTTTTTTGCACATACATTTCCAAATCCTACGCTACTGTACGTGTGACAAACTTTCAAGCATATATCACATTTAAAATGAAGAAGGCGAGCAGTAAGGGATGGGGAAGTGGCTGGGATGCTGATGATGCACACAGAGGCCTTGGCCATGGGCGTTCTGAAACTGTGCCTGCTGCCAGAGCACAAGAAAAACAATCATCCAAGATACCTAGCTTCACGTCCCAGTTTGTAGAGCGGCGCAGGACACCACTCTTTAAGTCAGACCAGTGCAACCAGGTGGTCGGTTGGATTGCAGCAGATAATGCTTCCAGTCGGTTGAGTACCACCCTGTCTTTCACCAAGTCCAGTCTCAGTAGCCAGGAGTCTGGTCAACACAATCCTCACCCTGATCCTCCGTCCTCCCACCATTTACAGTCTGGCCAAACAAGTGATCCCACGCTTGGAAATTCCGAGGACCTCTTTTCATCGCTATTACTTGATTTTTCCCTCTCACCAAGCACGCTTGAAGAGGGGCATGAGATCTTGTGCCTTGATTCCCAACATCTTGAACATCCCCAGTCACAAGAACATGACGGTGGGGAACGGCAATTAGTGTTTAATGAGGTGGATGATGATGAGACACAGTTGCCAATGAGTCAAACGCAATTACTGTCTCAAGAGGTTGATGAAGAGGATGAGACACAGTTGTCAATCACTGAGGTTGTTGTTAGGTCAACAAGTTAGGAGGATGATCAGAGTGAAAGAGGATGTAGTGGACAATAAGGTCACTGACCCAACCTGGGAAGGTGGAAAGCCCAGTGAGGACAGCAGTACAGAGGCAGTATGGATATTTTTTGAGGAAAGAGCGGATGACAAAAGTATATTAGTTTGCAACCTGTGCAATGAGTCGGCGCGTGAACACTAGCAACCTCACCACCACCAGCATGATCCGCCAACCGAAATAGGTGGGACAAATGCCTGGGTCCACAATCTGTGTCCGCCCTGCACCTGGACCTTCGCAAGCACCATCAGCGACCACATCCACTTCCGTGTCCCAGCACAGCATACAAATGTCCTTACCCCAGGCTTTTGAACGCAAGCACAAATACCCAGCCACCCACCCACAGGCCATAGCACTAAATGCGCAGCTTTCCAAATTACTGGCCCTGGAAATTAGCTATTTAGGCTTGTGGACACTGAGGCCTTCCGCAGCTTGATATCAGCGGCAGTCACGCGTTACGCAGTCCCCAGCCGCCACTATTTTTCAAGGTGTGCCGTGCCCGCCTTACACCAACATGTATCCCATACCATTACACATGCCCTGACCAATGCAATTACTGGGAAGGTCCACTTAACCACGGACACATGGACAAGTGCATTCGGCCAGGGATGCTACATTTCCCTGTCGGCACACTGGGTGAACATTGTGGAGGCCGGGAGTGAGACGTACCCTGGAATGGCAATGGTGCTACCGACGCCAAGAATTGCGGGCCCTACTTCCATCAGGGTTTCCGCCAGCACCTACATTAGTGGCTCCAACCCCCACTTCTACTCCTCCGCCTCCTCCTCCACTTCCACCTCCGAATTATCCGCGTGCAGCACTAGTCAGTCATCATGGACAAACAGCACACTGCTGCAGAGCTTTGGTAGGGGATGAGAGACCAGACTGAGCTGTGGCTCTCGCCACTAGACCTAGAACCAGGCAAGGTTGTGTTTGATAATTGCCGTAACTTGGTGGCGGCTTTGGAGCTTGGCAAGCTCAGACACATCCCATGCCTAGCCCACGTGTTCAACCTTGTGGTTCAGCGGTTTCTTAAAGCCTACCCCAATTTGCCTGAGCTACTGGTGAAGGTGCGCCGCATGTGTGCATATTTATGCAAGTCACCAACAGCTTCAGCCAGTCTGTCAATGCTTCAGCAGCGCTTGAATTTGCCAGCTCACCGGCTGTTGTGTGACGTGAGCACGGGCTGGGACTCCACGTTTCACATGTTGGCCAGGTTTTGTGAGCAGCAGAGGGCAGTAATGGAATACCAGCTGCAACATGGTCGTCACCTTTCCAGTCAGCTTCTGCTCTTCACAAGCAAGGAGTGGGCATGGATTTCTGACCTATGTGAGGTTTTAAGAAACTTTGAGGAATCAACACAGATGGTGAGCGGCCATAACGCTATTATCAGCGTAACCATCCCACTTCTGTGTCTACTCAAACGCTCGGTGCTCACAATTAAGGACAACGCTTTGCATGTGTAAGAGGTGGAAATGGGGGAAGACATTACACAGGGTGATAGCCAGACCACCCTTAGTTTGTCTTCTCGGCACGAATTGGACGATGAAGATGAGGAAGAGGAGGAGCAGGAGACAGTTGCTTCAGCTACAGAGGGTAGTACCCATGGAAGTTTAATTCCATCTGTTCAGCGTGGATTGGCAAAAGTGGAGAAAGAGGATTGAGTGTGATCCTCCTGATGACTACAGTGAAGTCTTGCCTGTTGGTACTCTGGCACACATGGCTGACTTTATGTAAGGCTGCCTTTCCCGTGCGATTTACACATTTTAGACAACACAGATTACTGGTTGTTCACTCTTCTCGACCCCTGCTACAAAAATAACTTCTCATCTCTCATTCCTCTGGTGGAGAGGACAAGCAAAACCATACAATACCAGAAGATCCTTGTTGAAAAATTGCTCCAAAAATTTCCATCTGACAACGCTGGTGGCAGAGTCCGTAGTTCCTTGGCCAACCGAGGAGGGAAGACAAGGGGAACACACAGCAGTTCCAACAGAGGCAGGGCAGCACTCTCCAAAGCCTGGGAAAGTTTCTTGACACCCCGCCAGCACCCTCACCCTGATGCGCACCCTGATAGTGTCACAAGGAGACAAAAAATTTGGAAGATGGTGAAGAAGTACATAGCAGACCGTCTCAGCATCCTTAATGATCCCTCAGTGCCTTACAACTGGGCCCCATTCACTTTAATGGCAGGCGAACCTGAAAAACCTTCAGGTCATATTTACAAATACCATAATACTTACTAGAAGTGCACAAATCATCCCACAACATGGACAGTGACATACCACAGGGGGATCAATGGCAAAAATTCCCAACAAAAATATGTATTTTAATCAGGGGCTATTTTTATGCGTTTTAAAGGGAAATTCTCAGAAATGTGCCCTGCTGGAGACTAGAAAATTTTTATTTTATGTCACGGGAGTACAGGCCCCAAAATTTAGGCATTCATCTGACAGAAAACATTAATTGAATATATGCCTGGATATATTAGATGGTCATTGGATATCAATTTTACTGCAGGCCAGTACAAATAGATTTTAAATACATATGTTTAAAAGAACAAAAAATATTAAATTGGATTAAAAACATGGTCTAACGAAACGCCCCTCTCGAAAAAAAACTCCAAATGATAATAGTTGAAATTCGATAACACGTAGTCGTCTTCAACAGGTGTTGAATTCCTCCGAGGTCCCAAACATTAGGCATTCAATGGACAGAAAAGAACAAGTAATTATGTGGCTGGAGGTATATTAGAAGGTCATTAATTATCAATTTTACTGCAGGCCAGTGTAGGACAGGCCACAAACATTAGGCATTCACCGGACAAATAAGAACAATTGATAATATGGATGGAGGTACATTAAGCGGTCATTGTATAACAATTTTTCTATTGGCCAGTTAGATTACAGGCCACAAAAATCAAGCATTCAACGTACATAAATGATCAAGTGATTATTTGGCCGGAGGTATATTTGATGGTCAATGGATATCAATATTACAACAGGCCAGTGGACTACAGGCCCCAAAAATTATTCATTCACCGTACAGAAAAGCACAATTGATAATGTGGCTGAAGGTAAATTAGGCGGTCACCATATAAAAATTATGCATTCACCGTACATACTGTAAATGATCAAGTGATTATGTGGCTGGAGGTATATTAGACGGCCATTCAATATCAATTTTACTGCAGGCCAGTGTAGCACAGGCCCCAAACATTAGGCATTCACCGGACAGAAAATAACAAGTAATTATGTGGCTGGAGGTATATTAGATGGTCATTAGATATCAATTTTACTGCAGGCCAGTACAAATAGATGTCAAATACATATGTTTTAAAGAAAAAAATATATAAAATTGGATTAAAAACATGGCTAAAGAAATCCCCCATCTTGAAAAAATCCCAATTGATAATAGTTTAAATTCCATAACACCTGGTTGTCACAGGTGTTGAATTCCTCCGAGGTCCCAAACATTAGGCATTCACCAGACAAAAAAGGCCTCTTATGCCGCTGTATTTAACTTAGACAGGGACCATTATTTGTTCTGGGTGGTGGCTGTCATGAGGAAATTCTATTAAACGTCGTTGTCACTAGAGATGGCCTTGCGGTTTGCCCGGCGGTTGTTTCACGGCGAACTTTGCTCATTCACGGTTTGCTGAACTTGCAAACATATGAAGAGGTCTTTTTGCGCCATATTCTTTCAGATTGTGAAAAACTTTGACCCATGACATATCCATCAGGTGGTACAGGACAGCCAATTGAGACATTTCAGCACATGGACACACCCCCTACCTTATAAATAATCCCGATCTGGCCGCCATTTTACATTTTGTCTTTTGCCAGTGTAGGGAGAGGTTGCTGTGTGGAGCAGGATCAAACTGTTAGAGACACCAAACACTAGCTAATAGGGCCACAAAAGTCATTTTAAGGACTGGTATAGGTGTTCTATGGAAAGGATGCAAATAAGCTCTGCCTCTAATGCCACCTGCTATCCTGTAAATCAATGTTCAGCTATTAAAATAAGCCTTGAGACATGACTTGGATATTAAATAAGCCAGCACCTCATCTGAAGACAGCAGTTTCATCAGTGCAGAGCAGAGAGTACTGGCTAAACTGGGTGAGAGGCCTGTGTCTGGGTCAGGGGGTAACTAACTCTCCTTAGGGAGAGACCACCTTACTGAGGGTTGTGCTATACTTAGAATATACTTTCAGCAGTTGTGTGCATTTCTGCAGCGATACTGCAGCTATACAGAGGGGCAAACACTCTTGGAACAAATAATTTCAACTGGTGTGATATACCAGTTGCCCCACAAAAAAACTGATTAAGTAAGGGGTGTGATATACCAATAATATACTTTCTATATAGTGCATTTTGGTAGTTCAGCATTTGTTTGCGGTTCTGCTGCGTTACCGCAGCTACACAGAGTGACAAACGCTATTTGAACAAATAATTTCAACTGGTGTGACATACCAGTTGCCCCCCCAAAAAACTGATTGAGGCAGGGGTGTGATATACCAATAATATACTTTCTATATAGTGCATTTGGGTAGTGCAGTATTTGTTTGTGGTTCTGCTGCGCTACCAGAGTTGGTTGAGTGGCTCACTAAGCCTTGCGCTTCTGCACCCTCCTCATCCTCTCTGTCCGCACACTCTTCACTCTCTGCTGTGTGCACCCCCAAAGATACCCCCACCATATCTCTTCCGCTTGAGTCAGAGGAATTATTTTTCCATCCATTACAAGACCTTACCGATGCGCAGCCATTCTTGTCATCGGATCAGAAAGAGAAGGTATCAATGGTTGCCACCCAGCAGTCTGACTACAGTACCCAGATCCGCCCAAGGAGGGTGGTCCCCACTGTTGCTGCCTACTCTGAGATCTCTAATGTCAGTGGTGGTGAAGGTGACGATGATGACCTGTCGATAGACGTCACGTGGTGCCCACAAGAAAGGAAGAGGAGGGGAGTTCAGAGGGAGAAACGGAACAGCAGATAGGGAGGAGAAGAAGGAGAAGCAGGCAGAACTTACAGTGCACAGGAGGCAAAAAGCAGACTGCTAATGTATCTGGAACGAGCCATCCACCATGTACGGTCACATCTTGCGTTCCCAGGACGCCGGCACATGGCTCTGCAGTGTGGGCTTTTTTTAACATGTCCGCTGCTGACAATAGTGTTGCCATCTGCAGCTTGTTCTGTCAATGTATAAGTCGCAATAACCCCAACACTCACCTAGGGACGACTGCTTAAGAAAGCACCTGGCCTCCCATCACCAAGCCCAGTGGGAGCAATACCATCAGAACCCACAAAGCCATACTTCCGGTGCTCCACGTCCTGCCTCTTCTCCTTCTCCTTCTCCTCTCTCCTCCCATTTGTCCTCCACTACACCTTCCACCGTGCCGTTGTCTCGTTCATCTAGCAAAAGTAGAGATGGGACGGGGGATTTGTCGAATCCAAGAATCCCTCAAATCTTGCTGGATTCATGGGATTCGTGGACTCGAATCCCAACGTAATTTACCGGATACGAATCCGACGAATCCCAGTGGGAGGGACTGGGAGGAGGAGCTGGGGGCCGGTGCGTTCACTGTGCTCCGTCCCCGCCACTCCAGTACAGTTATAAAATGTGTAATTCAATTAATAATGATTCATGCTGCCCCCTCTGTAGTATAACATTTAATATATCCTACTCACAGGGCTACTGATATCATAATGCAGGCCGGCCGGGCAGACGAGCGGCAGAGTGACTGACTGACGTCACGTGCCTGCGCCGCCTACTTTATGAATGAAGCAGGCGGCGCAGGCAAGTGACGTCAGTCAGTCACTCTGCCGCTCGTCTGCCCGGCCGGCCTGCATTACGATATCAGTAGCCCTGTGAGTAGGATATATTGAATGTTATACTACAGAGGGGGCAGCATGAATCATTATTAATTGAATTACACATTTTATAACTGTACTGGAGCGGCAATGGGGGGTCTGTGCATGGCATTGTTATGGGGTGGGGGGGGGTCTGTGGATGGCACTGTTATGGGGTGGGGGGGTCTGTGGATGGCACTGGTATGGGGTGGGGGGGTCTGTGGATGGCACTGTTATGGGGTGGGGGAGTCTGTGGATGGCACTGTTATGTGGTGGGGGGATCTGTGGATGACACTGTTAAGGGGTGGGGTGGGGTCTGTGGATGGCACTGTTATGGGGTGGGAGGGTCTGTGGATGGCACTGTTATGGGGTGGGGGGGTCTGTGGATGGCACTGTTATGGGGTGGGGGGGTCTGTGGATGGCAGTGTTATGGGGTGGGGGGGTCTGTGGATGGCACTGTTATAGGATGGGGGATCTGTGGATGCCAGGGGGAGAGGTGAGAGGCACTATGATACTACTGGCACATTGGGGGGGAGGCACTATGACACTGGCACATTATGGGGGGAGATGGCACTGATACTACTGGCACATTGGGGGGGAGGCACTATGATACTGGCACATTATGAGGGGAGATGGCACTATGATACTGGCACATTATGGGGGGATATGGCACTATGATACTGGCACATTATGGGGGGAGGTGGCACTATAATACTGGCACATTATGGGGGAGATGGCACTATGATACTGGCACATTATGGGGGGAGGTGGCACTATAATACTGGCACATTATGGGGGGAAATGGCACTATGATACTGGCACCTTGGGGGAGATGGCACTATGATACTGGCACATTATGGGGGAGATGGCACTATGATACTGGCACATTATGGGGGGGAGATGGCACTATAATACTGGCACATTGGGGGGGAGATGGCACTATGATACCGGCACATGGGGGAGGAGAGAGGCACTCCGCACTTGATACTGGCACATGATTAGGGGGGCATCTATGGGGACACTTACTGGCACATTATTGGGTGGCACTGTGGGGCCACTTGTTATTGGTACATTATTGGGGGGCACTATGGGGGCATCTACTGAGGCCACAAAGAAGGGATATTTTATATGGGGGGCTCTCTGTGGTACTAGTATTATCAGGAGTATTATCTGTTTCTGCAGTATAGTATTGGGGAGCACAGCGGAACAGTATTGGGGGTGTTAGGATGATTTGTCCAGAAGATGGGAGGATGATGGAAAAGTAGTAAACTAAGATTTTCTTTTGTCAAACTGCAGAGACGAAAAATGGCTGAGAAATGGTGGTCTGGTCTGAAGGTCTGAAAGGAGAACATGAGGAAAGAGAACTACATCAAAGGAGACGTCACTGGATGTAAGAGGTATGGGGTTGTATTACCCTGTATGTTCTGTAGTGATAGGAGCAGGGGTCATAGCAGGGGTCATCGCGGTCATATAGGGTGCGATGTCCCACCTCTAAGCAAAAGGCAGGCTTACGTTGCCCAAATGTTTCGAGTGAAAAAAGATGATGACGCCGGATAGCCCTCTTTCCCAACGGCTGACTGCTGGCTTGTCGGAACTGCAAGGTACATAACTTTTACTGCCCACTGGGAGAACCTTCTGAGTTCTGACTAAAATGGCCAGGAAAATCTCTGCCCAGATCTTACACGGCCATGGCTCGCCTTGCTGATGTTCAGCAGCAATACCACCTGATCATCAGATGTCTGATTTGTGAATGCCTGACGTGCTGGAACTCCACCTTGTATTGTATATACTTGATAGGCTGCTCCAGCAGAAAAGTGCAGTTAACGACTACCTTTACGAACTCTGCAGCAGGACAGGTTCTGGGAGCTTGTTTTTTTTCCACCGCACCAGTGGCTGCTCACGCGTGACACATGCAGACTTCGCCAGCCATTTGATGAGATCACCAAACTGGTCAGTCGCAGCCAAGGTGCCATCAGTGACGTCATACCTTATGCCTTCTTTCGGGAGCGTGCATTGCTTCGGGTCATTGATCAAGCAGTCGAGGAGCAGGAACAGAAAGATGAGGAAGTCGCAATGCTGGATGAATTTCCAGGGGGGCTACTCTATTTGAGACAATTCAGCAGGAGTCTGAAGAGGAGTCAGAGTAGGATGGTGCCGGGGCAGAGGAGGAGGAGGAGGAGCAAAAAGAGCATACTTTAAACTTTTCTGGGATCCCTGGTGTTTTCCGTGGCTGGGTGGAGGAGACCGAGGATGACATTATCCTGGACGATGAGCAGGAGCCAGGCCACTCCACCGCTTCCAGTTTAGTGCAAATGAGGGCCTTCATGCTCCAGTGTTTGAAGAGGGACCTCCTTATAAAAAGCATAAAGGGCAAAGACCAGTACTGAGTGGAAACATTCTAAGACCCCCGGTACAAACACAAAATGGCTGATATGTTAACAGCATCACAGAGGGCTGTCAGATTGCAGCACTTCCAGGCATTGTTTCGAGAAATGCTGCATTCTGCTTTTGAAGGCACTGGCAGAGGAATTTCCACGCACAGAGATACAGTTGAGGGTACCAATCCAATAATGCCTGCAAGAAGAGGGCAGTTGGAAGATGTGTTGGTCACTTCGGATATGAGATCATTCTTGCAACCAACCCATCGACAGCCGCCCTCCAGATCCAGAGTCAGAGAACGCCTAGACCGACAGGTGTTCGACTACATCGGGTTAACGGCCCATTTGGACGCTATGAGAAGCGAGGAACCCCGGGACTACTGTGTGTGCAGGCTTGACCTGTGGCCAGAGCTGGCACAATTTGCCATGGAACTCTTGGATTGCCCCTTGTCCAGTGTCCTGTCTGAAAGGACGTTCCGCGCAGCAGGGGGGGATAGTGACCGATAAGCTCACTTGCCTAGATCACAACAGTGTGGACTACCTCACATTTCTCTAAATGAATGAAACATAAATCTTGGAGGAAATGAACACCTGTGACGACCACATTTAATTGAATTTCCTCATGCCAGCCCACACATATCCTACAACACCAAGAACAAAGAATGGTCCCTGTCTTATGTAAATAATGAGGCATAAAAGGTCTTTTCTGTCCGTTGAATGCCTAATGTTTTGGGCCTCGGAGGAATTCAACACCTGTGACGACCACGTGTTTCAACTATTATCATTAGGTTTTTTTTTCAAGAGGGGATTTCGTTAGCCATATTTTTAATCCAATTTAATATTTTTAGTTCTTTTAAACATATGTATTTGAGCTGTATTTGTACTGGCCTTCAGTAAAATTGATAGCCATTGACCGTCTAATTTACCTCCGGCAACATAATTACTTGTTATTTTCTGTCCGGTGAATGCATAATTTCTGGGGCCTGTAGTCCAATGGCCTGCTGTAAAAATTGATATCCAATAATCGTGTAATCTTCCTCCAGCCACATACTTACTTGTTCCTTTCTGTACGGTGAATGCATAATTTTTGGGGCCTGTAGTCCACTAGCCTGCTGTAAAATTGATATCCAATGACCGTGTAATCTACCTCCAGCCACATACTTACTTGTTCTTTTTTGTCCGGTGAATTAATAATTTTTCGGACCTGTAGTCCACTGGACTGCTATAAAATTGATATCCAATGACCATGTAATCTACCTCCAGCCACATACTTACTTGTTCTTTTCTGTACGGTGAATGAATAATTGTTGGGGCCTCGGAGGAATTCAACACCAGTGATGACCACAGGTTATAAAAAAAAAAAAAAAATTTTTTTTCAAGAGGGTGGATTTCGTTAGCCATGTTTTAATCCAATTTAATATTTTTTATTTCTTTTAAACATATGTATTTGACCTGTATTTGTACTGGCCTGCAGTAAAAATGATATCCATTGACCGTGTAATATACCTCCGGACACATAATCACATGATATTTTCTGTCCGGTGAATGCCAAATGTTTGGGTCCTGTAGTCCAGTGGCCTACAGTAAAATTTTTATCCATTGACCGCATAATGTACGTACCTCGAGCCACATAATAAGTATTACTTTAATGTCAGGTGAATACCTAATTTTTAAGGCCTGTACTCAGTGGCCTAAAATAACATTTTTCTATGCTCCAACAGGGCACATTTCAGAAAATTTCCCTGTTAGACGCATACAAATGTCCTCTGATTAAGATACATATTTTTTATTAATTTTTTTGTCATTGATCCCCCTCTAGTATGTCATTGTCCATGTTGTGGGACTATTTGTGCACTTCTACAAAGTATTTGGTGGCTGCAAATATGAGCTGAATATTTTTCAGGGTCGTCTGCCATTAAAGTGAATAGCCCACCTCACTGGGGAAGGGGCAGCTGAGTTGGGGGAGAAGATGGCTAGAAGGTTGGAGGAGTGTTTAAACTAGGGACTGGGGGGATGGTAAATTCATTATAGGAGAGGAAGATAGTGCAGATAGAGACTGGGGGCAAGGTAATGGGACTGGGAAAGGAATGGATGGAGGGACTAGAACAGTTCAGAAGGAAAAGTGTAGGGTAAAAAATATACATAAACCTCTCAAATGTATGTATACTAATGCCAGAAGCCTGACTAATAAAACTGGGTAACTGGAATTAGTGATGTGCGAGGAGGACTATGACATAGTGGGAATAACTGAGACATGGCTGGATGATAGCTATGACTGGGCAGTTAATGTACAGGGTTACAGTCTGTTTAGAAAGGATTGCCAAAACTGGAGAGGGTAAGGGGTCTGCCTTTATGTAAAGTCCTGTCTAAAGCCAACAGTCCGAGAAGATATAAGTGAGGGACATGAACATGTGGAGTCACTGTGGGTAGAAAAACAATAATACATTTTTAATAGGAGTTTATTATAAACCAACTAATATACCAGTCCACAGAAATTCTGCTACTAAACGAGATAGATGAGGCGGCAAATCGTAATGAGGTTGTTATTATAGGGGACTTCAACTACCCAGATATAGACTGGCAAACTAAAACCTGCACATCTCATAAAGGAAACAGGTTCTTGGCAATAACCAAAGACAATTACCTCTCCCAACTGGTTCAGGACCCGACTAAAGGGACGGACATACTTAGCATTAACCAATAGACCTGACAGAACAACAGACGTGCAGGTTGGGGGACACCTGGGAAATAGTGACCATAAAGTAATAACCTTCCAATTATAATTCAAAAAAGTGTTTCTTCAGGGAGGAACAAAATTACCAAACTTCAAAAAAGCAAAATTTAGCCAACTAAGAGAGGCCATAGGCCTAACTAACTGGGACAGAGTCCTAAAAAATAAAAATACAGCCACAAAATGGGATATTTTTAAAAGCTTCCTAAAATCAAATTGTGAGAGGTACATACCTTATGTAAATAAAATGTTAAGGAACAAAAAGAAACCAATGTGGATAAATAGAACTGTAAAGAAGGCAATAAATGACAAAAAGAAAGCATTTAAATCACTAAAATAGGAGGGTAGCGAGGAAACACTGAAAAACTATAAGGAAAAAAATAGAATATGTAAAAAACAAATAAAAGCAGCCAAACTAGAGACTGAGAGATTAATTGCCAAAGAGAGTAAAACTAACCCTAAATTGTTCTTCAATTATATAAATGGTAAAAAGTATAAATCTGAAGGTGTCGGCCCTTTACAGAGTGATGAGGGGGGAGTTGCAGAGAGCGATGAGGAGAAAGAAAAGCTATTAAATATTTTTTTTTCTCCACTGTATTCACTGAAGAAAATAAACTGTCAGGTTAAATGCAGAATGTACTGTAAAAGTAAATTCACCTTTAAAAGTGCCCTGTCTGACCTAGAAAAAGTACAGCGGTGTCTTAAAAAGATTAAAATAGACAAATCGCCAGGACTGGATGGCATAAACCCCCGCATCCTAAGAGAATTAAGTAATGTCATAGCCAGACCCTTATTTCTGATATTTAAGGACTTTTTACTGACACGGAGTGTGCCACAGGATTGAAGCATAGCAAATGTGGTGCCAATATTCAAAAAGGGTCCAAAAACAGAGCCCGGAAACTATAGGCCGGTAAGTTTAACATCTGTCGTGGGTAAGCTGAAGGTTTTCTAAGAGATGCTATCTTGGAGCACCTCAATGAAAATAAGCAATTAACGCAATATCAGCATGGCTTCATGAGAGAACGGTCATGTCAGACTAATTTGATCAGTTTCTATGAAGAGATAAGTTTTAGACTTGACAGCGGCGAATCAATGGATGTTGTATATCTGGGCTTCTCCAAAGCATTTGACACTGTATATTAAAGGTTCGTATATAAAATGTGAATGCTTGGACTGGGAGAAAATGTCTGTATGTGGGTAAGTAAGGCCCCTTTCCCAAGGGCGAGTTTTCCGCGCGGGTGCAATGTGTGAGGTGAACGCATTGCGCCCGCACTGAATCCGGACCCATTAATTTCTATGGGGCTGTGCACATGAGCAGTGATTTTCACGCATCACTTGTGCATTGCGTGAAAATCGCAGCATGCTCTATATTGTTTGGTTTTCACGCAACGCAGGCCCCATAGAAGTGAATGGGGCTGCGTGAAATTCGCAAGCATCCGCAAGCAAGTGCGGATGCGGTGCGATTTTCAAGCATTGTTGCTAGGTGACAATCGGGACGGGGACCCGATCTTTATTATTTTCCCTTATAACATGGTTATAAGGGAAAATAATAGCATTCTTAATACAGAATGCAAAGGTCCTCAAAGGAGAAGAATGAAGACAAGCCGGGCTGCGCAATCAAGTGGATGAGGTGAGTTGAATTATTTTAATTTATTTTTTTAACCCCTCCATCCCTAATTTACTTAGTATTTTTAATACAGAATGCAATTATTTTCCCTTATAACCATGTTATAAGGGAAAATAATAAAATTTACACAACACTGATCCCAAACCCGAACTTCTGTGAAGAAGTCCGGGTTCGGGTACCAAACATGCCGATTTTTTTCTTAATCCGTGCAAAACGCATTAAAACGCTTCGCACCCGCGGGGAAAAAAAAATCGCTCATTTCCCACAACGCACCCGCATCTTTTACCGCACGTCACCCGCAACGCCTGTGTGAAAGAGGCCTAACTAACTCAGTAATAGAAAACAGAGGGTGGTTATTAAAGGGGTTGTTCAAGTTATATTTATTGATGACCTATCCTCAGGATAGGTCATCAATATCAGATTGGTGGGGGTCCGACACCCGGCACCCCCACCAATCAGCTGTTTGAAGAGGAGGCACGTGCAGTGCCAGCACTGCCTCCTCTTCACTGTTTACCTTCTCGTCGTTGCATCTGCAGTGGTGAGAAGGTGTAATTACACCCAAGCTGTCCCATTGAAATGAATGGGGGAGGTTTAATAGCTATGTATAAATATATCAGGAGTCAGTACAGAGATCTATCCCATCATCTATCTATCCCCAGGACTGTAACTGTGACGAGGGGACATCCTCTGCGCCTCGAGAAAAGAAGGTTTGTACACAAACATAGAAGAGGATTCTTTACGGTAAGAGCAGTGAGACTATGGAACTCTCTGCCTGAGGAGGTGGTGATGGTAAGTTTGCAAGAAACAGTCATGTAATGTCTCCAAGTTTCATTGCTCTGCTTAAACTGTGTTAAAATTCAATGTACTGTATATGCATTTCTGTATTACACTGATACTGGTCCTTTAAGACAACAGCTAAGTGTTGAAGGACACTCCAGCTATGATGTCAGCCTGCCTCAGATGCAGACAGTGTGAGCAGGGAGAAACAAGTTGTGACGAGTCTGGAGCTGCTGCGGCCATATTGGCTAGAGACAGATCAGATTGTGTGCTGTTTTAAAGGTGTAAGGAGATACCAAAAGGACTTCCCTGTGCAGCTAGGCTGTGTGAACTTCGGTCTAGAGACGGACGGAGTACAAAGAAACAGTGCATTTAGTGGAGCCACGCTAAAAAGGACTGTGTGACGCAACTAACCAGTGGAGCTGACATTGGGCTCTGTGAATTGCCACCAACAGTAAGAGACTCACAGTGCTACCGGAGAGTAACTGTAAAATCCCGGATTACATCACACCCCAGTATATACATTCTGCAGAACGATCAGAGTGCTAAAGCACATCTGCTGTTGAACTCCATTATATCCAACTGGTTTCCCAGCCTGCTGAGGAGGATTTCATTGTTACAGATCCTGCATTCACTGGAAGATAAGGATGACATCGGGCCCCACCGTGCATTACAAACTGTAAGAGGTCCAGTTGGACCGCTGGGACAAGGGGTTGCCCACCCAGTTGTGAAGATTAGGGTCAGTTAGAGACAGTTTGTGGGACTATTGCTTATTAAGTGTTCGCACTGCAAATACGGACGTAGAAACTGTGAAAATTGTTGTACCATTTGACTTGAATTGTTTACGTTATTCTGAATATTTTGCTTGTATTTTGCCCTATTATCTCACCATTAACCTGCCTCTAATAATCTATAGTAAATACAATCTTCTTGAACTTGACCACTGCGTACGCACTCTTTTCTGGTTGCGGAGATAAACCACCTGCCTTGCTCTCGGTTCACAAGTTCACTAAAAGAGTTCAAGCTGGGCCTGGATGTATTCCTGGAGTGTAATAATATTACAGGTTATAGTTACTAGAGATGGGTTGTTAATCGATCCAGGGAGTTATTCTGATTGTCTGATTGGAGTTAGGAAGGAATTCTTTTCCCCTTAAGTGGGGAAAATTGGCTTCTACCTCACAGTAGATCAACTTGCAGGATAACAGGCCAAACTGGATGGACAAATGTCTTTTTTCGGCCTTATGTACTATGTTATTATGTTACTAGTTGACAAGTTAAAAAAAGCCCTGGGAGCGCAAGATGTGACCCTGCATGGTGGATGGCTCGCTCCAGATACATTTGCAGTCTGCTTTTTGCCTCCTGTGCACTGCGAGTTCTGCCTGCTTCTCCTCCTTCTCCTCCCTATCTGCTGCTCTGTCTCTCCCTCTGAACTCCCCTCCTTTTCCTCTCTTGTGGGAACCCACGTGACGTCCATCGACATGTCATCATCGTGACCTTCACCACCACTGACATTAGAGATCTAGGAGTAGGCAGCAACAGCAGGGACCACCCTCCTTGGGCTGATCTGGGTACTGTCGTCAGACCGCTGGGTGGCGGCCGTTGCTACCTCCTCTTTCTCATCTGATGTCAAGAATGGCTGCGCATCGTTAAGGTCTGGGAATCGATGGGAAAATAATTCCTCTAACTCCTGTGGAGGGGCTATGGTGGTGGTGGTGGTGTCTTTGGAGTGCACACAGCAGAGAGTGAGGAGGGTGCAGATACAGAGGATGAGGAGGGTGCAGAAGCGGAAGGCTGAGAAAGCCACTTAACCAGCTCTGGTGCGTCCTTTGACGTAATCGCACGTACCTTCTCCAATTTCCCACTTAGGCTCCGGCCTGGTGCACCTGCTCGACCCCTACCACCCCTGCGGAACGGCCGGCCTCCTTCTCTGCCTGTCATTTTCAAAATGACCCTTTGACAATGTCCCTATAGAAGAGCAGTATTTGTGGAAGCAGGTATATAGAACCGCTTAATAATTATCTGCTGGAATCAGGTATATCAAATCCCTTAATCAGTTTTTTTAAGGGCAACTGGTATATCACGCCAGTTGCAATTAGTTGTTCCAATAGTTTTTCCCTCTGTACAGCTGCGGTATCTCAGCAGAATCGCACACAACAGCTGCACAATACAGAAATTATATTATAGGTATATCACACCCCATCCTCAATCAGTTTTTTTAGGGGGAAAATGTTAGATCACACCAGTTGCAATAATTTGTTCAAATAGCGTTTGTCCCTTTGTACTATATGAAAATTGTATTATAGGTATATCACACCCCTGCCTCAATCAGTTTTTTAGGGGGCAACTGGTATATGACACCAGTTGCAATTATTTGTTCCAACAACGTTTGTCCCTCTGTATAGCTGGGGTATCTCAGCAAAACCGCACACAACTGCTGCAAATTACAAATGTACTATATGGCAATTATATTATAGGTATATCACACCCCTGCCTCAATCTGTTTTTTTGGGGGGCAACTGGTATATCACACCAGTTGCAATTAGTTGTTACAATAGCATTTGTACCTCTGTATAGCTGCAGTATCTCAGCAGAACTGCACACAAATGTGCATAATACAAATGCACTATATAGGAAGTATATCATAGGTATATCACACACCTGCCTCAATCTGTTTTTTTGGGGGGCAACTGGTATATCACACCAGTTGCAATTAGTTGTTACAATAGCATTTGTACCTCTGTATAGCTGCAGTATCTCAGCAGAACTGCACACAAATGTGCATAATACAAATGCACTATATAGGAAGTATATCATAGGTATATCACACACCTGCCTCAATCAGTTTTTTGGGGGGCAACTGGTATATCACACTAGTTGAAATTATTTGTTCCAAACGCGTTTGTCCCTCTTTATAGCTGCAGTATCTCAGCAGAACTGCACACAAATGCGCATAATACAAATGCACTATTTGAAAAGTATATTATAGGTATATCACACCCCGGCCTCAATCAGTTTTTTTGGGGGGCATCTGGTATATTACACCAGTTGCAATTAGTTATTCCAAGCTTCCTCACTGCGCCTGCACCGACTACGTTACAGTGAGGAAGCCGGCACCAGGAGCACGGCATTCACTCACTGCGGGGTGGGCTAGAAGAACTACATGGGCGGCAAAAATGGTCAGTAGACGGAGCCTCTAGGTGCTGAATCGACGCCCACATAGCACATAGAGGCTCATTAGCATATGGATAAAAGTAAGTTTTTTAGGTGAACGGCCGCAGACAGAAGTGAACAAAGAAGACTGCTATGTATGCTGACACTAGCGCATCGCTAGTGTCAGTCAGCTACATATGGCAAAATCTGATGGTAGAAACCCTTTAAGTTAACATACCTTGTTGGACCATGTTTTGCCTTCATAAGGCCTTGATAGGTCATAATTTTTCAATATGCAGCATGATATTATTTACTGATTGGAATATAAATTAGTCAACATTTTCTCATTAATAATAGAATTTTTTAATGTCTTCATTTTAGACTTTTCTGTTAATCAAGGATTCTTGCTTCTACCATTAAAAAGAACACACAAAAAAAAAGACTTTATAGCTTGTTCTTCATCATGAGCTGCATACATCTCTATGCTCAGTTCTCCTTGGCCCTGTGGTCACATTGCAAAATCATTTCACACAATTTCAATACTGCTTCTTAGTAATAAAATAAGAAATGTGGTAATATGCAACTCTAAAAGACATTTGGAAAACTTTACTCTGGCATTGAGAGCTTAACTAAGGGATTAAATCATGGTAGCTAAGGATCCATTTAGTTAATAAAGAGCTAGCTGTAAGAAATACCATCATCTGTATCCTTTTCAGAAGAATTTATACAGATACAGATACAGGAGCAGAATAACATTTTCTTCACTAAGAAATGTAACTGCAGAGCATGAACAGCATGAATTTGAAAAATGAAAGTGTACATAAAAGGTATTTATTAAATCTATCATGGAATTTTAGAGAGATCGTCAATGAAGAGCAGAAAAACATTAGAAAATTGTGGATAATAACTATTTATAGTGTAGAAAGACATGCACTGCCCACTGATAGAGCTAGCTATAGTTTTAAAAGAAAAGATCTAACCATCACATAGGTGGAAGCAAATCCTCCTCAGCAGGATGACATGGAGAATAGTTAACGGAGAAATAATGTAAGACTGATTCGGATCCCAGAGATGGGATCCCAATGGTGGGGAAATTTTTATCACCATGGAAAGGATGCACATGGTGCCTACCCATCCATTACCACCAGAAACACCACCATGTCTATGTATTTTTGAGCAACTACTATTGCTAATATATATTTTTTTATTATTGCTTTTTCTCCTAATTATTCTGATCTGGTTAAAAAAAGGAGATCTTAGTTTTGAGATATTAAATGGTTACACAATTCAGCAGGAATGAGTGGAAAATCAAGGAATTTCATGCTCTAATGCTCCCTCTTGCCCTGTGCTGCATCACGCATGGCAAGGGCTATTTCATTACCTCCGGTGACGTACCGGGTCTCAACATGGGTATGCTAGGTAGAGATGTTGCGAACATAAAATTTTGCATTGGAGAACGCAAATTTTCGCAAATGTTCGCGAACGGGCGAACCGGGCGAGCCGCCATAGACTTCAGTAGGCAGGCGAATTTTCTAGACTTTCTGGCCACAATAGTGATGGAAAAGTTGTTTCAAGGGGACTAACACCTGGACTGTGGCATGATGGAGGGGGATCCATGGCAAAACTCCCATGGAAAATTACGTAGTTGACGCAGAGTCGGGTTTTAATCCATAAAGGGCATAAATCACCTAACATTCCTAAATTGTTTGGGATAACGTGCTTTAAAACATCAGGTATGATGTTGTATCGATCAGGTAGTGTAAGGGTTACGCACGCTTCACAGTGACAGACCAAACTCCCCGTTTAACGCACCGCAAACAACTGCAAACTGTCCATTTGCACAACCGCAAACTCCCCATTTGCACAAGGTTGGATACCAAGCTAGCCATGTCCCGTTCCTTGTCCTCACTGATGTGATTGAAGGTCTCTTCCTCCACCCAGCCACGTACAACACCAAGGGTCCCCGAAAGGTGACAACAAGCCCCCTGGGACGCCTGCTGTGGTTGGTCTTCAACCTCCTCAAAGCCACCTTCCTCCTTTGACTCCTCTTCTTCAGACTCCTCTCTCTGCGTTGCCTCTCTGCGTTATTATAAGGTGTGTTAAGTAGTACTATTCATATCAGTTTAATCCCTGTTTCGTCCCCTATCAGGGGACGTGTATGAAATAGATTTTAGGAATCGGGAGATGGAAAAAGATGCTTGGTCGGTCCTCCTACTTCCAATTTGGGGCACTGCGCGTGCAATCTACTGTGCCACCAGATAGGAGTGGTGTGTTAAGTAGTACTATTCCTATCAGTTTAATCCCTGTTACATCCCCTATCAAGGGACGTGTATATGGAATAGATTTTAGGAACCAGGAGATGGAAAAAGATGCTTGGTCGGTCCTCCTACTTCCAATTTGGGGCACTGCGCGTGCAATCTACTGTGCCACCAGATAGGAGTGGTGTGTTAAGTAATACTATTCCTATCAGTTAAATCCCTGTTACGTCCCCTATCAGGGGACGTGTATGGAATAGATTTTAGACAACCGCAAAGAGTTGTCAATAGTTGACACACTCATCACATAAATTGTATTCCTCTATGCGTCAATCTTGGTGTAGTGATGACTGTGCTCGTGCGCACGTTTGGGAGATTGCAGGCGATGGGGTTTTTTCAAAGCCTATGGTCATGCTGAGGTAGTCCAGTGACAGTTAAGTGACCCAGAAAACAATGATTCTGCAGTGTGGGCCCATTGTTGGCCTAGTAGGCTTTAATGATCACCTTAGATGATCACAAAGAAAATTAATGTTTTTTCTATGCAAAATTATCCAGCCGATCGCTTTTGGTCTGTTCACAATGAAGCAACGACCTTATCATCTGGGGTGTGCCAACATTGCCATTGCCAACACACTCATAGAGGTGGTCGCTTCATTGTGATACGCAAGCCCCTTCACCACAACAAGGTAATGATCACGAAGGGGAATTGACACATGTATGTGCCTTTTTTTTTGTTTGTTTTTGCAGCCACAGTGCAGCACCAGAGGCCAGAAAAATTAGGCATGTACACATGCCTGAAAAATTTGGTATTGTTGCAGCGGCTGCAAAATATTGATGTTTCCCAGGCAGAAAGTGCCCTAAAACATTGCGGCTTCAACCCTAGTTGGTGGCGGATAAGTCAAGTAAGTCATCCGGCATTCAGAGATAAAATACAGCAGCGTGTGGACCATTTTTAGCCCAAGGTAGCTCATCTCATCAGGCCTTTTTTAGTCAAATGTATCGCCCACTGTCAGTCCCTTCGGGATCCATGCCTCATTCATCTTAATAAAGGTGAGGTAATCTAGACTTTTTTGACCTAGGCGACTTCTCTTCTCAGTGACAATACCTCCTGCTGCACTGAAGGTCCTTTCTGACAGGACACTTGAAGCGGAGCAGGACAGAATTTCTATCGCAAATTTGGATAGCTCAGGCCACAGGTCAAGCCTGCACACCCAGTAGTCAAGGGGTTCATCACTCCTCACAGTGTCGAGATCTGCAGTTAAGGCGAGGTAGTCTGCTACCTGACGGTCGAGTCGTTCTCTAAGGGTGGACCCCGAAGGGCTGTGGCGATGCGTAGGACTTAAAAAGGTCTGCATGTCCTCCATCAACAACACATCTGTAAAGCATCCTGTCCTTGCCGGCGTGATCGCGGGAGGAGGAGGATTACTTTCACCTCTTCCCCTGTTAGATTCCCGTTGTGCTGTGACATCACCCTTATACGCTGTGTAAAGCATACTTTTTAATTTATTTTGGAACTGCTGCATCCTTTCCGACTTGCGGTAATTCGGTAACATTTCAGGCACTTTCTGCTTATACCGGGGGTCAAGTAGTGTGGCCACCCAGTACAGGTCGTTCTCCTTCAGCCTTTTTATACAAGGGTCCCTCAACAGGCACGACAGCATGAAAGACCCCATTTGCACAAGGTTGGATGCCGAGCTACTCATGTCCCGTTCCTCGCCCTCAGTGATCTCACTGAAGGTATGTTCTTCCCCCCAGCCACGTACAACACCATGGTTACCAGATAGGTGACAATGAGCACCCTGGGATGCCTGATGTGGTTGGTCTTCCTCCTCCTCCTCCTCAAAGCCACATTCCTCCTCTAAGCCACATTCCTCCTCTGACTCCTCTTCCTCAGACTCCTCTTCCAGCGTTGCCGCAGGTCCAGCAAGCGATGCTGATAAGGATGTTTCTGGTGGTGATGGTGACCACAACTCTTCCTCTTCACGCTCATCTACGGCCTGATCCAGCACTCTTCGCAGGGCACGCTCCAGGAAGAAAACAAATGGGATGATGTCGCTGATGGTGCCTTTGGTGCGACTGACTAGTTTTGTAACCTCCTCAAAAGGACTCATGAGCCTACAGGCATTGCGCATGAGTGTCCAGTAACGCGGCAAAAAAATTCCCAGCTCCGCAGAGGCTGTCCTAGCACCCCGGTCATACAAATTCTCGTTGACGGCTTTTTCTTGTTGGAGCAGGCGGTCATTATGAGTGTTGATGTTATGGAGTAGTGTCAATCAAGGCTCACCTGAGTCTGAGGACACCCGAGCTGGAAGTATGGAGTCCAGTGGCAGAGGCCCACAGAAGCAGGAGGCAGGTAGCGTGGTCGATCAGTCCGGGTCGGCAGCAGAGATGGCAGCGAGATAACAGCAGGAGTAGACGGAGGCGTGGTCAGTGGTAAGCAGTGAGTCAATGCAGGCGGCAATTCAGCGAGGTCAAAACGGTCCGGGTTGGCAACGATGGTAAATCAGCAATAGCGGTGGAGGAGCAGAGAGGAAGCTTGCTACAGGCTTGGAGGCACAATAACCAGCAAAGGGCTGGGTTCAAGGGCTGGGTTTTTATAGGGAAGTAGCGGGTGCAAGAGATTTGAATAATCAGCAGGTCAAGGCAAGGACAAGAGAGGTAGTTAGAAGTTAGCTAGAGAACAGTCCAAGGAGAGACTAGTGGGTAGAGCTACCGCCTGGGACATGACTGGCCACAGGTTCGAGTCCTGACACTACTCCCCCCCTTCCAAGGTGACCTCCGGGCACCGCAGGGGAAGGCTTATCTGGGTGACTCAGATGGAACTCCCTGACAAGTCTGGGGGCATGAATGTTCTCCTCCGGTTCCCAGGAGTTGTCTTCCGGAGGATAACCTTTCCAGGAAATCAAGTATTGGATTTTGCCCCGGTGGAGTCTGGAGTCAAGGATCTTTGAGACAATGTACTCCTCTTCGCCTTGTACCCTTACTGGTGGTGGGGGGGGGAAGGATGGCGGCCAGGGAAGGTGTTCTCTACAAACGGCTTGAGAAGGGAGCAATGGAAGACTGGGTGCACCCTGATGGAATGTGGGAGGTCCAGCCGGAAGGTGACTTCATTAATCCGGCCAGAGATCCGGAAAGGCCCCAAGTATTTTTGGCCCAATTTTTGAGCAGGTACCTTCAGTCTTAGGTTTCCTGTGGAGAGCCACTCTTGATCTCCTATCTAAAAATCCGGAGCGGGTCTACGACGTTTGTCTGCCGCACGCTTAAAGCGTCTCTGAGCCTCAAGGAGATTATTGGAAATGTTCTCTTGTGCCTCTTGTAAATTTGCCAGGCGTTCGGCCACAGCTGGAAGCGTGGAGGTGATGGGCAGGCGTGTGATGAAAGCTGGATGCAGGCCAGTGTTGGCGTAGAAAGGACTGTAATGGGTGGAACTGTGTTCCGCATTATTGTAGGAAAACTCGGCCGTAGGAAGTTGGTCCAACCAGTCATCCTGCAAATGAGTGATGAAACAACGTAGGTACTGCTCGAGGGTCTGGTTTGTTCTCTCTGTCTGCCCATTAGACTGGGGATGGAAAGCGGAGGACTGGTTTACCGTGATCCCAAGGGCCAGGCAGAAGTCTTTCCAGAATTTAGAGGTGAATTGCACTCCTCGGTTAGAGACCACATCATCCGGAACCCTGTGTAACCTAAAGATTTCACGGAATACTAGGTCAGCCGTCTGTTTGGCAGTGGGTAGGCCCTTGCAGGGGATGAAATGGGCCATCTTGGTAAGGCGGTCCACGACGACCAGGATGGTGTTCATCCCTTTTGAAGGGGGTAGGTCAACCACAAAGTCCATAGAAATTGAACCCCAAGGGCGGGAGGGGGTGGGGAGTGGTCGCAGCAGCCCCACGGGTGAAGAGCGGGGAGTCTTGTTGCGGGCACAGACCGTGCATGAGGAGACAAACCTTTTAGTATCTTTCTTATATGTTGGCCACCAGAAGGAGCGGGACAGGAGTCCCTGGGTCTTTCTTGTACCTGGATAGCCAGCCAACTTGGTATCGTGGTTATATTTTAGTACATCGAGCCGTGCTGTTTCTGGTACGTACAGTTGTCGACCCAGGTATACCCAGAAGCCACCCTTGAGGGTGAGGTTGACGTCTTCTGCTGGGTGGGTGAGGAAGGGGTCCTTTTCATAAGCCTTCTTGATTGACCCCAGGAGTTCCTTTGGGTAAGTAGCTCCTAAGACCTTTTTCTCGGGTAGAATGCTGGCTTGGCCCTTGTTGTCCTGTGAAGGTTCAGAGAACATCCTGGAAAGGGCATCTGCTTTGCCATTCTTTGACCCAGGGCGATATGTGATAATGAAATTGAATCGAGAGAAAAAAAAACTCCATCTGGCTTGTCTGGCGGAAAGCCTCTTGGCAGAACGGATGAATTCGAGGTTTCGGTGGTCAGTGAACACAGTTATGGGATTGATGGCCCCCTCCAATAGATGTCTCCACTCCGAGAAGGCATCTTTGATTGCCAGTAACTCCTTATTCCCGATGTCATAGTTCCTTTCTGCGGGGGACATTTGGCGAGAGAAGAAGGCGCAAGGGTGTAAAAGCATCTTTTCTCCCGTACGTTGTGATAGGACAGCGCCTACTGCAGTGTCGGAAGCGTCCACTTCGATTGTGAATGGCAGTTCGGGATTAGGATGGATCAGAATTGGAGCAGACGTGAAGAGGGATTTAAGCTTGGTGAAGGCTTCCTGTGCTTCGGGTGTCCAGGAAAAGGGCACAGTCTTTTTGGTTAACTGGGTAATTGGAGTAATGATTTTTGAGAAGTTCCGAATGAATTTTCGGTAAAAGTTGGCGAAGCCGACAAACCTCTGTATTTCTTTTTCGTTCTTAGGGGGTGGCCAATCTATTACAGCCTGAATTTTCCAAGGATCCATACTCAGCCCTTCCGGGGAGATGATGTAACCGAGAAACTGGGTGGTGGTCTGTTCGAACTCGCATTTCTCGAGCTTGATGTAAAGGGACTGCTCGTGAAGTCTTTGTAACACCCTGCGGACATGTTCGCGATGTTGATCGAGATTTTCCGGGAAAATTAAAATATCGTCCAGGTATACCACTACGAACAGATCCAGCATGTCCCTAAGGACGTCATTAATGAAATGTTGGAAAGTGGCTGGGGCATTGCAAAGTCCGAAGGGCATAACTAAGTATTCAAAATGTCCATATCGTGTGCGAAAGGCGGTCTTCCATTCATCCCCGGGGCGAATGCGAACCAGATTATAGGCCCCTCGAAGATCGAGTTTCGTAAAGACTTTCGCCGCCCGGAGTCTCTCGAGAAGTTCCGAAATCAGGGGGAGAGGGTAACGTTTTTTTACCATAACATCATTCAGCTTGCGGTAGTCAATGCAAGGGCGTAGAGAGGAGTCTTTTTTCTCCACAAAGAAGAAGGGTGCTCCCGCGGGGGAGGTGGAGGGTCGAATGAAGCCCTTCTTTAGGTCCTCGTCCAAGTAGTCCTTCAGGGCCTTGAGTTCAGGCTCCGAGAGGGAGTAGATGCTGCTGAAGGGTATTTCAGCCCCAGGTAATAATTCAATTGGGCAGTCGTATGGTCGATGCGGGGGCAGCTTGTCTGCGTTTTTTTTTTTCGCAGACATCCTGAAACTCGCTATATTGTGGAGGCAACAGCTCCTTGACCGTTGGTTCCGAGATGATAGATACTTTGGGTGTTGGGGAAGCAGGTTCATGCAGACAGTTCGAAGAGCAGAACTCGAATGTGAACCGTAGACAGCGGGTTTCCCAGTCCACCAAAGGGTTGTGAGTGGCTAACCACGGGATGCCCAAGATCACTGGAAACTTGGGGGAGGCAATCAAAGAGAAGTGGATCATCTCATGGTGGTCGGTTTTAATGTGGAGCTGTAAATCTGTGGTCTGATGTGTAACGGGTCCCGAGGAGAGTGGGGACCCATCCACCGTTTCCAGATCGATGGGGGCTGTCTTGGTTACAAGCGAAATGTTGTTCTCGTGAGCAAAAGTTTGATCCATAAAATTGTCGCCAGCCCCGGAGTCGAGCATTGCAGAACAGAGAAGTTGTCGATCCCCGATGGTAATGACAATTGGAACGGTGAAGTGGGACCCGGTGGCTACTAACTCAGTTGTCTCTGCCGTCACCGGTGGGATTGCGGCCTGCCGCTGCTCTCGTAGTTTAGTGACGACAATGGTTCTGCGGGATTTGTTGGGGCATTTGATGGCAATGTGCCCTGGCTCCCCACAGTAGAGGCAGAGGCCTTCGGCCAGTCGTCGTTCTTTTTCTGCTATGGACAGAGTCTTGCGCACTGCGTCAACCAGCATCGGCTCGATGGGAGGTTGGGCGACCTGCTGGGTAGTAGAGTAAGTGGGTCTTTCGCCTTGGAACCAGATCCTTTCTTTCCTTCTCTCGGTGAGCCTCTGATCAATACGGACACACATCTGAATGAAGTCGTCCAAATCATCCGGGGCTTCAAGTCTGGCAAGTTTATCTTTGATTGCCTCCGATAGACCTCGCCGAAATTGGCTCCTTTGAGCAGCTGGGTTCCAGTTGGTGTCTGAGACCCAGCGGCGGAACTCGGCGGCGTACTCGGCGACAGAACTTCTTCCCTGTCGAAGACTGTGTAGTCTTGCCTCAGCTGTCGCACAGCGATTGGGGTCATCAAAGACCTGGCTCATAGCTGTGATGAAAACATCCAGATTGTGCAGCAGACGTGCAGCAGACGGCTATCGATTTCCACGTATGGAGACGCCCATGCCAAGGCCTCGTCTGTCAGGAGGTTAACAATGAACAATACTTTCTTCTCGTCAGTGGAAAAGGGGGCCGGATGCATCCGGAAGTAGATACGGCACTGATTGAGAAAGCCCCGGTACTGGCGACGATCTCCATTGAATTTCGAGGGTAGTGGCATGCGGGTGTCTGCAGCCGCGCCGCGTATGTCCAGGAGTTATGTCCAGGAGTTGCCGTTGGAGCTCAATGATCTCCCCCTGTTGACTCTGTACCAGGCCTTGGATTTGCGAAAATTTCTCCTGGTAGGTGGTGCCGAACTCTTGCAGCTCAGACACCTGCTTGCGCAGGGTGGCCACTGGCACAAGGGGGGAGGGAGAGAGGCACTTGATACTGGCACTTTTTTTGTGGGGGGGGGAGATGGCACTATGATACTGGGACATGGGGGGAGGAGAGAGGCACTTGATTCTGACACCTGGGGGAGAGGGGGGTTGGCACCTGATACTGGCACATGGGGGGGGATAAAGGCACCAGATACTGGCACCTGGGGGGGGAGA
Source organism: Bufo bufo (assembly GCF_905171765.1). Taxonomy (NCBI): domain Eukaryota; kingdom Metazoa; phylum Chordata; class Amphibia; order Anura; family Bufonidae; genus Bufo; species Bufo bufo. Next base: position 500,336,972 of record NC_053391.1, read on the forward strand.
GAGGCACCTGATACTGGCACATGGGGGGGAAAGAGGGTTTGGCGCCTGATACTGGCACATGAGGGGGGAGGGAGAGAGGCACTTGATACTGGCACTTTTATTGTGGGGGGGAATGGCACTATGATACTGGGACATGGGGGGAAGAGAGAGGCACTTGATACTGGCACATGGGGGGGTTTGGCACTATGATACTGGCACATGGGGGGTGGGAAGGAGAGAGGCACTTGATACTGGCACATTGGGGGGGGGGAGATGGCACTATAATACTGGGACATGGGGGGGAGGAGAGAGGCACTTGATACTGGCATGTGGGGGGGGGGGGTTGGCACTTGATACTGGCACATGGGTGGGTTTGGCACTATGATACTGGCACATGGGGGGAGGCACTTGATACTGCCACTTTTTTTTGGGGGGGAGATGGCACTATGATACTGGGACATGGGGGGGAAGAGAGAGGCACTTGATACTGGCACATGGGGGGGTTTGGCACTATGATACTGGCACATGGGGGGTGGGAAGGAGAGAGGCACTTGATACTGGCACATTGGGGGGGAGATGGCATTATGATACTGGGACATGTGGGGGGGAGGAGAGAGGCACTTGATACTGGCACATGATGGGGGGGCATCCATGGGGACACTTACTGGCACATTATTGGGGGGCATTATGGGGGACACTAGGCCGGCAGCCTATCAGAGACCGGACACTGAGGGGCATCTACTGGGGCACCCCAGAAATGGCAGATGGGTTAAACAGAGGACCCCCAGAAATGACAGATGGGTTAATGTAGGTTCTGGAAGTCTTAGAGTGGTGGATAGAAGACATGTCCCACAGTCGGTGGTTCTCCATAATTCATTTGCAGCACTCTCAGAATGTAAGGACAACATGGATATGGACTCAAGCACAGAGGGTGAGAAACCATCGACTCCTATGTCTAATGTATGCAACAAAAAAGATAAAGTGAAGTCTCAAAGGATGCAGCTGTTGCTGGGTGATTCAATCATAAGAAGTGTGGAGCTTAAAGAAAATGGTTTTGTGAGATGTCTCCCTGGGGCTACTGCTAGAAGAGATAGAAGATGTATTATTAATATTGTTAAGCAAGCAAAGCAGGAAGGGGGCGTGGATGTTCTTGTCCATCTAGGGACAAATGACCTGGCTTGCAATGAAGTGTCAGAGGTGAAAAAATCTTTTATCACACTTGGTAATGACGTACAGGATTTTGCATCCACCATTTCATTTTCTGAAGTTCTGCCTGTGCATAATGTTCAGAATGATAGGCAGAGGCGCATAAAGGAGTTCAACATATGGCTTGGTAAATGGTGTCAAGAGCAAGGATTTGGCTTTGTTTCTCATGATAGCTCTACTTGGAATAGAAAGGAACTGTACAAAAAAGATGGTTTGCATCTTTCTCTCAAAGGAACAAATGTACTTAGTGAACAACTCCAAGAATTTGCGAAAGAGTATTTAAACTAGGAAGGGGGGGCAAAAGAGTGAAAATAAAAGAGTCCAATTGCCCCCCGAAACAATGCCAGAACAGGTCAGAAGCACAGAGGTTAAGAAATGATAAGCTCAGAGTCCTGTCTACAAATGCTCGCAGTTTAGGTAAAAAAATCAATGAACTTGGGTCAATAATGGCATCTGAGAATGTAGATTTAGTGGCTGTTACGGAGACATGGTTTAATGAAAGAAATGACTGGGACATAACCATACCAGGGTACTCTTTTTACAGAAGAGACAGAGAAGGCAAGAAAGGAGGAGGAGTGGCCCTGTATGTGAAAGATAGCATTAAATCTAACCTAATACAAGTTGGTGAGGCCAACATAGAGTCAGTTTGGGTTACGTTGCAGTTTGCTAACCATGCAGTAACTCGTGTAGGTGTGATATATAGACCACCTGGTCAAGTTAAAGAACTACTGTAGATGATCTACTAGTTGAAGAAATAGCTAAAATGACAATGAAAGGAGAAGTTATCATTATGGGAGATTTCAATCTTCCAGATATAAACTGGAAAACCAAAATAGCAAGTTCTACCAGGAGTACAGATATTCTAAATTCCCTACTGGGGTTATCTCTACAACAAGTGGTTGAGGAGCCAACCCGGAGGGAGGCCATTTTGGATTTGGTATTCACAAACGGGGATTCGGTATATGATGTCATTGTAGGCGAAACCTTGGGATCTAGTGATCACCAGTCAGTGTGGTTTAATATAAGAACTGTGAAAGAGTCCCACCACACAAAAACAAAAGTTTTAGATTTTAGAAAAACAGACTTTTCAAAAATGAAATTAGTGATAAATGAGTCCTTATCAGACTGGAACGGATTACATGGAGTCCAGGAGAAATGGGACTACTTAAAAGGTGCATTATTGAAGGCAACAGAAAATTGCATTAGACTTGTCAGTAAAAGCAAAAAAAGGAGGAGACCAATGTGGTACTCAGCAGAAGTGGCCCAAATCATTAAAAATAAAAAGCTAGCATTTTGTAATTATAAAAAAACCCAGAGCAATGAAGATAAGGAAATCTACAAGATTAGGCAGAGAGAGGCCAAGCAAGTTATAAGAACTTCTAAAGCGCAGGCAGAAGAAAAACTAGCTCAGTCTATAAAAAAAGGGGATAAGACATTCTTCAGATATATAAATGAAAAAAGGAAATTAAAACAAGGAATAACTAAATTAAAAACAAAGGACGGAAGGTATGTAGAAGAGAATAAAGGGCTAGCCGACTGCCTTAATGAATACTTCTGTTCAGTTTTTACAAAAGAAAAAGGAGAAGGACCTCCACTAGAAAGAATGACTATTAAATCGTTTGATGCATGTATCTTTACAGAGGAAGATGTTCTAAGTTTGCTGTCTAAGGTGAAGACAGATAAGTCACAGGGGCCTGATGAGATACACCCAAAATTATTAAAAGAGCTTAGTGGTGAGCTGGCAAAACCGTTAACAGATTTATTTAACCAATCATTAATAACAGGAGTCGTCCCGGAAGATTGGAAATTGGCAAATGTCGTGCCCATTCACAAGAAAGGTAGTAGGGAGGAATCGAGCAACTATAGACCAGTGAGTCTGACATCAATAGTAGGCAAATTAATGGAAACCCTATTAAAGGATAGGATTGTGGAACATCTAAAATCCCATGGATTGCAAGATGAAAAACAACATGGGTTTACTTCAGGGAGATCATGTCAAACAAATCTTATAGATTTTTTTGACTGGGTGAATAAAATAATAGACGGTGGAGGTGCAGTAGACATCGCATATCTAGATTTTAGTAAGGCTTTTGACACTGTCCCACATAGAAGACTTATCAATAAACTGCAGTCATTGAGCATGGACTCCCATATTGTTGAGTGGATTAGGCAGTGGCTGAGTGACAGACAACAGAGGGTTGTAGTCAATGGAGAACATTCAAAACAAGGTAATGTTACCAGTGGGGTTCCACAGGGATCTGTACTGGGACCGATTTTGTTTAATATCTTCATAAGTGATATTGCAAAAGGCCTCGCTGGTAAGGTTTGTCTTTTTGCTGATGACACAAAGATATGTAACAGGGTTGATGTTCCTGGAGGGAAACGCCAAATGGAAAACGATTTAGGAAAACTAGAAGAATGGTCAGAACTCTGGAAACTGAAATTTAATGTGGATAAGTGCAAGATAATGCACCTGGGGCGTAAAAACCCAAGGGCAGAATATAGAATATTTGACACAGTCCTGACCTCAGTATCTGAGGAAAGGGATTTAGGAGTAATTATTTCAGAAGACTTAAAGGTAGGAAGACAATGTAATAGAGCAGCACAAAATGCCAGCAGAATGCTTGGATGTATAGGGAGAGGTATAAGCAGTAGAAAGAGTGAAGTGCTTATGCCGCTGTACAGAACACTGGTGAGACCTCACTTGGAGTATTGTGCGCAGTACTGGAGGCCATATCTCCAGAAGGATATAGATACTCTAGAGAGAGTTCAGAGAAGAGCTACTAAACTAGTACATGGATTGCAGGATAAAACTTACCAGGAAAGGTTAAAGGACCTTAATATGTATAGCTTGGAAGAAAGAAGAGACAGAGGGGATATGATAGAAACTTTTAAATACATAAAGGGAATCAACTCGGTAAAGGAAGAGAGCATATTTAAAAGAATAAAAACTACCACAAGAGGACACAGTTTTAAATTAGAGGGGCAAAGGTTTAAAAGTAATATAAGGAAGTAGTGGATGCATGAAATAGCATTCCTGCAGAAGTGGTAGCTGCAAATACAGTGAAGGGGTTTAAGCATGCATGGGATAGGCATAAGGCCATCCTTCATATAAGATAGGGCCGGGGGCTATCCATAGTATTCAGTATATTGGGCAGACTAGATGGGCCAAATGGTTCTTATCTGCCGACACATTCTATGTTTCTATGTTTCTATATGGGGCATTTTATACTGGTACATTATGGGGGGCACTAGCAGGAAGGGGGGAGAGGAGCACTATGGGGAATTTACTGGGGGCACTATATAGGGGTATTTTATACTGGGACACTATGGGGGCACTATGGGGACATTAGCTCAACTGGGGGCATTACAAGGGGGTATTTTTACTGTTACATTATAAGGAGAATTATTACTACTGGGGGGCATTATAGTGGGCTTTATTACTCCCCCATGGTATGACCCCCTAGTAGCAGCACCAGCCTCTCCCTGCTCTGCTATCCCTCTGCCCCTTCTCCAAATCCTTATTATGAAATCTTTCTCATTAGGATAAAGCACAACATCAGCTCCGCCGAGCCCCCGGCCAAGTGTTGAAGTGGTGTCCGAGATCCCCAAGGGTCAAGTAACTGTAAGTTTTCATATGAAATATGTTTATGTTATACACATATAGCATCCACTGTGCCACACAATATACAGTATACCGCTACACTGTGCCAAAGGAGTGGGGTTTACACAGGAGGAGGGAGGTGCGAAGCGCGCTGGAGGGGCCCTTACAAATATTTGCTGTGGGGCCCAGTCACTTCTAGTTACGCCCCTGTTTCAATGTAATCTACTGTGACTCCAAATTTGAGTTGCGCTGATGGCACTATGCACTTGCACCTGGGCCTTAAACACACAAACACGTGCAGGCTACTGACTGCTATTTATTCACAGTCAAAATTGTTGTTTTTCTTTAAATGTAATCTACTGTGACACCAGATATAAGTTGCACTGGTGACACTATGAACTTGCAGCGCAGGGCATGAAACACACAAACACGTGTGTGCAACTGACTGCTATTATATTACAGTCAAAAAAGTTTTTTTTTTTTTAATGCAAGCTACTGTGACACCAGATATGAGTGGTGGCACTGGGCAAGTGGGCACAATATACGCTGTGAGCCTGACACACACGCTGGCAGGCAGGAAACTGCAATTAGATTACACAGGAAAAAAAAAAAAAAAGCTGACTGATGTTCTAGCCATAAAAATGGCTTTTTGGGGTGCTGTCCTTACAGCAGAGATCAGATGAGTCTTTCAGGACCGTAGTGAACACTGAATACACTAGCCTAGCTATCGATTTCCCTATTAAATCAGCAGCAGCTACACTGTCCTTCCTCTCACTAAGAATGCAGCTTCCGAATGAATCTAAAATGGATGCTGTCTAGGAGGTGGGACGGTCTGGGAGGGAGGGTCTGCTGCTGATTGGCTGGAATGTGTCTGCTGACTGTGAGGTACAGGGTCAAAGTTTACTCAATGATGATGAATAGGGGGCGGACCGAACATCGCATATGTTCGCCCTCCGCGGCGAACGCGAACAAGCTATGTTCACCGGCGAATAGTTCGGGACATCTCTAATGCTAGGCTGAGACTTCTGCCTAGCAGTGAGCCCAGAGACGTCACTGGCACTAATGGGCAGTCTGCGCTAGTCTGTAAACCAGACTAGAGCAGCAATATAGACCGCCCATTAGTGCCGGTGACTTCACTGGGATTACTGCTAGACAGCAGCCTCCGCCTTGCTGTGTGAGAATGTAAACAATAAAGCTCTTGCTCTGCGAATACATGAAATGGTCCGATGCTCCACTCTATCATGCTGAATGAGTGAAGAAGGGGTTATGTCCGGATTCAGTTCTGCACCCGGACAACCACTTTAATACAACAGAGTTTACATTACCAATATTACATTAACAATATTGCTAATATGAGATTGATACTGTGTATGATGGTTTATGAAAGTGGTACATAAAATTTAGCAATCAGCATATTAATCATAGAGAGTTTATTCTCTAAACAATTATCACTTGCAACAGAAGGTTTTGAAAATATTGTTTGCACATATAAATTTAAATATCCATTATGCATGTTATTTTTTAATATGGAGTACATTTTTAAATGATTATGAAGGCTAGTCTTCGTGACACAAGAAGTTCATAGTGAATATTCAATTTGAGTTCTTATTTGAATGGATTGCCAGCAGCTCGTAATCAGGTCCAACTGGGTGTTACCAGTTGCGGGTATATCCCTGGCAGGGATGACAGGCAGGCTAGCCATCTCACTATCCCTAAAGGAGTAAATAATAATAGCTTTCTAATTTTACGAATGAGCGCTCATTAGTAAAGGAGGCCCAGGGAACGTTGAGTATGGCACTCTTAGCACTAGAAGTACTCACTGCTCTCTGGTAATCTTCTTCTCTGGGTGCTAGCACTGTGCAATGCCTTTACAGTATACAGAGTGAGGCCGTAATACATGTAATCAGGTCACAGTGCAGCTCGTGCCCATGGAGGAAGAGTGCAGTGACCAGGAGTGGTGGAGCTCTAGATTAGAAGTCATTTTTTAAAATTTTTGTCTGGTATGAGTTCTGCAGGGGATAGTGGGAAAAAGTAAAAGTAAAAGAAAGGTTTGAGGTGGTTATTTATCCCAGAAAAAACTAAAAGGCCAGATGGTAATCCACAGTGTTAACTGCTCTGTGGCAGACATACCGGTAATATGGAAACTGTCTATATCACTGTCTTGTATCATCAGACATAGCAGGCAGTATAAGGGCAAATCATTGTCCACAGGGTTAAATAACACTCTGTGACAATACAGTAATACAGTAGTACTCCCCTACATATGCTCCACACAGGGTTACCTGCTCAAAAAACTTCCTCCTCTTACTGAACATGTTGCTCAGTTTGATGATGTAGGACAGTGAGATAGACTGTGTCCATATTATCTGTCACAGAGCAGTTTTTAACCCCGTGGATTGCTTTCTGTCCTCTAGCTGCTATATCTATATATTTATATATGTTAGTAACTGACCCACCAATTTTAAGGACAGAATTAGTATATTGCCCTAAGGATGGAAGTAACCATGTGTAAGGTGTGATTAGATTTGAGATGCTTTAAATCATACTTTTAATGTCACCTAGTGCCTAGATATATCCACTATCCTCCTCGTTAAACAATATATGTAGCAGAAAACAACTGAGAGGAAAATATGAGAAGGGAAACCAGTCCTTCTTAATTACCACATATGTTTTAAGTCACTTCAATAAATGTTTTCTTTGACAGTGACATGATGGCAGGGTTTGTAGCCGGCATCAAGAGTTTAAATGAATTTGTGGTAGGATATGGAGTCTGTATGAATTTGGGGTCTGATTTGGGGTCTAACTTAAGGTGTGTAAAAATTTGGGGTCCGAATTGGGATCTGTATGAATTTGGGGGCTGATCACTGGTCTTTACAGATTTGAGGTTTTATGAATTTGCCGTCGGTATAAATTTAGGTGCTGATCTGTGGTCTGTATGAATGTTGGAGCTGATTTGGGCTCTGTATTAATTTTGGGGCTGGTTTGGGGGTCTAATCTGTGCTCTGTATGAATGGAGACCTTCATTAATTTTGTCATCTGTTAATTTTTGAGTCTGTCTGAAGGGCTCTATTAATTTTGGGGTCTGTCTGAAGTGTGTTTTAATTTTGAGGTCTGTGGCATCTGTATTAATTTTGCGGTCTAGGGGACTTTCTGGAGATTTTTATAACTTTAGGCTCGGATGTCTATATTAATTCAGGGGTCTGCCTGGAATTCTGTATTAATTTGGTGGTTTGTCTTTGGGTCTGTATTAATTTTGGGGGTCAAGAGTTCTATAGTAATTTGTGGCCTGTATCAAGGAATTGTCCACCCATGGATAATTTACTTGAAAGCTGATTGGAATGTCATATAATAATAAAAGTGGTGACGCCCTTCTGATCCTCCACTATTATCCTTCTGCTGCTTCTCGTGTCCTCGCTGGTCTCTGTGCTTTCAAGTCTCTCTCCACTCAGACATGTGACCGCTGCAGCCAGTGGTTGTGAAGCAAGTGGTAGCATCAGTAAGGTATCACTTTTTTAAATTATTTTATCACATTCTCAGAAGTTTAAAAGAACACTAATATGGGCACATGGGGCAGCAGCTTGTATAGTACTACTGGCAGCTACAAGATGGCAGTATTAAAAGGACAGCCAGATGGGGGAGCAGGATCTTTTCGATAGAGGGAGGGGATGGACTGAAGAAGCAATGAGCCAAAGTCAGAAGTGTAACCTAATCTCCTGGGCCCTCACAAAATCTGTAACAAGCTCCATATACAGTGCGCATTTATTAATACTGATATCTTCTTTAATAGCAGAGGGGGCTGCACACCCCTGACTAAAGATACCTGCAGATTAAACTCTGTAGTCTTCAGGAGAAATTACCAAATGGAGAAAATAAGGAAAGTGAACAACTCAAATCCGTGGAGACGTCAACTGTGAGTGCTTGGATTAAAATTTGTTTTACCTGTGACTGCTTCTTTTAATATATGTTTGAAATCTCTTTATTAGAAAGTAAGGTCATTTTAAATTATTCTGGTGGCACGCAATTTTACTACTATGCTTAGGGCACCAAAATGCCTTGTCCCAGCCCTGTCCCTGCACAATATCTCAGTATCCAATCAGTGCTCAGTGTCAAACTCTGCGGAAAAACACTCCCAACTGGTAACACCCAGATGGACCTCTTTTGCAGAGTGTTGGCAATTCATTTATAAACTTAAAAGAATAACACAGGAATGGTATATTATATAGGCATAAGAAAAGATGATCCAGATTTATTACATGTGGAATGAAAGTAGTTACTAAAGCAGGCATGTCAGGAGATGTACATAACAGGTGATTTTTAACCTTTTTATATAAATTCTACCATAACAAGAACATATCCCCTATCCACAGAGGAAAAAACCCTTTAATAGGAGGAAAGATTGCCTTGTTAGGGTGATCTGGCTAATATAAGTAGTTTAATAAGAGGTTTTAATTTTTTGGTCTCCTAGCCAGTATTTTAGTTTAACTAAGTTTTTAAGAAATGCCTTTAGCAACTAGGCTTGCACTACTTTACATTTGCCTATAATTTATTTAGCATTAAATGTGGTGTTGTGCATACGTGAGGAGGTAATCCATTAGTTGAGTAGATGAGAACTACAGCATTTTAAGGTCTGTTTTAGTAGGAATATGATAGTTTGTTTTCTTTGTGGGTGCTACTGAGTTACCTGTCTGGATTATGAGCCATACATTTAGGTAATGGCACTGAAAATTTGAATTTAGGAAAATTTTAGGCATTCTAGTTTGGTATCAGATGACCTAACTGGTCTGGTTTAATAAACTTGAAATGGCTGCAAATGTATGGAACAATTGCCATATCCAGATATATTAATTGTGCATCTAGGCGAAATTATATAAATGTAACACTCTGGATTTGACATATAAAAAATTTATACATTTTAGCTTCAGTTCATCAATGCAGTTATTATCCTGAAAAACGTTTCAACGTTTTCCAAATGATCTGAATACTGCATACATTTTATCAAATGCAGGTAATAATCATTGCAACTTTTGTTTTCTAAATTTCAGTTTCATGCTTAAAATGGTTTAGAAATAGAAAAAAAAATAATAATAATAATCCAATCCAAATATGATAAAGACAATATTTTTTTTTTCCTTGTAATCCCTTAATTTATGTAACAGCAAGAGACAGGATATTTGATTTTGGAAATTGAATAAAGACAGTCTTTTATTATTATTTTTTTTAGGAGCTGTATTAAATGTAGCTTACCATTTCAATAAATGTTCTGCCATAATTCTTTGCTTATAGTTCGCTTATAGCTCTTGAGAACAATCTTTTGAAAGTTTACATTAATTTAACTCTAAGTGTATATAAAATACATTTCCATAGTCATTTTTGGCAAATATACATTTTAAAGAGGTTTTCAAGGATTAATATGGTTTTTACCAGACTCAAGTCGTTGTTACCATTATGCTTTTTTCCAATTTAGACTCTCCTGACCACATAAACAAATCACTCAGATTTGTTTACATCCTGTATATAGTACCTCCTGTTGCTGTACCCAACCAAACCCATGATGCAGTTCTCCTCTCTCAGCCACAGCTCCAGCAACCCCCTAACAATGCCCAACTAGTTTATAGCTCCCTTCTACCCAGCTAGTTACCTGGACACTCCCCTATCATTGCCCCTCTTGCTGCTTTGACATACCTATGGACATAACATCGTAGGAAATAGGACAGAGCTGCATGGACATGGTAACATGACCAGGTAAAAGAAATATATTCCAGAATTTCAGCTACATTCATAAATTATTGCTTAAAATATGTTTATGCATACCAGAAAACTAATGTAAGCCTTTAAACCAGATATGTCCAACTATTTTCTGTCTTCAAAAATGTGTGATATTTTATATCAGTAAGTGAATGTGTAATCAGATGACTTAATTAGAATGAAAATATGCAATACATAGTCACATGCCTAAATTGTACCAGTAACTCACAACATTATTCTATTTACATATGTAAAAACGTGTTAAGAATTTAGTAGGTGTATTGAAACAATGATTTAAAAAATGGATTGCAGAGATTTAAAAGGGTTGTCCAGGTTCAGAGCTGAACCCAGACAGCCACCCTGATGTTAGCATAAAATGCTCTGATGCTCTCCCTTGCCCTGCGCTGCATCTCACAGGGAAAGGGATCTTTTATTAACAATAACACACTGCCAGGCAGAGGCTTCCGCCCAGAAGTGTGTTTGGTGACGTCACCGGCTCTGATGGACGGGCTTTAGCGCTGCCCTAGCTGTTTTACAGGCTAGGGCAGCGTTAAAGCCCACTAATCAGTGCAGGTGATGTCACCAAGCTTACTGCTGGGCGGAAGCCTCCGCCTGGCAGCCCTAAGGAGATCTCGGTTCATCACCGCATTTCCAGGAAATTACTTTGCCCTGTGCTAAATCTCTCCAATGCTCAAGTCAGGGGGGCTGCCTGGGTGAAAATCGGGATATGTCCGGGATCAGCTCTGAACCCGGACAACTCCTTTAATCTTTAAACCCCTTCTGCGTGTCACATAAAGTACATATATATCTGGATAAAGGTCCTCTTCCTGCATCCTGACACACAGTACATATGAATGGGATGCTATTTGCATGGGGCATAGAAGCTGTCCCATTTTATTGCCCACTGGAGGGTGCTTGAAATTGGCAGTTACCCTTTAGCACCAATGACTTTTTTTTTTATCAGATGGAGCCACATCCTGATTGTAGAGCTAACAAATGGATGGAAATCTATTTGTCATATTTTGTCAGTCTAGGATTAAAAGGTCTTCAAGTATTATTCCCTTTGACTCCAGAGGGGAAAAAACACTGCTGACTGGTTTGGAACTATCTGGGAATAGCATCTTTGTAAGCAGAATAAACAGCGAGTTTGCAAAAATGCTTAACATTTAATGTGTGTTTTGGTTAAGTGAGTGACTTGGGGTTCTTTAAGAGAGAACTACATTTGTAGCATAATTTTGAATAATTTACAGATACAGCCGAGCTAAAATTGACTGATAACCCATGTCACAAGCCATTTAAAAAGTAAATTAACGAAAGAGAAAGAGCAATTTTATTTCATCATTTGGATTCAATGCCACATGAACAAGAGAGACCTCAAAAGTAACAGTCAATTGAAAGGAAGTTAAGAGAATTACAACATCCCACAAAATGTATATATCTCTCAATAAAATACACAAGCTACAGTAGTTCTCTTTCTAGAAGAACAAAAGAACTAGAATGACTCAAGAGAGGCTTATTTTACTTGGTTGATTTGCCTTGTGGGGTTCTCTCTATCATTAGGGAGACCGAACAATATGCATGAGTATTGTGTGCCTGGCAACACTTCTCTTGGATTCTAGGAAGAGTATATTGCACATCACATATCTTCATTCTTCTGGCATGATATAGAATATCCCATTTTTTCTGTCAGCCAAGCTAACTTGCATACCTTTGACTTTCTGGGAAAGATATTCAAAATACTTTTCTTCCAAAACAGAGAAGAATGCATTTTTTCCCCATGCCCGCTAAAATAAGATATGTCATTTGCATATAGTCTTCTGATAAACCAAGAGTAGAGTCGCCTGGCATACAATACTCGTGCTTATTTTTTCCTCTACATAATAATAAACAGCACCCCTAAGAGTAGCCCACAAGGCAAGTCTACCAAGTAAAACAAGTATCTCTTAAGACATTCTTGTTCTAGAAAGAAAACTAGCTTGCATGTTTCATTGAGGGAGGTATAAGCTTTGTAGGATGTTGTAATTCTGTTTTCACACTTTTAGTTGAGGGTTACTTTTGTCTGAAGGTGTTGTCTGTGTATGCTATACTGATTATATATCATCAGATGCATAGGAAGTGAGATAGCAAAAGCTAAAATTATACTTCATTGTTGCTGTAGAGTAGGTAAATCATAAAGAGCACTGCATTATTTTTAAACAGTGGATTGGCAGCGATGCTACCCTGTCTTTTAAACAGGCTTATTTGCCTAGCTAGAGAAGCAGATAAGATAGCCTGACATCTGCAACTACAGTGCCTTGAAAAAATATTCACCCCCTTGACTTTTTTCAAGTTTTGTTACATTACAGCCTTCAAGTTCAATGTTATGTTAATCTGAATTTTATGTGATGGATCAGAACGCAATAGTCTAAGTTGGTGAAGTGAAATGAAAAAAATATATAAATAAAACTATTGTTTAAAAATAGAAAATTGGCCTGTGCGTATGTATTCAGCCCCTTTGTTAGAAAACCCATAAAAAGCTCTTGTGCAACCAATTACCTTCAGTAGTCGCATAATTAGTAAAATGATGTCCACCTATAAGGAATCTAAGTGTCACATGATCTGTCATTACATATAAACACCTTTTTTTGAAAGGCCCCACAGGCTGCAACACCTAAGCAAGAGGCAACACTAACCACTGCCATGAAGACCAAGGAACTTTCCAAACAAGTAAGGGACAATGTTGTTGAGAAGTACAAGTCAGGGTTAGGTTATAAAAAAAAAGTATCCAAATCTTTGATGATCCACAGGAGCACCATTAAATCTATCATAACCAAATGGAAAGAACATGGCAAACCTGCCAAGAGACGGCCACCCACCAAAACTCAAGGACTGGGCAAGGAGGGCATTAATCAGAGAGGCAGCACAGAGACCTAAGGTAACCCTGGAGGAGCCACATAGCTCCACAGCAGAGACTAGAGTATCTGTACATAGGATAACAATAAGCCGTACGCTCCATAGAGTTGGGCTTTATGGCAGATTGGCCAGAAGAAAGCCATTACGGCTATTTTATGGCGCTTTTTGAAAGGCTGCAGAGCAGCCAATCAACAAGCATTTAACTCTGTGCCCTTAGAAGCCATCACAGCCATGCCTACTAATGGCATGGCTGTGATTGGCCAGTGCAGCATGTGACCCAGCCTCTATATAAGCACGTCACTTTGCTGTTACTAGTGTCGGGAGAGGATGCTGCTGCTGTGAGGGAGAGAATAGAAAAGAATCTTTATTCATAAGTGCTTGTTAACTCAGGGATCTACCTAGATTTTTGTGGGTGCAGTGCACAATCTTTTTACCCTGCCCTGAGCCCAATGACACAGAAAAAGAACTTTTATCCGTATGTTAAATGGGCGGCGGTGGCCATTTTATGCAAGCTCAGTGCACCAGCACAGCATATGTGCTTTTGTGACATTCAAATCCAAGCTTGAAAAACTGCAATAATAATCTGGGTTTAAAAAAACACCCATTTTTGGCAATATCCTACATCTGGTGCCTTTACAGAATTTGTCAGTGTGCAATTTAAGCTAGAAATACAGCAATAGCTTTCTGGGTTTTAAAAAACACCCTTTTTAGGCAAAATACTCAATTTTACAGCCCTTGCTGCCCTTGTTGCATTTGACCGTGTGAAATTCAAGCCTTATATACTGCTGTCATATTCTGTTAATCAAAAAACACCCATTTTGGGGCAAAGTAATTAACCACCTCAGCCCCCCTAGCTTAAACACCCTTAATGACCAGACCACTTTTTACAATTCTGCACTACACTATTTTCACGGTTTATTGCTCGGTCATACAACTTACCACCCAAATGAATTTTGCCTCCTTTTCTTCTCACTAATAGAGCTTTCATTTGGTGGTATTTCATTGCTGCTGATATTTTAACTTTTTTTGTTATTAATCGAAATTGACCGAAATTTTTGCAAAAAAATTAAATTTTTCACTTTCTGTTGTAAAATTTTTCAAACAAAACTAGATTTCTATATACATTTTTATCTAAATTTATTGTTCTACATGTCTTTGATAAAAAAAATGCAATAAGTGTATATTTATTGGTTTGCGCAAAAGTTATAGCGTTTACAAACTATGGTACAAAAATGTGAATTTCCGCTTTTTGAAGCAGCACTGACTTTCTGTGCACCTGTCATGTTTCCTGAGGTTCTACAATGCCCAGACAGTAGAAACACCCCACAAATGACCCCATTTCGGAAAGTAGACACACTAAGGTATTCGCTGATGGGCATAGTGAGTTCATGGAAGCTTTTTTTTTGTCACAAGTTAGCGGAAAATGATTATTTATTTTTTATTTTTTCTTACAAAGTCTCATATTCAACTAACTTGTGACAAAAAATAAAATTTTACATGAGCTCACCATACCCCTCACGGAATACCTTGGGGTGTCTTCTTTCCAAAAAGGGGTCACTTGTGGGGTATTTATACTGCCCTGGCATTTTAGGGGATCTAAAGTGTGAGAAGTAGTTTGGAATCCAAATGCGTAAAAAATGCCCTGTGAAATCGTAAAGATACTCTTTGGAATTTGGGCCCCTTTGCGCACCTAGACTGCAAAAAAGTGTCACACATGTAGTATCGCCGTACTCGGGAGAAGTAGGGCAATGTGTTTTGAGGTGTCTTTTTACATATACCCATGCTGGGTGAGATAAATATCTCTGAAAAAGATAACTTTTCCCATTTTTTTATACAAAGTTGTCCTTTTACAGAGATATTTCTCTCACCCAGCATGGGTATATGTAAAAAGACACCCCAAAACACATTGCCCTACTTCTCCTGAGTACGGCGATACCACATGTGTGACACTTTTTTGCAGCCTAGGTGCGCAAAGGGGCCCAAATTCCAATGAGAATCTTTACGATTTTAAAGGGCATTTTTTACACATTTGGATTCCAAACTACTTCTCACGCTTTAGGGCCCCTAAAATGCCAGGGCAGTATAAATACCCCACAAGTGACCCCATTTTGGAAAGAAGACACCCCAAGGTATTCCGTGAGGGGCATGGCGAGTTCATAAAAGTTTTTTTTTTTGGCACAAGTTAGCGGAAAATTATGATTTATTTATTTTCTTCCTTACAAAGTCTCATATTCCACTAACTTGTGACAAAAAATAAAAACTTCCATGAACTCACTATGCCCATCATGAAATACCTTGGGGTGTCATCTTTCCAAAATGGGGTCACTTGTGGGGTAGTTATACTGCCCTGGCATTTTAGGGGCCCTAATGCATGAGAAGTAGTTTGAAATTCAAATGTTTAAAAAATGTCCTGTGAAATCCTAAAGGTGCTCTTTAGAATGTGGGCCCCTTTGTCCACCTAGGCTGCACATGTGATATTGCCGTACTCAGGAGAAGTAGGGCAATGTGTTTGGGGTGTATTTTTACATATACCCATGCTGGGTGAGAGAAATATCTCTGTAAAAGTCAACTTTTCCAATTTTTTTATACAAAGTTGTCATTTTAGAGAGATATTTCTTTCACCCAGCATGGGTATATGTAAAAAGACACCCCAAAACGCATTGCCCTACTTCTCCTGAGTACGGCGATATCACATGTGTGACACTTTTCTGCAGCCTAGGTGCGCAAAGGGGCCCAAATTCCTTTTAGGAGGGCATTTTTAGACATTTGGATTCCAGACTTCTTCTCACGCTTTAGGGCCCCTAAAATGCCAGGGCAGTATAAATACCCCACATGTGACCCCATTTTGGAAAGAAGACACCCCAAGGTATTCCGTGAGGGGAATGGCTAGTTCATCGAAGTTTTTTTTTTTTTTGACACAAGTTAGCGGAAATTGATTTTTTTTTGTTTTTTCTCACAAAGTTTCCCTTTCCGCTAACTTGTGACAAAAAGTTCAATATTTCATGGACTCAATATGCCCCTCAACGAATACCTTGGGGTGTCTTCTTTACGAAATGGGGTCATTTGTGGGGTGTGTTTACTGTTCTGGCATTTTGGGCAAGGCTAAATTGTGAGCAACCCTGTAAAGCCTAAAGGTACTCGTTGGACTTTCGGCCCCTTTACGCACCTAGGCTGCAAAAAAGTGTCACACATGCGGTATTGCCATACTCAGGAGAAGTAGTGAAATGTGTTTTGGGGTGTATTTTTACATATATCCATGCTGGGTGAGAGACATATCTCTGTAATTGACAACTTTTTAAAAATTTTTATACAAAGTTGTCAATTTACAGAGATATTCCTCTCACCCAGCATGGGTATATGTACAAATACACCCCAAAACACATTGCCCTACTTCTCCTGAGTTCGGTGATACCACATGTGTGACACTTTTTTGCAGCCTAGGTGCGCAAAGGGGCCCAAATTCCAATGAGAATCTTTACGATTTCACAGGGCATTTTTTACGCATTTTGATTCCAAACTACTGCTCACGCTTTAGGTCCCCTAAAGTGCCAGGGCAGTATAAATACCCCACAAGTGACCCCATTTTGGAAAGAAGACACCCCAAAGTATTCCGTGAGGGGCATGGCGAGTTCATAGAAGTTTTTTTTTTTTGGCACAAGTTAGCAGAATATTATGATTTATTTATTTTCTTCCTTACAAAGTACTCATATTCCACTAACTTGTGACAAAAAATAAAAACTTCCATGAACTCACTATGCCCATCACAAAATACCTTGGGGTGTCTTCTTTCCGAAATGGGGTCACTTGTGGGGTATTTATACTGCCCTGGCATTTTAGGGGCCCTAAAGCGTGAGAAGAAGTCTGGAATATAAATTTTTACGCATTTGGATTCCGTGAGGGGTATGGTGAGTTCATGTGAGATTTAATTTTTTGTCACAAGTTAGTAGAATATGAGACTTTGTAAGAAAAAAACAAAAAAAACAAAAAAAAATAAAAATCTATTTCTGCTAACTTGTGACAAAAAAAATAAAATCTTCTATGAACTCGCCATGCCCCTCAAAAGTGATCTTTTTATAGTGCCGCAGCGATTTTACAGTGCCGCAGCGATTTTATAGTGCCGCAGCGATTTTATAGTGCCGCAGTGTTTTTTGAGGGATCAGAAAAAAAATGTATTTCTGTCACTGCGGTGGGGCGGACTGAATGCAAGTGTGCGCACAAGATCAGGCCTGATTGGGCAAACACTGCCTTTTTTGTAGAGCCTATAGAACATGTCCTATTCTTGTCCGCAATTGTGGACAAGAAAAGGCATTTTCTATATAGTTCTGGCAATGTGCGCATCCGCAAAATGCGGAAAGCACATTGCCGGTGTCCGTCTTTTGCGGATCCGCGGTGTCCGTGTTTTGCAGATCCGCGGAATCCGTGGATCCGCAAAACACATACGGATGTCTGAATGGAGCCTTACAGGGGGGTTATCAATGACAGGGGGGTGATCAGGGAGTCTAATATGGGGTGATCACCCCCCTGTCATTGATCACCCCCCTGTAAGACTCCATTCAGACGTCCGTATGTGTTTTGCGGATCCGCAAAACACATACTGACGTCTGAATGGAGCCTTACAGGGGGGTGATCAATGACAGGGGGGTGATCAGGGAGTCTATATGGGCTGATCAGGGGTTAATAAGTTGTTAATAAGTGACAGGGGGAGGTGTAGTGTAGTGGTGATTGATGCTACTTACAGAGCTGCCTGTGTCCTCTGGTGGTCGATCCAAGCAAAAGGGACCACGAGAGGACCAGGTAGCAGGTATATTAGACGCTGTTATCAAAACAGCGTCTAATATACCTTTAAGGGGTTAAAAAAAATTGCATCTACAGCCTGCCAGCGAACGATCGCCGCTGGCAGGCTGCAGATCCAATCATTTACCTTCGGTTCCTGTGAACGCGCGCTCCTGTGTGCGCGCGTTCACAGGAAATCTCGCCTCTCGCGAGATGACGCGCCAGCGCGTCCAGGAGGAATGAATCGACCGCCTCCGGAACGCAATCCTGCGTTAGGCGGTCCGGAGGCGGTTAAGCTAGAAATACAGCTATAATTTTCTGGGTTTTAAAAAAACACCCATTCTGGGCAAAATACTTAAAGGGGTTGTCCGGGATCAAACATTTTTTTTTTTAAAACTGCTTACTCACTGTTAGTAGCCAAATCTTTCTTCTTAAGATGTTTTTAGGTAGCTTTTGCACTGCTGCATGGCTCCTACAGTCCCCAGCAGACTGTGTACATACATGTGTTTATATATTGCATCACTTCCTGCTGCAGTGCATTGTGTGTCCCAGTGCAGCTCAGCAGCTCCTGGTTTCTATAGTGTAAGATCACCTCCCTGCACCCGCCCCCCTCATACATATTCAGCCTCCTCCACATCATCCACGCCTCCATAGATCCACCCCCCTCTTACATATTCAGCCGCCTCCACATCATCCACGCCTCCATAGATCCGCCCCCTCTTACATATTCAGCCTCCTCCATAGATCCACCCCCCTCTTACATATTCAGCCGCCTCCACATCATCCACGCCTCCATAGATCCGCCCCCTCTTACATATTCAGCCTCCTCCATAGATCCACCCCCCTCTTACATATTCAGCCGCCTCCACATCATCCATGCCTCCATAGATCCGCCCCCTCTTACATATTCCTCCCCCATAAACTCCTCCCCCCTCTGTATCTTGCACATGTCATGTGCTCAGTGTTTGCAGACAGGGAGCAGCTCCATCTTTCCACAATGGTAGATCATTTTTAGTTTTATGTGTGCATTCATCATTACAATAACCAATTATTAGTAATATATCTTAGCATTGCTAATGTTTTACAATTTCCCTAGTTTTGCTCTGCTACACAGTAAGGCTATTTTCGCACTCACGTTTGGTGTGGATCCATCATGGATGGATCCGCACTGATAATACAAATTGCTGCATCCGCTCAGAATGGATCCGTTTGTATTATCTTTACCTTGGCCAATATGGATCCATCTTGAACACCATTAAAAGTCAATGGGAGATGGATCCATTTTCTATTGTGCCAGATTGTGTCATAAAAAACAGATCTGTCTCCATTGACTTGAGCACTTGGCTGTAGACATCTCTGTTGGTCCCATGTTCATATGTGCCCGCATTGCTGAGAAAAGTGATGTGAAAGAGGCCTAACATTGTGTGTCAGGACGGATCCGTCCGGCTCAGTTTGGTTATGCGGACACAGCCAGCAGCGTTTTGTTGTCCGCCTCTAATGTGAAATGGAGGCAGAACGGAGCCAAACTGATGCATTCTGAGCAGATCTATTCAGAATGCATTAGGGCAAAACTGATCTGTTTTGGAGACCTCTTGTGAGATCTAAATCTCCTGTCTGAAAGAAGTCTTATTGCGGATCGCATTGGTGGATCCGCAATATATGTGCACCGTTCCATTTGCATTATGATTCACCGATGCAGACCCAATCCGCAAATCATGAGATTTGGAATGGGGCACTACGGAGTGTTTCCTGGGGTTCCATTCGATTCCTCTGCACAGAAAAAGGATAGAACTTGCTCTATCTTTTTGCTGAACGGATGAATCGTGGACCCATTCAAGTGAATGGGTCCATGATCTGTATGTGGCTGGCCCACGGTCGGTGCACGTGCATTGTGGACCTCAATTTGCGGTCAACAGCACGGCACGGGCTGCACATGGTCACGCGAATAAGCCCTTATGCTGCAGTTAAAAAACACGAATGCCGTCTGTGTGCTGTCATAAATTTGTCTAAATAAACAGTCCATCAGGGCTCATGTACACTGCGGCTGGCCAGCCATGGCCGTATTGCCTCCCGCATACAGTAGGCCCATAATACACATCCACTGGTCATATGCAACACGGATCAAGGACCTATTCACTTGAATTTGTCCGCAATCAAGGAGATGCAGTGCAGAAATGCACAGGGGAACCCCACAAAAACACTACGGAGTGCCTTTGTGGTGTTTCTGGCCTCCGCACATAAAAAAATAGTGCATGCAATACCTTTTTGTGTAAAGGAAGTATCACGGATGGATCCATCCCGGCGGCTGCACAGACGTTGCCCGTGACTTGGTGACCTGAAATTGAGGCCAACAGTGCACGGAAAGGCACTCCTATGACCGGGTGAATGAGCCCTCATAGAAACACCTCTTCTTTTCAGTAAAACATACACGAATAGGACATAATATATACTTTTTTTTGTGGTCACAGAACTGCTCAACGAATGCGGACAGCACACATATTACTGTACGCATGTATTGTGGTCACAATGAAGTGACTGTGTACGTACCCGAGACATAAAAAACATGCAGTTCGGATGCTGAGACAAAACATGGATGTGTGCATGAGGCCTTAGGCTACATTCACACGTCCGTGGTGTGTTGCGGACCCGCAAATTGCGGGTCCGCAACACACCAGCCCGTCACCCCCATAGAAATGCCTATTCTTGTCCGCAAGCTGCGGACAAGAATAGGACATGCTCTATCTTTTTGCGGAGCTGCGGACCCAAAATCGGGGCCGCACTCTGCAATTGCGGCTGCAGACAGCACACTGTGTGCTATCCGCATCCATTCCGCATCCATTGCGCCCCCCCTCAATATAATAAACATTGGTGGCGCAGTGCGCCCCCCCTCAATATAATAAACATTGGTGGCGCAGTGCGCCCCCCCTCAATATAATAAACATTGGTGGCGCAGTGCGCCCCCCCTCAATATAATAAACATTGGTGGCGCAGTGCACCCCCCCTCAATATAAAAAACATTGGTGGCGCAGTGCACCCCCCATCAATATAATAAACATTGGTGGCGCAGTGCACCCCCCATCAATATAATAAACATTGGTGGCGCAGTGCGCCCCCCCAATATAATAAACATTGGTGGCGCAGTGCACCCCCCCTCAATATAATAAACATTGGTGGCGCAGTGCGCCCCCCCAATATAATAAACATTGGTGGTGCAGTGCACCCCCCCTCAATATAATAAACATTGGTGCCGCAGTGGGCAGTGCCAATGAGGGTTAAAAAATAAAAAAATAATTAACTCACCTCCTCTAATTGATCGTTTCCTGTTCTTTCTTCAGGACCTGTCAAAGGACTGGTGGTGACATCACTGTGCTCATCACATGATACATCACCATGGTAATGGAGCATGTGATGAGCTCAGTGACATCACCACAGGTCCTGAAGAAAGAACAGGAGACCGGCAGATACGCGATCAACTGGAGGTGAGTTAAATTTTTTTTATTATTTTTAACCCTCATTGGCACTTCCCACTGAGCCACCAATGTTTCTTATACTGGGGGTGGCGCACTCAATGTTTATTATACTGGGGGGGCCGCACTCAATGTTTATTATACTGGGGGGCGGGGCGCACTGTGCCACCAACGTTTATTATACTGGGGGGGGCGCACTGTGCCACCAATGTTTCTTATACAAATACAGGAGGCGGGTGCTGGAATCAAATAGCCGGCACCCGACCTTTGTGACAGGGAGCTGCGATCAACGGCAGTTAACCCCTCAGGTACCGCACCTGAAGGGTTAACTCAACTGCAGCTGATCGCAGCTCCGTGTCATAGAGGTCGGGTGCCAGCTATTTGATTCCAGCACCCGCCTCCTGTATTTGTATTACAGGTCAGTTTTCTTAATTGGTGGCGCAGTGGCCACAGCCCCTCCCCTCCTCCTCCCGTCTCTTCATATTGGCGGAGGCGGCGGCGGGGACAGCAGCAGCACAGGGGGAGGGAGAGACTCCTCCACTGCGCTGCTGAGAACGATCATCTCCTGTGCCCCATTCAAAGTCTGATTAGCCTTAGGTCCATAGCAACCAGGACGCATTTGTTAGGCGTTCGGTTGCCATGGCAAAGATCACGCCGCTGCAATCGCAGCAGCAGGGGCGCGATGGTAGAGAGAGGGAGCTCCCTCCTTCTCAACCACATGGACCTGGATGCCGCGGGTGTTAGCTGTTACAGTTACAGCTAACGCTCTCTGCTGATAGCAGCGCCTCCGTTCCTGAGCAGCTGCCATCAATATCGGCACCGGACTGGAGGGGAGGAGCTTAGCGCAATCTTGGCCAGGAGAGTTACTGCCCCTCCTAGACTTTTGAATAATTAATTAGGCTGTCAGTGACGTCACCGGGCTCCCGGAGCAGCGGAAGATGAAGCTTTCCTCCTCTGCAAGGGACCCGGTACGTCACTGACTAAAAGGAATCAGTTACTTCCTGCCATAAAGGTTTTGGGCAAAAAGGGTACTTAGAAACATGCTGAAAAGGTAGGACATGGGTGTATGTAAAGTGTGTGTATGTGCAATGCTATTAAACAATGGTCCCTAATCCCGGACAACCCCTTTAATATCCGGCCTTGTCTGCATCTGTACTTGTGAGATACACGCTTTAGACACTGCTGTGCTATTCTGCTATTAAAAAAACACCTATTTTGGGCAAAAAAAATAATTTTGCAGTATTTGCTGCATCAGTCATTGTGAGATACACCCTATAGATACTGTTGTTCTTTTCTGCTATTAAAAAAAAAAACTATTTAGGGCAAGAATCTTAATTTTGCAGCCTTTGCTGCATCTGTCATTTTGAGATACACCCTTTAGACACTGTTTTTCTACTCTGCTATTAAAAAAAAAACACCTATTTAGGGCAACATTCTTAATTTTGCAGCCTTTGCTGCATCTGTCATTGTGAGATACACATTTTAGATACTGTTGTTCTAGTCTGATATATAAAAAACACCTATTTAGGGCAAAAATCTTAATTTAGCAGCCTTTGCTGCATCTGTCATTGTGAGATACACCCTTTAGATAATGTTGTTCTATTCTGCTATTAAAAAACACCCATTTTGGGCAAGATCCTAAATTTCAGAAACATGAGGAGAGCGTCAAATTAGGGACGTGGCCCCGGTCGTGGTGCTGCTGGTGGAGCTCCGGTTGCAGGGAGAGGATGTGGTCGATCTGTGCCAGCTACACACACAAGTGAAACACTTCCTCAAATGCTAGTGGTCGGGCATAATGTGGCTCTACTATTGGTGAGGCCAGAACAAGTACAGGCGATAGATTGGGTTGCTGATAGGGATGAGTGAACCCGAACTGTATAGTTCGGGTTCGTACCGAATTTTGGGGTGTCCGTGACACGGACCCGAACCCGAACATTTTCGTAAAAGTCCGGGTTCGGGTTCGGTGTTCGGCGCTTTCTTGGCGCTTTTTGAAAGACTGCAAAGCAGCCAATCAACAAGCGTCATACTACTTGGCCCAAGAGGCCATCACAGCCATGCCTACTATTGGCATGGCTGTGATTGGCTAGTGCACCATGTGACCCAGCCTCTATTTAAGCTGGAGTCATGTAGCGCCGCACGTCACTCTGCTATGATCAGTATAGGGAGAGGTTGCAGCTGCGACGTTAGGGCGAGATTAGGCAGATTAACTCCTCCAAAAGACTTCATTCTGTGATCGATCTGCAGCTGTGGATCATTGAAGTGCTATTATTGACTTGCTCACTTTTTTGAGGCTGCCCAGAGCGTTTTTAGATCACTTTTTTTCTGGGGTGATCGGCGGCCATTTTGTGACTTGTGGTGCGCCAGCACGAGCTATCACCAAGTGTATTTAACCATCGATAGTGTTGTTATTTTGTGCTATATCCTACATCAGCTGCAGGCTGAGCCTGTGTCACCGAAGTGCATTTAACCATCAACAGTCTGGTTATTTTTTGGCCATATACTACATCAGCTGCAGGCTGAGCCTGTGTCACCCAAGTGCATTTAACCATCAACAGTCTGATTATTTTTTGGCCATATACTACATCAGCTGCAGGCTGAGCCTGTGTCACCCAAGTGTATTTAACCATCGATAGTGTGGTTATTTTGTGCTATATCCTACATCAGCTGCAGGCTGAGCCTGTGTCACCCAAGTGCATTTAACCATCAACAGTCTGATTATTTTTTGGCCATATACTACATCTGGTGCAGGCTGAGCCTGTGTCACCCAAGTGCATTTAACCATCAACAGTCTGATTATTTTTTGGCCATATACTACATCTGGTGCAGGCTGAGCCTGTGTCACCCAAGTGCATTTAACCATCAACAGTGTGGTTATTTTTTGGCCATATATTACATCAGGGGCAAGTTGAGCCTGTCACCCAGCGCCTAAAAAATAGACCTGACATTTCTATTCAACCAAATCTGCACAGTTTTAGCTGGTCAAGTTATTTGTAGTGACCGTAAAAGCAGACTTTTTGTTCTGGGTTAAAAAAGCATTCCCAAATTTGCCATTCTCAAAATAACTAGTTTGTGGTATTTGAGGCCTACTTGAAATCTATCCCAAAAAGAAAATCTTACATTAAAGGTATTGATAGTGTCATTCAGAAAAACCTAAGACACACGCTAGCGTGCTGATAGAAGTGTCATTCTGTGATTAAACCTATAACTGTCACACAGCGCAAAAAAAAACAGGTCTCACATCTCTATTCAACCAAATCTGCACAGTTTTAGCTGGTCAAGTTATTTGTAGTGACCGTAAAAGCAGACTTTTTGTTCTGGGTTGAAAAAGCATTCCCAAATTTGCCATTCTGAAAATAACTAGTTTGTGGTATATGAGGCCTACTTGAAATCTATCCCAAAAAGAAAATCTTACATTGAAGGTATTGATAGTGTCATTCAGAAAAACTTAAGACACACGCTAGCGTGCTGATAGAAGTGTCATTCTGTGATTAAACCTATAACTGTCACACAGCGCAAAAAAAAAACAGGTCTCACATCTCTATTCAACCAAATCTGCACAGTTTTAGCTGGTCAAGTTATTTGTAGTGACCGTAAAAGCAGACTTTTTGTTCTGGGTTGAAAAAGCATTCCCAAATTTGCCATTCTCAAAATTGTGGTGAACGGGAACAATGAGGAAAACATCTAATAAGGGATGTGGACGCGGACGTGGACATGGTCGTGGTGGTGTTAGTGGACCCTCTGGTGCTGGGAGAGGACGTGGCCGTTCTGCCACAGCCACACGTCCTAGTGAACCAACTACCTCAGGTCCCAGTAGCCAGCAGAATTTACAGCGATATTTGGTGGGGCCCAATGCCGTTCTAAGGATGGTAAGGCCTAAGCAGGTACAGGCATTAGCCTGGCACACATGAGCGACTACATGCTGCAGTGCCTGCGCAACGACAGAGTTGCCCACATTTTAACGTGTGCGGACTACTGGGTTGCCACCCTGCTGGATCCCCGGTACAAAGACAATGTGCCCACCTTACTTCTTACACTGGAGCGCGATAGGAAGATGCGCGAGTACAAGCGCACGTTGGTAGACGCGCTACTGAGAGCATTCCCAAATGTCACAGGGGAACCAGTGGAAGCCCAAGGTGAAGGCAGAGGAGGAGCAAGAGGTCGCCAACGCAGCTGTGTCACGCCCAGCTCCTCTGAGGGCAGGGTTAGCATGGCAGAGATGTGGAAAAGTTTTGTCAGCACGCCACAGCTAACTGCACCACCACCTGATACGGAACGTGTTAGCAGGAGGCAACATTTCACTAACATGGTGGAACAGTACCTGTGCACACCCCTCCACGTACTGACTGAAGGTCAACTTCTGGGTCTCCAAATTGTCCACGTGGCCAGAGCTAGCCTTTTATGCCTTGGAGGTGCTGGCCTGCCCGGCGGCCAGCGTTTTGTCTGAACGTGTATTCAGCACGGCAGGGGGCGTCATTACAGACAAACGCAGCCGCCTGTCTACAGCCAATGTGGACAAGCTGACGTTCAGAAAAATGAACCAGGCATGGATCCCACAGGACCTGTCCATCCCTTGTGCAGATTAGATATTAACTACCTCCCCTTAACAATATATTATTCTACTCCAGGGCACTTCCTCATTCAATACTATTTTTAATTTCATTTTACCATTATATTGCGGGGCAACCCAAAGTTGAATGAACCTCTCCTCTGTCTGGGTGCCGGGGCCTAAATGTGTGACAGTGGCCTGTTCCAGTGGTGGGTGACGTGAAGCCTGATTCTCTGCTATGACATGAATACAGATTCTGCGCTGACATAAGGCCAGATTCTCTGTTACGGGACCTCTCTCCTCTGCCTGGGTGCCTGGGCCTAAATGTGTGACAGTGGCCTGTTCCAGTGGTGGCTGACGTGAAGCCTGATTCTCTGCTATGACATGAAGACAGATTCTGCGCTGACATAAGGCCAGATTCTCTGTTACGGGACCGCTCTCCTCTGTCTGGGTGCCGGGGCCTAAATGTGTGACAGTGGCCTGTTCCAGTGGTGGGTGACGTGAGGCCTGATTCTCTGCTATGACATGAATACAGATTCTGCGCTGACATAAGGCCAGATTCTCTGTTACGGGACCTCTCTCCTCTGCCTGGGTGCCTGGGCCTAAATGTGTGACAGTGGCCTGTTCCAGTGGTGGGTGACGTGAAGCCTGATTCTCTGCTATGACATGAATACAGATTCTGCGCTGACATAAGGCCAGATTCTCTGTTACGGGACCGCTCTCCTATGTCTGGGTGCCGGGGCCTAAATGTGTGACAGTGGCCTGTTCCAGTGGTGGGTGACGTGAAGCCTGATTCTCTGCTATGACATGAAGACTGATTCTGCGCTGACATGAAGCCAGATTCTCTGCTATGGCATGAAGAGACTGATTCTCTGCTGACATGAAGCCAGATTCTTTGCTATGGCATGAAGAGACTGATTCTCTGCTGACGTGAAGCCAGATTCTCTGCTATGGGACCTCTGTCCAATTGATATTGGTTCATTTTTATTTTTTTAATTTTAATTCATTTCCCTATCCACATTTGTTTGCAGGCGATTTACCTACATGTTGCTGCCTTTTGCAGCCGTCTAGCTCTTTCCTGGGCTGTTTTACAGCCTTTTTAGTGCCCAAAAGTTCGAGGCCCCATTGACTTCAATCGGGTTCGGGTTCGGGACGAAGTTCCGAACCCGAACATTTACGGGAAGTTCGGCCGAACTTCTCGAACCCGAACATCCAGGTGTTCGCTCAACTCTAGTTGCTGACAGTGCCTCCAGTTCCTTTACATTGTCTTCCACACAGTCTCTTGTTGAAAGATCAGAGTTGGCACCTGCAGCCGATGTCCATCAGTCTTTCACCTCACCCCCTTGCAAATCAGCCAAGCAGTCTGAGTCCCAAGTCATGCTGCAGTCTCTTCTGCTTTTTAATGACTCTGCTAGCAGGGTTTCACAGGGCCATCCACCGAGCCCTGCCCCAGAAGTGGAAGAGATTGAGTGCACTGATGCCCAACCACTTATGTTTCAAGATGAGTACATGGGAGCACCACCGCAGCACGTCTCGGATGATGACGAAACACAGGTGCCAATTGCTGTCTTTCAAAAGTGTGCAGACCAACAAGGAGGGCAGGGGTGAAGATTGGGTGGAAGATGATGTGGAGGACGATGAGGTCCTTGACCCCACATGGAATCAAGGTCATGTGAGTGACCTATGTAGTTCGGAGGAAGAGGCGGTAGTCACACAGAGCCACTAGCACAGCAGAAGAGGGAGCAGGGTGCAAAAGTGGAGCGGCCATCCCCTAGACAGTACGCCTGCTACTGCCCACCGCAGCAAGGGACCGAGCACACCAAAGCCAGCTCCAAAGAGTTTCCTGCCGTGACAGGTCTTCAGACAATACGCTGATGACAAGACACGAGTGGTTTGCATGCTGTGCAATCAGACCCTGAGGCATAAACTTTCTCAACCTGAGCACAACCTGCATGACCAGGCATCGAAGTGCAAAGCACGAGCTGCAGTTGAGTAGACACCTCAAAAACCAAGAAAGGTCTCTGGCTCCTCCTGCTTCCACTTCTGCTGCAGTCTCGGCCTCTTCATCCACCTCTGGAGTGACAGTGCCACCTGGCACCCCGCAAACAGAGGATCTGCCAGCAACATCTCCACCTGTGTCAACAAGCATCTCTACAATGTCCCTCTGAAGCGTTCAGCTCTCCATCTCCCAAACACTGGAGCGGAAGAGGAAGTACCCCCCTACCCACCTACGATCCCTTGCCCTGAATGCCAGCATTTCAAAATTACTGTCCTTTGAAATGCTGTAATTCTGTCTGGTGGAGATGGAGAGTTTTAAAAGCCTTTTGGCGGTAGCTGTCCCACAGTACTTTGAGACGCCACTACTTTTCCAGGCGTGTCATTCCTTCCTTGCACAAACAAGTGGGGAACAAAATCAGGTGTGCACTGTGCAACGCCATCCATGGCAAGGTCCACCTAACTACGGATACGTGGACCAGTAAGCACAGTCAGGGACGTTATATCTCCCTAACAGCACACTGGGTAAATGCAGTGGCGGCTGGGCCTGAGGCAGATAGCAGTTTGGCGCATGTCCTTCCACCACGAGGATTGCAGGGCGCTTCAGTTTGCCTCCTGTTGCTTCCTCCTCCTACTCCGCTTCCTCATACTCTACCGGCTCCTCATCCGGTCAACACCTTCACCACCAACTTCGGCACAGCCAGGGGTAAACAACAGCAGGCAGTTTTAAAACATATCTGTATTGGCAGGGCTTTTTTTCTGGCGGAACGCACCGGAACGGCGTTCCGCCACCTTTTGACATCGCAAGCTGCGATGTATCAGCGGGGAGGGACTGGGAGGAGGAGCTGGGGGCCGGTGCGTTCACTGTGCTCCGACCCCGCAGCTCCAGTAGAGACTTATAAAATGTTTAATTAAATGAATAATGATTCCTGCTGCCCCTCAGTAGTATAACATTCAATGTATTGTACTCACAGCCGGCTACTGACATCGTAATCCAGGCCGGCCGGGTAGACGAGCGGCAGCGTCACTGACTGACGTCACCTGCCTGGGCCGCCTGCTTCATTCATAAAGTAGGCGGCGCACTCACGTGACGTCAGTCAGTGACGCTGCCGCTCGTCTGCCCGGCCGGCCTGGATTACGATGTCAGTAGCCGGCTGTGAGTACAATACATTGAATGTTATACTACTGAGGGGCAGCAGGAATCATTATTCATTTAATTACACATTGTATAACTGTACTGGAGCGGCAATGGGGGGTCTGTGGATGACACTGTTATGGGGTGGGGGGGGGGGGTCTGTGGATGGCACTGTTATGGGGTGGGGGGGTCTATGGATGGCACTGTTATGGGGTGGGGGGGTCTGTGGATGGCACTGTTATGGGGTGGGGGGGGTCTCTGGATGGCACTGTTATGGGGTGGGGGGTCTCTGGATGGCACTGTTATGGGGTGGGGGGGTCTCTGGATGGCACTGTTATGGGGTGGGGGGGTCTATGGATGGCACTGTTATGGGGTGGGGGGGTCTATGGATGGCACTGTTATGGGGTGGGGGTGTCTGTGGATGGCACTGTTATGGGGTGGGGGGGTTTGTGGATGGCACTGTTATGGGGTGGGGGGGTCTCTGGATGGCACTGTTATGGGGTGGGGGGGTCTGTGGATGGCACTGTTATGAGGTGGGGGGGTTTGTGGATGGCACTGTTATGGGGTGGGGGGGTCTGTGGATGGCACTGTTATGGGATGGGGGGGGTCTGTGGATGGCACTGTTATGGGGTGGGGGAGGGTCTCTGGATGGCACTGTTATGGGGTGGGGGGGGTCTGTGGATGGCACTGTTATGGGATGGGGGGGGTCTGTGGATGGCACTGTTATGGGGTGGGGGAGGGTCTCTGGATGGCACTGTTATGGGGTGGGGGGGGTCTGTGGATGGCACTGTTATGGGGTGGGGGGGTCTCTGGATGGCACTGTTATGGGGTGGGGGGGGTCTGTGGATGGCACTGTTATGGGGTGGGGGGGTCTCTGGATGGCACTGTTATGGGGTGGGGGGGTCTGTGGATGGCACTGTTATGGGGTGGGGGGGGTCTCTGGATGGCACTGTTATGGGGTGGGGGGGTCTGTGGATGGCACTGTTATGGGGTGGGGGGAGGTCTGTGGATGGCACTGTTATGGGGAGGGGGGGGTCTGTGGATGGCACTGTTATGGGGAGGGGGGGGTCTGTGGATGGCACTGTTATGGGGTGGGGGGGGTCTGTGGATGGCACTGTTATAGGATGGGGGGGGGGTCTGTGGATGGCACTGTTATAGGATGGGGGATCTGTGGATGCCATCCCCAGATCCTCCACCCCATAACAGTGCCATCCTCAGATCCCCCCATTAACAGTGCCATCCCCAGATCCAGTGCCATCCCCATCTGGGGGGTTTCTTTGCTGGGCTGGACTTTTATAGCCCCCCCCCCCCCCAAATTTTACTTGCGGTCCTAGGGTTGGGTAGAGGGGGCGGTCCTAGGGGTGAGTAGGGGGCGGTCTTAGGGGCGGGTAGGGGGGCGGTCCTAGGGTTGGGTAGGGGCGTGGCCAGGGGAGGGGGGGTGAGTTCCACCACCTTTTCTCTGAGAAAAAAAGCCCTGTGTATTGGGGACAAACCCTATACCACGCAGGAGCTGTGGACTGGCCTTGAACAACAGACCGATGAGTGGTTGGTGCCAGTGAGCCTGAAGCCCGGCCTGGTGGTGTGCGATAATGGGCGAAATCTCGTAGCAGCTCTGGGACTAGTCGGTTTGACTCACATCCCTTGCGTGGCACATGTGCTGAATTTGGTGGTTTAGAGGTTCCTTAAAAATTACCTCGATATGTCAGAGCTGCTGCATAAAGTGTGGGCCGTCTGTGCGCGCTTTCGACGTTCTCACCCTGCTGCTGCTCGCCTGTCAGCGCTGCAGCGTAACTTTGGCCTTCCCGCTCACCACCTCATATTCAACGTGCCCACAAGGTGGAACTCCACCTTGCACATGCTGGCCAGACTGTGCGAGCAGCAGCAGGCGATAGTGAAGTTTCAGCTGCAGCACGCACGGGTGAGTCGCTCTGCGGAACAGCACCACTTCACCACCAATGACTAGGCCTCCATGCGAAACCTGTGTTCCTTGTTGCGCTGTTTCGAGTACTCCACCAACATGGCCAGCGTTACACCGTTACTATCCCACTTCTATGCCTCCTTGAAAAAACGCTGCTGGTGATGATGGAAGAGGATGTGGCACAGGAGGAAGAGGAGAAAGTGGGATTATTTCATAGAGTTTTTGGCCAGTCATTCACAAGTGGCTCCGAGGGTGGGTTCCTGCACCCACAAATGACAGGTACACAATTGTCCAGCTAGGGCACAGTTCTGGAGGATGATGAGGTTAAAGATGAGGAGATGGAAGAGGAGGAACCGTGTTCACAGCAGGGTGGCACCCAAACAAGCTCATGGCCATCACTGGTGCGTGGCTGGGGGTATACAGAGGACACATACGATACACTTCCCACAGAGGACACCTTTTTGTTGCCTCTGGGCAGCCTGGCACACATTAGCGATTACATGCTTCAGTGTCTCCGACCGCCGAGTTGCCCACATTCTAACTTGTGCTCATTACTGGTGGCCACGCTGCTGGATCCACGTTACAAGGACAACGTACCATCCTTAATTCCATCACAGGAGCGTGATCGTAAGATGCGCGAGTACAAGCGCACGCTGGTAGACGCGCTGCTGGTGGCATTCCCACCTGACAGCGGGGGCACAGTGGAAGCACAAGTTGAAGGCAGAGGAGGAGGAAGAGGTCGCCATCGCAGCTGGGGCACCACCAGCACCTCAGAAGGCAGGGTTAGCATGGCCGAAATGTGGAAAAGCTTTGTCAGCATGCCACAACAACCAGCACCACCAGCTGATATGGAACGTCTTAGCAGGAGGCAGCATTTCAGCAACATGGTGGAGCAGTATGTGTGCACACGCCTACACGTACTGAATGACGGGTCTGCCCCCTTCAACTTCTGGGTCTCCAAATTGGGCACATGGCCTGAGATTGCCCCTTTACGCCTTGGAGGTGCTGGCCTGCCCTGCAGCCAGTGTATTGTCTGAACGTGTGTTTAGCACGGCAGGGGGCATTATCACAGACAAGCGCAGCCGCCTGTCCAGAGCCAATGTGGACAAGCTCACGTTCATTAAAATGAACTTAGGCATGGATCCCACAGGACTTGTCCGTACCTTGTGCAGAATAGACATGTATACCGGCCTTAACCAGCCATTGTTATACTACAGCGCAATTGCTTATTGTTGTATTTTAGATATTTCACACTCTTTTGGGGTGTACCCTAATTAAAAAAAATATATATTTAAACTTAAAACCAGTGTTGGCTACCTGGTCCTCTTCCAACGCGCTTCCAACTACACCGATACGTCCACCGCCTCCTCAAACTCCTACTCCATATGTACCTCCACCTCATAAATCAAGTTTATTTTTTTTATTTGTACGTACAGTACAGACCAAAAGTTTGGACACACCTCATTCAAAGAGTTTTCTTTATTTTCATGACTATGAAAATTGTAGATTCACACTGAAGGCATCAAAACTATTAATTAACACATGTGGAATTACAGGGAGTGCAGAATTATTAGGCAAATGAGTATTTTGACCACATCATCCTTTTTATGCATGTTGTCTTACTCCAAGCTGTATAGGCTCGAAAGCCTACTACCAATTAAGCATATTAGGTGATGTGCATCTCTGTAATGAGAAGGGGTGTGGTCTAATGACATCAACATCCTATATTAGGTGTGCATAATTATTAGGCAACTTCCTTTCATTTGGCAAAATGGGTCAAAAGAAGGACTTGACAGGCTCAGAAAAGTAGAAAATTGTGAGATATCTTGCAGAGGGATGCAGCACTCTTAAAATTGCAAAGCTTCTGAAGCGTGATCATCGAACAATCAAGCATTTCATTCAAAATAGTCAACAGGGTTGCAAGAAGCGTGTGGAAAAACCAAGGCGCAAAATAACTGCCCATGAACTGAGAAAAGTCAAGCGTGCAGCTGCCAAGATGCCACTTGCCACCAGTTTGGCCATATTTCAGAGCTGCAACATTACTGGAGTGCCCAAAAGCACAAGGTGTGCAATACTCAGAGACATGGCCAAGGTAAGAAAGGCTGAAAGACGACCACCACTGAACAAGACACACAAGCTGAAACGTCAAGACTGGGCCAAGAAATATCTCAAGACTGATTTTTCTAAGGTTTTATGGACTGATGAAATGAGAGTGAGTCTTGATGGGCCAGATGGATGGGCCCGTGGCTGGATTGGTAAAGGGCAGAGAGCTCCAGTCCGACTCAGACACCAGCAAGGTGGAGGTGGAGTACTGGTTTGGGCTGGTATCATCAAAGATGAGCTTGTGGGGCCTTTTCGGGTTGAGGATGGAGTCAAGCTCAACTCCCAGTCCTACTGCCAGTTTCTGGAAGACACCTTCTTCAAGCAGTGGTACAGGAAGAAGTCTGCATCCTTCAATAAAAACATGATTTTCATGCAGGACAATGCTCCATCACACGCGTCCAAGTACTCCACAGCGTGGCTGGCAAGAAAGGGTATAAAAGAAGAAAATCTAATGACATGGCCTCCTTGTTCACCTGATCTGAACCCTATTGAGAACCTGTGGTCCATCATCAAATGTGAGATTTACAAGGAGGGAAAACAGTACACCTCTCTGAACAGTGTCTGGGAGGCTGTGGTTGCTGCTGCACGCATTGTTGATGGTGAACAGATCAAAACACTGACAGAATCCATGGATGGCAGGCTTTTGAGTGTCCTTGCAAAGAAAGGTGGCTATATTGGTCACTGATTTGTTTTTGTTTTGTTTTTGAATGTCAGAAATGTATATTTGTGAATGTTGAGATATTATATTGGTTTCACTGGTAAAAATAAATAATTGAAATGGGTATATATTTGTTTTTTGTTAAGTTGCCTAATAATTATGCACAGTAATAGTCACCTGAACACACAGATATCCACCTAAAATAGCTAAAACTAAAAACAAACTAAAAACTACTTCCAAAAATATTCAGCTTTGATATTAATGAGTTTTTTGGGTTCATTGAGAACATGGTTGTTGTTCAATAATAAAATTAATCCTCAAAAATACAACTTGCCTAATAATTCTGCACTCCCTGTATATACATAACAAACAAGTGTGAAACAACTGAAAATATGTCATATTCTAGGTTCTTCAAAGTAGCCACCTTTTGCTTTGATTACTGCTTTGCACACTCTTGGCATTCTCTTGATGAGCTTCAAGATGTAGTCCCCTGAAATGGTTTTCACTTCACATGTGTGCCCTGTCAGGTTTAATAAGTGGGATTTCTTGCCTTATAAATGGGGTTGGGACCATCATTTGCGTTGAGGAGAAGTCAGGTGGATACACAGCTAATAGTCCTACTGAATAGACTGTTAGAATTTGTATTATGGCAAGAAAAAAGCAGCTAAGTAAAGAAAAACGAGTGGCCATCATTACTTTAAGAAATGAAGGTCAGTCAGTCAGCCGAAAAATTGGGAAATCTTTGAAAGTAAGGGCTATTTGACCATGAAGGAGAGTGATGGGGTGCTGCGCCAGATGACCTGGCCTCCACTGTCACCGGACCTGAACCCAATCGAGATGGTTTGGGGTGAGCTGGACGGCAGAGTGAAGGCAAAAGGGCCAACAAGTGCTAAGCATCTCTGGGAACTCCTTCAAGACTGTTGGAAGACCATTTCAGGGGACTACCTCTTGAAGCTCATCAAGAGAATGCCGAGTGGGCAAAGCAGTAATCAAAGCAAAAGGTGGCTACTTTGAAGAACCTAGAATATGACATATTTGCAGTTGTTTCACACTTGTTTGTTATGTATATAATTCCACATGTGTTAATTCATAGTTTTGATGCCTTCATAGTCATGAAAATAAAGAAAACTCTTTGAATGAGAAGGTGTGTCCAAACTTTTTGTCTGTACTGTATTTTATTTTATTTAATTTTATCTCATTATATTAATTTGTCTGCTACATTTTCTTGTGAAATTCACCAATTTTTGGGTGTGATATACCACTGCTATACCTAATAGACAGGTAAAAAAAAAATCACTAATTTGTCTGTTACATATTCGGGTGAAATTCACCAATTTGTAGGTGTGATATACCCCGGCTGTACCTAGTAGACAGGTAAAAACATTTTACAAATTTGTCTGTTACATTTTCTGGTGAAATTCACAAATTTTTGGGTGTGATATACCACTGCTATACCTAATAGACAAGAAAAAAAATCACTCATTTGTCTGTTACATACTCGGGTAAAATCCACCACTTTTTGGGTGTGATATACCCCTTCTCTACCTAGTAGACAGGTAACATTTCACTAATTTGTCTGTTACATATTTGGGTGAAATTCACCACTTTTTGGGTGTGATATACCCCGGCTGTACCAAGTAGACAGGTAAAAACATTTCACTAATTTGTCTGTCACATTTTCGGGAGAAATTCACCAATTTTTGGCTGTGATATACCACTGCTATACCTAGTAGACAGGTAACATTTCACTAATTTGTCTGTTACATATTCGGGTGTAATTCACCAATTTGTGGGTGTGATATACCACTGCTATACCTAGTAGACAGGTAAAAAAAAAAAAAATATTTGTCTGTTACATATTCGGGTGAAATTCACAAATTTCTGGGTGTGATATACCCCTGCTCTAACTAGTAGACAGGTAACATTTCACAAATCGGTCTGTTACATATTCGGTTGAAATTCACCAATTTTTAGGTGTGATATACCCCGGCTGTACCTAGTAGACAGATAAAACAATTTCATTTTCCTATTTTTGCAGTGAATATACCCCTGCTCTGCATAGGTGAAAGGGACCGAAATTTTTAAAAATCATCTGTTTTATTGGTGGTTGACATTAACCCGTTTCTGGCGATGAAAAACCCCTGCTCTGCATAGGTGACAGGGAATAAAATTTGTAAAATTCGTCTTTAATTGGCCCTTTCATTCAATCCTTCTGCTTTAATAACTTGTCCCACATTTCAGCTCGATCACATTGCAGCCATTGACCTCCCTTGGATGTGGTATCCCTTTCTCACGCTCCCTCTCCGGCGTGGAACCCTGATTTGCCAATAACCATGATCAACATGGTAGGCTCAGAAAAGAACATCGAAAGTTGATAGAGAAGATATCCAAATGGATTGTGGACATCACGGGGACATGTGATCAGACAGAAGTTATCTAGAGTCAACAAAGCGGCAGCAGGGCCTCTCCTGTCTAACGTTTCCAAATCCTAAATACCCCAGTGACATTACCTATATTTTTTTATGAATCCTTCCAATAACAGGGCATCTTAAGAGTCCTGTATTGTTATTTATCGTCACTACCTTCCCGAGTCGGGAGTGGGTAATTGCCGCGCGCCCCCTCCTTTCCTTCAATTCTTCCATTTTAATAGCTTCTCCCACATTTCCGCTCGATCACAATTAAATTTCATCCATTGATATGTGGTCTCTCTTTCTCAGGCTCCCTCTCTGGCGTGGAACCCTGATTCGCCGCTAACCATTATCAACATGGAAGGCGCTGAAAATAACATTGAAAGTTGATAGAGCAGATATCCAATTGGATCATGAACATCACAAGGACGTGCGACATGGTGGGGCAGTATGGGTGCACACGCCTACACGAACTGACTGATGGGTCTGCCCACGCAACTTCTGGGTCTACAAATTTGGCACATGGCCTGATCTTACCCATTACGCCTTGGAGGTGCTGGCCTGCCCTTCAGCCAGTGTATTGTCTGAACGTGTGTTTAGCACGACTGGAGGGGGTTATCACAGGTTATATTTCCCAATGTTTTGGCGTGTACCCTAATTTAAAAAAAATATGAATAAATTTAAAACCAAAAAGCAGTGCAGGCTACCTCTTCCTCCTCAACCTCCGCTTCCACCTTAACCACCACATCCACTGCCTCCTCAACCTCCTACTCCATATGGACCATGTCCTCCTAGATCAAGATTATTAATTTTGAATTTTTATGTATTTTATGTTATTTAAAGTCATTTCCCTTTCCACATTTGTTTGCAGAGCACTTGCCATGCTCTTAACATTTTGCTGCCATTAGCAGCCCTCTAGTCCTTTACATGACAATTTTCAAGGCATTTTAGTGCTCAAAAGTTTGGGTCCCTATTGACTTCACATGGGGTTCAGGTTCGGGGTCAAGTTCGGGTGAAGTTCGGGGCCCATACTCGAACTTTTTAGTGAAGTTCAACCGAACCCGTCGAACACGAACATCCAAGTTTTCCGCTCAACTCTAGTGACAACTATTGTAGGCTAGACAATGGTACTCTGGATTTCTAGGTAAAATATATCCACATTATTATGTCTAACATCTGCCGGCATCAGGTAAGTTTAGGATAGCCAATTTAAATATCTTAACCAGAAATATCTCTCTCTCTCTCCCCAACAGCAATGCAGCATTTCAGCTCTCTCAATGGAGGCTTTGTCAAGCCAGTGATAATAGTGCTCCAACACATTTAAATATAGCTAAATACAGTCCTGATCAAAAGTTTAAGACCACTTGAAAAATGGCAAAAAATCATATTTTGCATGGCTGGATCTTAACAAGGTTCCAAGTAGAGCTTCAACATGCAACATAAAAAAATGAGAGTGAGACAAAACATTTTTTGAGCATTCAATTTAATGAAAACAACAAATAAACTGAAACAGGCTGTTTTTCAGCTAATCAAACGTTTAGGACCACATGCTTTTAAAAGGCCAAATCTGTGCACAGATGTGGATTCATTGTTATTTTCTGTCAGGTAGTCACACGTTGTGATGGCAAAGGCAAAAAAAACTCTCCCTTTTTTAACGTGGTCGGGTTGTTGAACTGCATAAGCAGGGTCTCTCACAGCGCGCCATCGCTGCTGAGGTGGGACGCAGTAAGACAGTCATTTGGAATTTCTGAAATTCTTAAATGATCCTGAGGGTTATGGAACAAAAAATTTTCATCAGCACTGAGCCAGAGGATCCAATTGGCTGTCCGTAAAGACACTGAACGATCCTCGACCCAAATTTAGGCCCTTACTGGTGCTAACTGCAGCCCCATAACCATCAAACGGCATCTGAGACTGAAGGGCTTCAAAAACAAAAAACGTCTTCAAAGACCTTGTCTCCTTGAACGCCACAGAACTGCTCGTTTGGACTTTGCAATAGAGCACCAAACATGGGACATTCAAAGGTGGAAGAAAGTTTTATTCTCTGATGAGAAAAAATTTAACCTTGATGGTCCTGATGGTTTCCAACGTTACTGGCATGACAAGCAGATCCCACCTGAGATGTTTACTACACGCCACAGTTGAGGGGGCGCCATAATGGTCTGGGATGCTTTTTCTTTCAGTGGAACAATGGAGCTTCAGGAAGTGCAGGGGCATCAAACGGCCACTGGCTATTTCCAGATGTTGCAGAGAGCATTCCTCATGACTGAGGGCCCTCGTCTGTGTGGTAACAACTGGGTGTTTCAACAGGACAAGGCTACAGTACACAATGCCCGCAGGACAAGGGACTTCTTCCAGGAGAATAACATCACTCTTTTGGCCCATCCTGTGTGTTCGCTGATCTAAATCCAATTGAGAACATTTGGGGATGGATGGCAAGGGAAGTTTACAAAAATGGACAACAGTTCCCTTGGAGAAATGTTCCCACTCACCTCATGGAAACGCTTGCATCAAGCATGCCAAAATGAATTTTTGAAGTGATAAACAATAACAGCAGAGCTACTCATTACTGAGTTCATGTTTGGAAGTTGGATATCTGTTTTGGGGGGGTTTAGTTTTTATTTGGAGGTGTGGTCCTAAACTTTTGATCAGCTGAAAAACAGCCTGTTTCAGTTTATTCGTTGTTTCTCATTAAATTGAATGCTCAAAAATTTTTTTGTTGCACTCCCATTTCTTCTTGTTGCATGTTGAAGCTCTACTTGGAACCTTGTTAAGATCCTGCCATGCTAAATATGATTTTTTGCCATTTTTCAGGTGGTCTTAAACTTTTGATCAGGATTGTACATAAATGTTTCATAATTGATAATAAATATATTAACATTATTACAAGGTGAATACATGATTATAAATCTAGTTCTGTATCATTAAAAATATAAAAACATCAACTGCTTACAGCGATGACAGTGACATATTAATACATGATCTCGAATCCATGTTACTGTGCATATTCCATAATTACATATAATGTATTCATTATTAACTAATCAAGTGCTCCTGTGTAAAATATGTGATTAAAAAAGGACAAACTCCAACATGATCAAATCCATGTGCCGTGCCAGTTGGCGTCCCAGGATGTATATTGTGCATGCGTCGGCAAGTGTCCCGCTGCCACGAGAGTCCCGCATATCCCGCACATGTGCACAGCACACAGCCGATGCAGGGATTCACGTACCGCGCGCCTGCGCATTACATCAAGGATTCATGCCCACACTAGACATGCCTCATCCCGTACTGCGCATGTCTACAGGTCAGGCTGTCATATTCATACATGGAACAAAAACTGCAAGGTTGTGGTGACGAATAAAGCAATAAGAGTAAAGGGCTTATACACACTACAGGGAATGTGTATGATGGGAAACTGCCCCCAGTGTCAACCAAGGTGCAAATACCCATCATGATACAGGGAAGAGGTGCAGATCACTGTCCACTCCTCCCAATCGCTACACCCCAATTTAGTGCATATTTTTAGGGGAGGGGCAGAATCCATGCATGCCTAACACAGGGACACCAGCCCTGAATATCCAAGACTGGTGCCCCCATGCGGGACAAGGGAGCGGAACACCAAGGTGTCACTTCCCCCCATTCCCCTCATACACCGAAAAATGTGCATCTACCTCAATGTAACCATTCTGTAAGATAAATATTCCACACCACACAGGTTTAATAACCTAATAGTCCACTGGGGTTATAAAACTCAATTCCAAGTAATATGACAACCATGATCCTGTCTGAAATAAGATAAAAGGAGGAGAAAAATGGAAGAGACAAAAAAGCCATGGGTACATCAGGAAGGAACAGGCGCACATGGAGGTCACATGTCCTTAGAATTATGACAATTATTTCCATCCAGATATCCTGAAATATAGAGGAGAATTAAAAAGTAAAAAGCACTATTCTTAACCCATACACAGGTATAAGGCACTCTCCCATAGGTAAGAGATTAGACAACCCTGAATTCAACATTCAATCCATTAGGTTTTACTGTATGTAGGCGATAGATCCAGAACAGTTCATGCCGCTTCAGTAAAATCCACCTGTCGCCACCCCGCCTCGGCATGGCCACCTGATCAATAATTCTGAAGCGCAAATCCCTCTCCGTATGTTTAGCTTCTGTAAAGTGTTTGGACACCGGTAAATCAAGTTTCTTCTCCCTAATTATGTATCTATGTTGATTCAATCTAGTTCTAACGTCCCATGTTGTCTCCCCCACATAGAGAAGAAGGCATGGGCATTCCAACACATACACAACATATGCTGAATCACAAGTTAAATATTGTTTGATCCTGTGTTCCTCGCCCATCAATGGATGTGTAAAAACAGCCCCCTTGATCATCAGGGAGCAATTTACACCTCCATGACAGGGATAACACCCTGTTCTAGACACACCAAAGTATGTTCTAAACGTGACTTTTTTCATACCAAAGCCCGTACGTACTAGCTGATCCTTGATATTCCGTGTGCGGCGGCAGGATATAAGGGGAAGGTTATTGAACTCCGGAATGTGTTTAAAATTACTACCCAATATGGGTCAACATAGGATATCACAAATTTTGGTGCTTAAAGGTGAAAACCGTGTAACGAATGGAATATGTTCTGTATCCCCTTTAAGCGTATTTTCTTTATTTAAAAGGGAAGCTCTAGAGATGGTTTGACCCTTGGATATGTGTGATTGTATACGTTTTCTAGGGTAACCCCTCTTGAGAAACTTGTTCCCCATGTCTTCCAATCTATTGGTCACCTCATCCTCTTGTTTTACCACCCTTTTAACCCTAAGAAGCTGGCTAAAGGGTAATGATTTGATCATACTCCTAGGATGACAACTGTCAAACCTCAGTAATGTATTTTTATCTTATCTTTGTCTTCTTAGTATAGAGATCTGTGCACAATTGTTCTCCAGACCTCTTCACTGTGACGTCTAGAAACTGTATCTCAGTCTCAGATGAGACCAGTGTGAACTTCACCTTTGGATCAATGTCATTAAGAAAATCCCTGAATTGGTGTAAATCTGACTGTGTGCATGTCCATAAAAGAAAGACATCATCCATGTAACGCCCCCACCCCAGAACTAGTCTGAAGTGGTGGCTAACATAGATGTGTCTCTCTTCCCTGTGTGCCATGAAGATGTTTGAGCAGAGAGAATGAAAGTTGTAAGTTCTCTGCTTGTGCGCGGGATATGTGGGACTCTCACAGCAGTGGGACACTTGCCGACGCATGCACAATATACATCGTGGGACGCCAACTGGCACATGGATTTGATCATGTTGGGGTTTGTCCTTATTTAATCACATATTTTACACAGGAGCACTTGATTAGTTAATAATGAATTAATAATCTGTAATTATGGAATACGCTCAGTAACATGGATTTGAGATCGTGTATTAATATGTCACTGTCATCGCTGTAAGCACTTGATGTTTTTATGTTTTTATATTTTTAATGACACAGAACTCGATTTATAATCATGTATTCACCTTGTAATATGTTTATTATCAA
Organism: Bufo bufo; assembly: GCF_905171765.1. Taxonomy (NCBI): domain Eukaryota; kingdom Metazoa; phylum Chordata; class Amphibia; order Anura; family Bufonidae; genus Bufo; species Bufo bufo. The sequence continues at coordinate 500,378,954 of NC_053391.1, forward strand.
TTATGAAACATTTATGTATTCAGCTATATTTAAATGTGTTGGAACACTATTCTCACTAGCTTGACAAAGGCTCCATTGAGAGAGCTGAAATGCTGTATTGCTGTTTGGTGTAATAAAGTATTCACCTATTCACCATAAGACCGGAGTGCTGCCTTACTTTTTCTGCTCTACATTCATCGTTCCATGTCCTAGGAACAGTTGGGGATTTGCACCTGGCATCAAAGGAGTGCTGCTGTTTATTTTTTGTTTTATATATATATATATATATATATATATATATATATATATATATGGGGGTTTGTTCTGGTAGGCAGCTTAGCGGAATCAGTATAGAGGCAATCACAAAGTCTTTAACTTAAATAGTTCAGTGTTTATTCACACAAAAGGCAAAACATAATAACAGTTTGCAGTATTGGTGTATTTTCACACCATGGAAAGTCCACAGAACACAAACGTTCAACTGGTTAGCAGTTTTTCATCAGCCATCCACAGCAGGCTGTAGGGCGCCTGTTTTCCAGCAATGCGGCTCTCAGCCCTTTAGCACGGCACACCTCATGCAGATCCCAAAACCACAGGGTCTCCACAGCATCTCTTCCCTATTCCCAGTTTCAAAGGGTTAAGCGTATAGTGGGCGATACCGAGTTATGCAAGGTTAGACTAGACGAGATGACTCAGAAATTTAGGGAGAGAGGTTATCCTGATCATTTACTACAGGAACAAAGGAACAGAGTTAAGGAAATACAGCAGGATAGACCTTTGAAACAACCACGGATCCCACTTGTAGTCAAGTATCATACATGGACCCAGAGATTGTGAGGGATAATAAATATACACTGGCATGTGGTATCAAAATCCTACCCACAAGTGGTGGAATTTGGACAACCACCCATGATGTGTTTTTAAAGAGCTAGCAACATACGTGACAGGATAGTACGGGCAGATATTGGCAGCAATAGAACTGGATCTATACAGAGAGTATTGGCTACCCCCAAAATGGGAACTTTTCCCTGTTTAAATTGTGTACACTGTTCCAGCGTAATCAAGGGTACACATTTCACACACCCACACGTATACCTATCAAAGGCTTTTTTACATGCGATAGCAGCTTCATTGTGTACATTTTAAAGTGCCCTTGTGGTCTATTGTACGTGGGAGAAACTTCCACAAGGATGAAAGATAGATTAAGCAATCACAAATCTACCATTAGAAAGCAAAATTTTTTATTTTCTGTACCATTTCACTTCCACGAACATAGACACACAGTGGCACAGTTGCAGTATCAGATTATTGAAAGTGTACCCATCCCACGCCGAGGTGGAGATAGAAATAAATTATTGCTTCAAAGGGAGGCTTATTGGATACACCGACTACAAACGATTGAGCCCCGTGGACTCAATCGTGAATACAACATACTAAGGTTCCTTTGATAGATCACCTTACTAAAAACTTTTTTTTTTATTAAATTCTTTTTTTAAAACAAAAAATAAAAAATTCTTTTTTTCTTATATTTTTTTATAGCGGACCTAAGAAAACGAGAACACAAATAAGAAAGGAAACACTAATATAGATTGAATCCAAAGAAATGCTACTACAAAGCGTGTTTTCATTTTGTTCATATGTTTTGATTTAACACTGATTGGTGGGAGTGGTTTTTTGTGTGATGTAATTTCCCTGTGTTTGGGCGGTCTATTTAAACATGAAATGTTTCTTGTATGATGATAAGTCTGATGAAGGTGTGGTAGCACTGAAACACATCACTTATTCCCTGTATATGTGACTGAATAAATAAAAGATTGATCTACAGCGAGTGCCGGTCTTTTCTGCAATATATATATACACTGCTCAAAAAAATAAAGGGAACACTTAAACAACACAATGTAACTCCAAGTCAATCACACTTCTGTGAAATCAAACTGTCCACTTAGGAAGCAACACTGAGTGACAATCAATTTCACATGCTGTTGTGCAAATGGGATAGACAACAGGTGGAAATTATAGGCAATTAGCAAGACACCCCCAATAAAGGAGTGGTTCTGCAGGTGGTGACCACAGACCACTTCTCAGTTCCTATGCTTCCTGGCTGCTGTTTTGGTCACTTTTGAATGCTGGCGGTGCTTTCACTCTAGTGGTAGCATGAGACTGAGTCTACAACCCACACAAGTGTCTCAGGTAGTGCAGCTTATCCAGGATGGCACATCAATGCGAGCTGTGGCAAGAAGGTTTGCTGTGTCTGTCAGCGTAGTGTCCAGAGCATGGAGGCGCTACCAGGAGACAGGCCAGTACATCAGGAGACGTGGAGGAGGCCGTAGGAGGGCAACAACCCAGCAGCAGGACCGCTACCTCCGCCTTTGTGAAAGGAGGAACAGGAGGAGCACTACCAGAGTCCTGCAAAATGACCTCCAGCAGGCCACAAATGTGCATGTGTCTGCTCAAACGGTCAGAAACAGACTCCATGAGGGTGATATGAGGGCCCGACGTCCACAGGTGGGGGTTGTGCTTACAGCCCAACACCGTGCAGGACGTTTGGCATTTGCCAGAGAACACCAAGATTGGCAAATTCGCCACTGGCGCCCTGTGCTCTTCACAGATGAAAGCAGGTTCACACTGAGCACATGTGACAGACGTGACAGAGTCTGGAGACGCCGTGGAGAATGTTCTGCTGCCTGCAACATCCTCCAGCATGACCGGTTTGGCATTGGGTCAGTAATGGTGTGGGGTGGCATTTCTTTGGAGGGCCGCACAGCCCTCCATGTGCTCGCCAGAGGTAGCCTGACTGCCATTAGGTACCGAGATGAGATCCTCAGACCCCTTGTGAGACCATATGCTGGTGCGGTTGGCCCTGGATTCCCCCTAATGCAAGACAATGCTAGACCTCATGTGGCTGGAGTGTGTCAGCAGTTCCTGCAAGATGAAGCCATTGATGCTATGGACTGGCCCGCCCGTTCCCCAGACCTGAATCCAATTGAGCACATCTGGGACATCATGTCTCGCTCTATCCACCACAGACTGTCCAGGAGTTGGCAGATGCTTTAGTCCAGGTGTGGGAGGAGATCCCTCAGGAGACCGTCCGCCACCTCATCAGGAGCATGCACAGGCGTTGTAGGGAGGTCATACAGGCACGTGGAGGCCACACACACTACTGAGCCTCATTTTGACTTGTTTTAAGGACATTACATCAAAGTTGGATCAGCCTGTAGTGTGTTTTTCCACTTTAATTTTGAGTGTGACTCCAAATCCAGACCTCCATGGGTTGAAAAATTTGATTTCCATTTTTTTTATTTTTGTGTGATTTTGTTGTCAGCACATTCAACTATGTAAAGAACAAAGTATTTCAGAAAAATATTTAATTAACTCAGATCTAGGATGTGTTATTTTTGTGTTCCCTTTATTTTTTTGAGCAGTGTATATATATATATATATATATATATTAGAGTTGAGTGATTTTTTTAAAAATTCGATTTGGCCGGTTTGCTGAATTTTCCGAAAAAACAATTCAATTCAATCTGAATTTATACACGGTGAATAGTGTTAAAAAAAATGCTATTTCCTGGCTGCAGAGAGCCTGTTTAGTGGTATAGAACACTGTGCCTTGCAGTAACATGCATAGGGAATCTGCTGTGATAGTGAAACAATACTGTAAGTCAGTATGACACGCAGATGACAGGTGTCGCTCTTAGAATCACTGGACACTTCACTTATTTGGGCAGTCAAGGGGTCAAAACTGACCAAATAACTCAAGCCTTACAGGTTGATGTTAGCGTCAAGAAGAAGCGCACTCCTTTTACACTGTCGTCAGCTGATTCCATATAGATGTCTACAGAACTTTTATTAAACTCTTATACAGGTAGAGCCCCCCGAGAGGATGTCAGCAGTAAGTTTGTGTTGACTTCACTGATTATTTTGCCCTTCCACTGATTTGTCAGAACAATAATCCACAAAAAACGGATCCTGTCTGTTGAGCATCCGCCTTGACTCGGTCAGCATTTGGTCAGTAATCCATCAGTATTGCTAATGCCAAAAAAACAGGAGTGGATCCAAAACAGAGATGACACGTGAATGGAATATTTGCATGTCTTCTTTGTTTTGTACCCACTCCTGCTTTTGGCTACCAAATAATAAGCCAATTCTGATGGGACCATACAGGCCTTACAGCTGCTACACAGACAGGATCCATTGTGCATCTGATTTTTCCTTCCTTCTGACAGATCAGAAAAAGGGTCAAATAAATGGTGATGTCATTCAGACCAAAAAGGCAAAATAGTGGCCCAGTCATGTAGGGGGGAGTGTGGAAGAACAGCTTGAAAAGTCCACATAGTGGCTCAATGACATAGTGGTGAGGTGGAAGCAGTATGAGGAGACCACAGAGTGGCCCAGTGGCATATTGGTGAGGTGGCAGCAATAGCAACATGAGGAGGCCACAGAGTGGCACAATGACAGAGTGTGGAGGTAGCAGCAGCAGCATGAGGAGGCCACAGTGTGGCAAGGTGACATTGTGTGGAGGTGGCAGAAGCATGGAGAGACCACAGAAAGGCATGGTGACATAGTGTGGAGGTGGCAGCAGCAGCTGTCATTGTGCCACCCTGTGGCCTCTTCCTGATGCTCCTGCCACCTCCACACTGTCATTGAGCCACTCTGTGGCCTCCTCTTGATGCTGCTGCTGCCACCTCCACACTTTGTCATTGTGCCACTCTGTGGCCTCCTGATGCTGCTGCCACCTACTCATTGTCTTTATGCCACCCTGTGGCCTCCTCTTGATGCTGCTGCTGTGGCCACCTCCACACTCTGTCATTGTGCCACTCTGTGGCCTCCTCCTTATGCTGCTGCCCCCTCCACATTGTCATTGTGCCACTCTGTGGCCTCCTCTTGATGCTGCTGCCACCACCTCCACACTTTGTCATTGTGCCACTTTGTGGCCTCCTGATGCTGCTGCCACCTCCACGCTGTCATTGGGCCACTCTGTGGACTTTGCATGCTGTTCCCACCCTCCCCACTTCATTACTGGGCCACTATTTTGCATTTCAGCCTGGCTGGCCTTGCCTCTGTCAGAAGGAAGGAAAAATGAGACGCAAAATGGATCCTGTCTATGTAACAGCTGTAAGGCCTGTATGACATGGTCTCTGTTTTGCACCAAAATTGGCTTATGATTGGTATGGTAGCCAAAATCAGAAGTGGGTACAAAACACAGAAGATATGCAAATATTCCATTCACGTGTCATCTCTGTTTTCGATCCACTACTGTTTTTTATGGCTTTAGCAATACTGATGGATTACTGACCAAATGTGGAGGCTCCACAGACATGATCTGTTTTTGTGAGTTATTGTTCTGATGGATCAGAGGAAGGGCAAAATAATCAGTGAACCTACTGCTAACACTCACTCCACTCTGTCAGGGGGCTTTACTTGTATAAGCATTTAATAGAACAGGTTCTGTTGAAATCTATGTGGAATTAGTGAATTGGTGTAAAAGGAGTGCGCGCTTTCACGCTATAGTAGGATCTTGGGCCTCTGCACGGTTCTTTATACCTGTTGCTAACATTGACATGTAGGGCTGAGTTCACATTTCAGTTATTTGGTCAGTTTTGGCCGCGTAACTGCCCAAATAAGTGAAGTGTGCAGTGATTCTAAGAGCGACGCCTGTCATCTACATGTCATACTGACTCACAGTATTGTTTCACTACCACAGCAGACTCCCTATGCGTGTTTCTGCAAGACAGTGTTCTACACCATTATAAAGGCTCTCTGCAGCAAGGAAATAGCAGTTTTTTTAACGCGATTCACCACAAATAAATTCGGATCAAACCAAATTTTTTCGAAAAATTCGCTGAACCGGCCGAATAAAATCTTTGAGAAATTTGCTCATCTCTATTAGTAACATTATAACGTAGTTTATAAGGCTGAAAAAAAGACATCTCTCCATCCAGTTCAGCCTTCCAGGCATAGAAAAAGTAAAAACTCCTAAAAGAGGGGGTGATATATAAAGACCTATTAAGCAGAGAAGGTTACTGGATAGAACATCCATAGAACAGATCTTATTTTAAACTACAGATTTTTTCTGGTATTGGTTTTGTCTTTTCTTATTTTGTATATTTTCTACCAGGCTTATTAATTACATCTATTAATGGTGGGAACATGAGCTCACTTATGTTATGCTCATATTTGTAATAAAAATGAAGATAAACAATGTCCAGGGCACTCACCAGTTGTCGTTATATTCTTTAATTGCAAAAACAAAGTGCACAGCGCTTGGGGAGCACAGCAGATGACCACAGGACATTGTTTACTGTATCTTCATTTTATGGATAATTGATTTTCTTTCTTTGCCACGAAGCACTGCAATGGTCTCTCACCCGCTGACCGTATGTGTCCATAAGCTGGTTTGATGGAGTGATGCAGACCGTGTACCTTTTCTATTGGGATACTTATGTCTAGTTTCACACTTATCTATGAATAATTACTCGGAAGGATCAAAAACGCATCAGTTGGTGTGCTACCTCGGCACTTGGATATGATGTATCACATTTGAACAAGTATAGAGTAAAGGGTATATTTTATAATATTTTTCTGGAGTGCAGGATTTGCTCTCTTCTTCTGAATTTCCTGGAAGGCTGAATAGGCCTGAATCCTGTGTACCCACGGCAGGTGATCTGACAAACTCTATACACTTGCTTTTGAAGCTTATTTGTCCACGCTCCCTCTTATTTTCATTATTACATGTCTACTGTCCATGAAAAACATGGATGATTGCTCTGCACGTATAAATAAACTAGGAGCTATATTCCTATGTTCCAATGTCTAATATGGATCTGAAAAACAACAAATGTGGGACTTCTACAGAAAAAAACAAGGATCTGGTGGAATCATCAAAATTCCAAATATTGTCTTCCAAATACTGTCTACTCACAACAATTTCTGGATAGGTGCGATGTAATTCTGTCGGATTAGTCTTAATTTCTCATAAAACTAATTATAGCCCATAAAGAAGCACTGATTGACATAAAAGCTTAAATCAAATTGCTGCAAAAAAGCGTGCAGGAAAGTGTTGCTACAAAAGAGTCCAATGAGTTTGATACACATTAAAAATTATATTGCTGATTTGGAAGTGTCTATTACGACTACTTAGCGCAAAAAATATCAAAGAGAATTATCGGATTATCAACATAACACTATGTATAAATGGGGCCGTTGGGAGAAAACCATACCTGTACCCTAAGAAAACCTTATGAAAAGTATAAAGCAGAAGATGTACAGCGCAAAGTGAGCTTTAGCTCTACAGAAGGAGACATAACTGATGATTCACAAAGAAGTACAGAGATGATAGTACACAAGAAAGACAGACAAACAAAAATCAATCAGTGACTTATTATAATCACACCAAAAAATTATATCATTCTTCAAAAAACAGAGCTGGTGTAAGCAGCAAAAAACACTACCCTCAACGGAATCATGGCAAGAACAAGAAACAAAACAAATAATGTTGTTAATTTATCATCTTGCATTATTGATGATCACCAGATTGCCATCTTATCAAAAGGACTCAGGTCTTAACCCCGATATCTGGAGGTGGAACCGCCAAAGTTATGAAGAGGTGCCGGCCTCTACATAAATTCGGTGCATCCAGCACCAGTCTAAATGTAAGCATCCTTGCTGGCTTATATTTAGACCATTTTTATGCCTAAAACAAGCATAGGAAAATGATGAATGAGACAGGCCTCCTGGCCATCCCCTTCCCTGCCCATGTCACGCCCAGTTTTTTAGACCTGGCGTGAGTGGGGAAACATCACAGATTGTGATGCAACTAACCGCTGAGCCTCAATCTGTGTCAGAAATATGCCTACTATAAGCATATTTCTGGATAGTAAATGACCTCCTTAATTTTGCATCTACTCATAACTTCGATCTATTTGAAACAAAGTTATCAATAGGTTCATCAGACATTATAATTCAGTTTATCCAGGGAGTTATTCTGATTGCCTGATTAGAGTCAGGAAGGAATGTTTCCCCCCAAAAAATGAGAAAAAAATGGCCTCTTGAGTAGGGATGAGCAGACCTGTGGATATTTGGGTTCGCCAGGTTCGGCCGAACTTCTGGACAAAGTTTGGGACCCGAACTTGACCCGAACTCGAACCCGAACCCCATTGAAGTCAATGGCGACCCGAACTTTGGTGCACTAAAAAGGCTGTAAAATAGTCATAGTAAGGGCTAGAGGGCTGCAAAAGGATGCAAAATGGGTAAGAGCAGGACAATTGCCCTGTAAACAAAGCAGATAGAGAAATTACTTAAAATAACAGAATATATATAAAAAATTATAATCTTGAAATAGGAGGCGGAGGTCAAAGTAGAGTAGGAGGTTGAGGAGGCGGTGGACGTGGCGGTGTAGGTGGAAGCGGTGGAGAAGAAGGAAATAACCAAGACAGTTTTATTTTTTTATTTTTTTTTTCATTTATTTATTTTTTATAAATTTGGGAAGGCCCCAAAACATCTGGAAATGGAGAAGAGAATGCAAAGAGAAAGTGCGCTGGAGTATAACAATGGCTGGGTGCTGTCGGTATACTTGTCTATTCAGCACAAGGTACGGACAAGTCCTGTAGGATTCATGCCTGGTTCATTTTAATGAACGTGAGCTTGTCCACGTTGGCTGCGAACAGGTTGCTGCGCTTGTTTGTGATCACCCCCTCTGCCGTGCTAAACACACATTCGGACAATACCCTGGCCGCCGGGCAGGCCAGCACCTCCAAGGCATAAAGGGCAAGCTCAGGCCACGTGTCCAATTTGGAGAGCCAGAAGTTGAATGGGGCAGACCCATCAGTCAGTATGTGTAGGAATGTGCACACGTACTGTTCCACCATGTTGCTAAAATGCTGCCTCCTGCTAAGACGTTCCATATTAGCTGGTGGTGCTGGTTGTTGTGGCGTGCTGACAAAGCTTTTCCATATTTCAGTCATGCTAACCCTCCCTTCTGAGGGGCTGGCGGTGCCCCAGCTGCGTTGGCGACTTCTTCCTCCTCCTCCTCTGCCTTCGCCTTGTGCTTCCACTGAGCCCCCGCTGTCAGGTGGGAATGCCGAAAGCGCGCACAGATGGCCCACACTTTCTGCAGCAGCTCTGACATACCGGAGTAATTTTTCAGGAACCTCTGCACCACCAAATTCAGTACATGTGCCAGGCAAGGGATGTGCGTCAAACCGGCTAGGCCCAGAGCTGCTATGAGATTTTGCCTGTTATCGCACACCACCAGGCCAGGCTTGAGGCTCACTTGGAATGGCTCACCTGGAAATGTAGTTGTGGCTGGAAACCACGTACTGTGGGACAGCCACCGCCATACGGTTTTTAAAAGTTTTTGTCTCCACCAGACGGAATGACAGCCAAGAATTTTGAAATGATGATATTTAGGGCCAGGGATCGCTGGTGGGTAGGGGGGTACTTCCTCTTTCTCTCCAGTGTTTGGGGGATGGACAGCAGAACGCTTCCATGGGACAGTGTGGAGATGCTTGGTGATGGTGGTGGAGGTAGTGTTCCTGCCACATCCTCTGTTTGTGGGGCGGCAGTTGTTAATGTCACTCCAGAGGGGGAGGAAGAAACAGAGACTGCATTTCATCTCCATTTGCCATTAACTCTTTTGGAACACTTAAAGGGTTAACAAAATTTGTAAAATCTGTTTTGAATACCTTGAGGGGTGTAGTTTCTTAAATGGGGGTCACTTTTTGGAGTTTATACTCTAGGGGTGCATCGGGGGGCTTCAAATGGGACATGGTGTCAAAAAACCAGTCCAGCAAAAACTGCCTTCCAAAAACCATATGGCGTTCCTTTCTTTCTGCGCCCTGCCGTGTGGCCATACAGCAGTTTACGACCATATATTTCTGTAAACTACAGAATCAGGGCAATAAATATTGAGCTTTGTTTGGCTGTTAACTCTTGCTTTGTTACGGGAAAAAATGGATTACAATGGAAAATTTGCCAAAAAATAGCTGCGTTGGCACCGTTTTTATTTTTTATTATTTACAACGTTCATCTGACAGGTTAGATCATGTGCTAATTTTATAGAGCAGGTTCGTATGGACGTGGCGATACCTAATATGTATACTTTTTTATTTCTTTAGGTTTTACACAATTATATCATTTTTGAAACAAACAAAAAATTCATGTTTTAGTGTCTCCATAGTCTGAGAGCCATAGTTTTTTCAGTTTTTAGGTGATTGTCTCAGGTTAGATATCATTTTTGTGGGATGAGATGATGGTTAGATTGGCACTATTTTGGGGTGCATTAGACTTTTTGATTGCTTGGTGTTGCATTTTATGTGATGTTAGGTTAGTTTTTTTGGCACAGTTTTTATTTTTATTTTTTATGGTGTTCACCTGAGGGGTTAGGTCAAGTGATGTTTTTCTAGAGCTGGTTGTTAGGGATGCGGCGATACCTAATATGTCTACTTTTTTATTTATTTCACTTTAACACAATATCAGCTATTGCTATTACACTTTTTGTGATGTAAGGTAACAATAGCTTTTTTGACACCGTTTTTTTTTTTTTTACAGTGTTCACCTGAAGGGTTAGGTCATGTGGTATTTTTGTAGAGCAGGTTCTCACAGACATGGCAATACCTAAGGCCTCCTGCACACGAACGTATTTTTTTGCGGTCCGCAAAAACGGGTCCCGTTTTTCCGTGATCCGTGACCGTTTTTTTCGTCCGTGGGTCTTCCTTGATTTTTGGAGGATCCACGGACATGAAAAAAAAGTTGTTTTGGTGTCCGCCTGGCCGTGCGGAGCCAAACGGATCCGTCCTGAATTACAATGCAAGTCAATGGGGACGGATCCGTTTGACGTTGACACAATATGGTGCAATTTCAAACGGATCCGTCCCCCATTGACTTTCAATGTAAAGTCAGAAGTTAATATACCATCGGATCGGAGTTTTCTCCAATCCGATGGTATATTTTAACTTGAAGCGTCCCCATCACCATGGGAACGCCTCTATGTTAAAATATACCGTCGGATTTGAGTTACAGGTGCTGCCAGGCAGCAGGGGGCAGCCCCCCCCCTGTAGTTAACACATTGGTGGCCAGTGTGGCCGGCCCCCCCCCTCCCTCCCCTCCCTCCCCTCCCTCACCTTACATCACAAAAAGTGTAATACCAAGCAATCAAAAAGTCATACGCACCCCAAAATATTACCAATCAAACCGTCATTTCATCCTGCAAAAAATTAGCCCCTACCTAATACAATCAGCCAAAAAAAATAAAAATAAATTGGTCTCTCAGAATATGGAGACTAAAGCATGATTTGTTTTATTTAAAAATGGTGTTATTGTGTAAAACATAAATAAATAAAAAAGTATACATATTAGGTATTGCCGTGTCCGTAAGGACCTGGTGTATAAAAATACAACATGAAATAACCCCTCAGGTGAACACCGTAAAAAACAAAACAAAAAAAAAACAGTGTCATAAAAGCCATTTTTTGTCACCTTACATCACACAAAAAAGTAATACCAAGCAATCAAAAAGTCATACACACCCCAAAATAGTACCAATCAAACCGTCATTTCATCCTGCAAAAAATGAGCCCCTACCTAATACAATCAGCCCAAAAAATAAAATAAAAAAATTGGTCTCTCAGAATATGGAGACTAAAGCATGATTTGTTTTATTTAAAAATGGTGTTATTGTGTAAAACATAAATAAATAAAAAAGTATACATATTAGGTATTGCCGTGTCCGTAAGGACCTGGTGTATAAAAATACAACATGAAATAACCCCTCAGGTGAACACCGTAAAAAAAACAAAAAAAAAAAACGTTGTCATAAAAGCCATTTTTTGTCACCTTACATCACAAAAAGTGTAATACCAAGCGATCAAAAAGTCATATGTACCCCAAAATAGAACTAATCTAGTCATCTCATCCCACAAAAAAAAGCCCCTTCCTAATACAATCTCCCAAAAAATAAAAAAAACTAGGGCTCTCAGAATATGGAGACACTGAAGCATGATTTATTAACTTTTTATTCAAAAATGCTGTTATTGTGTAAAACATAAATAAATAAAGTATACATATTAGGTATCACCACGTATGTAAGGACCTGGTGTATAAAAATACCACATGAACTAAACCCTCAGGTGAACACCGTAAAAAAAAAAATGTTGTAAAAAAAGCCATTTTTTTTCACTTTACATAAAAAAAGTGTAATATCAAGCGATCAACTCATCCCTCAAAAAATGAATCCCTACCTAAGACAATCGCCCCAAAAAATATTAGGTATTGCCGTGTCCGTAAGAACCTTCTCTATAAAAATACCACATGACAAATCCTGAGGTGAACACCGTAAAAAGAAAACGTGTCAAAAAAGCAATTTTTTGTCACCTTACATCACAAAAAGTATAATAGCAAGCGATCAAAAAGTTGTATGCCCCCAAAAATAGTGCCAATCTAACTGTCATCTCAACTTACAAAAATAATACCCTACATAAGACAATCGCTCAAAAAAAACCCAAAAAAAAATAGGGCTCTCAGAATATGGAGACACTGAAACACGATTTTTTTTTTATTCAAAAATGTTATTGTGTATAAATAAATAAAAAATATATATATATTAGGTATTGCCGCATCTGTAAGAACCTGCAATATAAAAATATCACATGAACACAAAAAAAAGAAAAGAAAGAAAGAAAAAAAAAAGTGTGTCAAAAAAGCAATTTTTTGTCACCTTACATCACAAAAAGTGTAATACCAAGCGATCAAAAAGTCATATGCACTCTAAAATAGTACCAATATAACCATCATGTCATACTGAAAAAAATTAGCCCCTACTTAAGATAGTCACACAAAAAAAAATGGCTTTCAGAATATGGAGACACTAAAAAAATAATTTTCAAAAATGCTTTGTTCTGTAAAAAAACAAAAAAAGTTGTCATATTTGGTATTGTCACATCCGTAACAACTTGCTCTATAAAAATACCACATGATGTAACCTGTCAGATGAACATAAGCAAATAACAAAAAATAAAAACGGTATATAGAGCAACCAAAAATCATATGTACCCAAAAATAGTACCAACAAAACTGCCACCTTATCCTGTAGTTTCCAAAATTGTTATTTTTTTTGGAGTTTCTACTCTAGGGGTGCATCATGGGGTCTTCAAATGTGACATGGCAGTATAAAATTATCCTAGTGAAATCTGCCATCCAAAAACCATATGGTCTTCCTTTCCTACTGCGCCCTGCCGTGTGCCCGTACATCAGTTTACGACCACATATGGGGTGTTTCTGTAAACTACAGAATCAGGGCAATAAATATTGAGTTTTGTTTAGCTGTTAACCCTTGCTTTGTTAGTGGGGAAAAAATTATTAAAATGGAAAATCTGCCAAAAAAGTGAAGTTCTAAAATTGAATCTCCATTTTCCTTTAATTCGTGTGGAACACCTAAAGGGTTCACAAAGTTTATAAAATCTGTTTTGGATACCTTGAGGAGTGTAGATTCAAAAATGGGGTTATTTATGGGTGGTTTCTATTACGTAAGCCCCACAGTGACCTTATAACTGAACTGGTCCTGAAAAAAGTTGGTTTTGGAGATTTTCTGTAAAATAAACTTCTAAGACTTCTAACTTCCCCAAAAAATAAAATGGCATTCACAAAATGATTCAAACATGAAGTAGACATCTGGGGAATGTAAAGTAATAACTATTTTTGGAGTTATTACTATCTATTATAAAAGTAGTGAAATTGAAATTAGAAAATGTGAAAAATTTGAAAATTTTTGGGGAAATTTTGTATTTTTTTATAAATTAAAATGAAATGTTTTGACTCAGTTGTACCACTGTCATGAAGTACAATATGTGACAAAAAAAAAATCTCAGAATGGCCTAGATAATAATTTTTTTTTTAAAGTGAAACATGCCAGATTTGCTAAAAACGGCCTGGTTCTTATGGTGAAAAATGGCTGGGTCCTTAAGGGGTTAATCCTTAGTTTTGTCATTGGTGAAATTGCGGCTTAATAAAACTGATTTTAGGGTGTTCACGTTCTTTTATACATAATTCAATCTTCCTTAATTGTGTAATTGGGGTGAAATTGCGGACTGATAGCAGCATTCACGGCAACAACCCAGAGCTGTCAGTGTCATCCAGCGGTCGTGTTTTGACCAGCAACCCAGCTTCCCTTGAGTGCTTGACTCGGTCTTCAGCAAAATCTCCAGTGACATCAGGCATTCCCAGCCAGGAGTTGGTGGTTTACTCTGACACCACCCTTAGGGCTCATTCAGACGGCCGTATGCTGTCCGCAAAAATACTGAATGCTATCCGTTTTTTGGCGGATCCGCAAAAAAACGGATCTGCAAAAAAACGGATAGCATTCAGTATTTTTGCGGACCCATAGACTTCAATGGGGCCATGTCCTGATTTTCACGGACAAGTATAGGACATGTTTCATTTTTTTTGCGGATCCGCAAAAAAACGGATAGCATTCAGTATTTTTGCGGACAGCATACGGCCGTCTGAATGAGCCCTTAGTTAGCATGGCCCAAGAACAAGCTCTGTGCCCCCCACCTGTCCTGAAACTGTGTCTTTCATTTTCTGTTCCTTCTGCTCGGGGGCATTGCACAGTATGCTGTCAGCTCTGCTCTTTTCAGCGAGGACGAGCTTATTGAGGACAGTCCGTAGCTACTGCCCATGCAATATGTGAAAGAGAGATCCACTGCTTCCTCCTGTAGGTGGGTAAGTAGCGACACTGAGAGCCACGTGGGAGCAGGTGTTTCGAACGGTCAGGCATGCGGCCTTGAGACTGGTGAGGGTGATATCAGTAACGTGCAGACAGTAGTGGATGATGATTTAGCTGATTGAATATTGGTGCCTGGTGAAGAGGGGGCCTCATCATCATCAGGGTATAAAGGTGGCAGCTTATGTGTGAGGCACCAGGATGGTAGCATGGCCATGAGTCAGCATGGTGGCAGCAGTGTGAGGTCTGGTGCCAAACATGCCTGGGGTAGACTGTCTGCTACTTAAAAGCCTACCTGTCCAGAAAGAACTAGTGGTGCACGGGCTCAAGGAGGCAGCGGCAGCAGGCAGTCAGCACAGAGTGGTGGGGGGAAATGCCATAATTGCCGGTATGGTCGTTGGTAGATTCTGTGGGCAGAAAGTAAAGTGTGACCAGGGAGCCAATGTTAGCACCACAGCCCTGCATCAACACGTGCAGCGTCACCTTAAAGTGGCCTGGGAAAACCCCTGGCGCTAATGAAGTGGCACAGCCTGATGCAGCAACCACTGTTCAACTGAAAGGAGAAGAGCAGGAGGAGTAGGAGGAGGTTGAGGATCTAGAGGGTGATGAGGAGGACCAGGCAGTGGCTTGCACCCCTTCATCAACATTCAAGGTTCCACAACCTCAGCAGAAGGGAGCTGTGTTTCCTTCCCATCATCTACAGGTTCTGATGCTCCTGCTCCTACTCCTCCTGCTCCTCATCACTCATTTTGTCCGCAATCAATCATTGAGGCAATTGAAATAGACAATGGCACAGAAGCTGAACTTGCTCCTAGCCAAGTTGCTGGTACTACAGTCCTTCCCTCTGCACCTTGTACCACAAAAATCTGCATCCAATATATGTACTTTATGGCCCACTGGGTAAATGTGGTTCCTGACCAGCCACACCAGCAACTTGGCCAGGTGACAGCATTGCCCCTCCATGTTCTTGTCACGGAACCATGAACCAGACGTACAACAAGAGATAAGTGAAAATAGAAGGCTTTATTGAAAATAAAGCTGTAAAGCAAAAGTCCAAACGGATGGTGAAACCGAGCAGAGTCTTTGCGAAGCCAGAGGTCAGGAACCAGAAGGGTAGTCAGACGAAGCCAGGATCAGGAACCAGCAGGGTAGTCAGACGAAGCCAGGATCAGGAACCAGAAGCAGCAGCAGTCTTAGAAGCATGTGAACACAAGAGGACCAAGCAAGGAACTGAAGCCACAGACCTCCTATATATATGAGCTAGGCATCCAGCTCCTCCCAGGGGAAGGAGGAGCCGCAGGGTGGAAGGCTACAAGAAACCCAGGACCCAAGATGGCCGCCAGCACATGTCAAACGAAGGAGAGCAGCAAGCAGGTAAGACCATGACAGTACCTCCCCCTCAAGGGCCCCTCCTCCGCGGAGCACAAAACGGTTTCTGAGGGAAGCGTGCGTGGAAGGCTCGGAGCAAGGCAGCATGGACATCTGCGGAGGGAACCCAGGAACGCTCCTCTGGACCATAACCACGCCAATGGACCAAAAACTGCAACCGACCGCGGACCAGGCGTGAGTCCAGGATATTGCTCACCTCATATTCCTCACGATTGCCCACTTGGACCGGACGAGGCCGAGGAACCGAGGAAGTGAAACGATTACACACCAGTGGCTTCAACAGGGAGACATGAAACACGTTGGAGATCCGCATGCCAGGAGGAAGCGCAAGGGCATAGGCTACCGGGTTTACCCTGCGAAGCACTCGGAAGGGACCAACAAAGCGAGGCGCCAGCTTGGGAGTGGGCACTCGAAGGTTGAGGTTGCGGGTGGACAACCATACACGGTCTCCGACCTGGTAGGAAGGAGCAGGCGCTCGTCTGCGATCAGCCTGGAATCTCTGGCGCTGCGCAGAGACCTCAAGGGACTTCTGGATCTGTACCCAAGAAGCACGTAGGACGGAAAGGTGATCCTCCACAGCCGGAATATCCTGGGGAGAGAATACCTCCGGTAACACGGCAGGTTGGAACCCATAATTGGCCATGAAGGGAGACGTCCCAGAGGAAGAGTTCACCGCCGTGTTCCTGGCAAACTCAGCCCAAGGCAGGAGGTCAACCCAATTGTCTTGGTGATCGGAGACATAGCAACGAAGGAATTGCTCCAAGGCCTGATTGGATCGTTCTGCGGCCCCATTGGACTGAGGGTGGTAGGCCGAGGAGAAGGAGAGAAGAATCCCCAACTGGGAGCAAAAGGCGCGCCAGAACCTGGACACAAACTGACTCCCCCGATCCGACACAATCTCCTTAGGCAAACCGTGCAACCGGAAGACCTCCCTGGCAAAAATCGTGGCCAACTCTTGTGCAGAGGGTAACTTCTTGAGAGGAACACAGTGGCACATTTTGGAAAACCGATCCACAATCATGAGAATGACCGTATGGCCTCGGGATGCAGGGAGGTCCACAATGAAATCCATCCCCAGGTGTGACCATGGGCGCTCCCCGGTGGCTATGGGTTGCAGAAGGCCCAACGGAAGGTGCCGAGGGGACTTACTCTGGGCACAAACGGAGCATGCCGCTACATATGCGGCGATGTCGGAACGTAGGGAAGGCCACCAGAACAGACGTGAAACAGCCCAGGACAGCTGATTCTTTCCAGGATGCCCCGCGGTCTTGGAGTTATGGTAGGTTCGCAACAACCGAGTGCGCAACTCCTCAGGCACAAAACATCTGCCGTTGGGTCTCCCAGAGGGAGCACCAGATTGAGCCGCCAAAATCTGCTCACCCAGGGGAGAGGTCAGGCTGGTGCGAATGGCGGCCAGGATCTGATTCGGAGGTATGACCGAAGTCGGAATCGACTCCTCCCTGGACAGCTCGGAGTACTGCCGTGATAAGGCATCCGCCCTGATGTTCTTGGAACCGGGTAGGTAGGAGACCACGTAATTAAAACGTGACAAGAACAGAGCCCATCTGGCCTGACGTGGTGTCAATCTCTTGGCCTCAGAAAGGTAGGTCAGATTCTTGTGGTCCGTCAGGATGAGAACCGGAACCACCGAACCCTCGAGCAAGTGCCTCCATTCTTTAAGGGCCTGCACGATGGCCAATAACTCCCTGTCACCAATCTGATAGTTGCACTCCGCGGAAGACAGTTTCCGGGAGTAAAACCCACAAGGAAGCAGAGGACCCTCTGGTGTTCTACGCTGAGACAGAAGGGCGCCTACTCCCGTCTCAGACGCGTCCACCTCGAGGACAAAGGGCAACCCAGGGTTGGGATGCGACAGAATCGGAGCCGACACAAAGGCGGACTTTAGGGCCTCAAAAGCTCGGATGGCCTCGAGCGGCCAGACCTGGGAATTACTGCCCTTCCTGGTCAGATCCGTGAGAGGCTTGGCCAGCATGGAAAAGTCCCTGATGAACTTCCGATAATAATTGGCGAAGCCCAGAAAGCGCTGCAGGGAACGAAGACCACTGGGCTGGGGCCACTGTAAGACAGCCGAAACCTTCTCAGGATCCATGGAGAACCCCTCAGCGGAAATGATGTAACCTAAGAAGGTTACCTGGGATCGGTGAAATTCGCATTTCTCAAGCTTACCGAACAGCTTGTTCTCTCGTAACCGTTGCAACACTCGTCTGACATCCAGAATGTGGGCCTCCATGGATTCAGAATATACCAAGATGTCATCCAAATAGACTACCACACACTGCTGCAACAGGTCACGGAAAACATCGTTGATGAATTCCTGAAAGACTGCGGGCGCATTGCACAACCCAAAGGGCATAACCAAGGATTCGTAATGACCGGTCCTGGTGTTAAACGCGGTCTTCCACTCATCGCCCGCCTTGATCCTTACCAGGTTATATGCCGCCCTCAGGTCGAGTTTGGTAAAGACCGTGGCCCCTTTAAGGCGATCGAACAGCTCGGAAATCAAGGGTATCGGGTAAGCGTTCTTGATCGTGATGCGATTGAGACCCCTGTAATCGATGCAAGGCCTCAACTCACCGCCCTTCTTTTTCACAAAGAAAAATCCAGCCCCTGCCGGGGACGAAGATTTGCGAATGTGTCCGCGTGAAAGCGCCTCCCTCACGTACTCCTCCATGGCCTCATTCTCCGCTACCGACAGTGGATAGACTTTGCCACGAGGAGGAACGGCACCAGATTGTAACTCTATGGCACAATCGTATGGGCGGTGCGGAGGTAGGGCAACCGCGCGCACCTTATCGAATACATCCCGGTACTCCTCGTATTCAGGAGGCAACAGAGAGTCCGAGGAAGTACACAGCAACTTGACAGACCCATGGATGCAACTAGCCCCACACTGCGGTGACCACGAGAGGATCTCGACCGATCTCCAATCGAAAGTCGGATTATGTTTCTGGAGCCAGGGGTACCCCAAGACCACCGAGTAGTGTGGAGACGAAATAACCTGGAGGCAGACCGACTCTCTGTGAACGGCACCAATGGCTATCCCCACTGGAAGGGTCTCATGAGTCACGTGTGGCGGCAGAAGGGGTCTGCCGTCTATCGCCTCAAGAGCCAGTGGGGAACCTCGAGCCTGCAGAGGAATGGAATTGGCGGCAGCGAACACACTATCAATGAACAAACCACCAGCACCAGAGTCCACCAACGCCTGGGTCGTCACCGAGCCCCCGACCCAGGAGAGGACAACAGTGATCAGTGGTTTGTCAACACGGGAAACCGGGGACGAGGAGACTCCACCCAAGATCTGCCCCCGACAGGATCTCAGGGTACGAGCGTTTCCCGGACGGTTCGGACATGCCAACCGAAAATGCCCACCGAGACCACAGTACATGCATCGGCCCTCGCGTCTCCGGAGTGCCCTCTCCCCCTCGGACAGGCGAGCAAACCCCAGCTGCATGGGTTCACCCCCAGACAAGTCATCCCCAGGAGGCGTGGGAGGAGAGGGAGGCACGGGTGGGACAGCAAACGTAGGCACCAATCTGTTAGAAGACCTCCGCAGGTTCTCCTTAAAGGAAGGTCTCTCCCTGAGTCTGGTGTCAATCAAAATCAGGAAAGAAATAAGAGACTCGAGCTCAACTGGTAGGTCCTTAGCTGCAACCTCATCCTTCAAGGCATCCGAGAGACCATGAGAGAAAGCAGCGACCAGAGCCTCATTATTCCAGCCCACCTCTGCTGCCAGGGTACGAAACTCAATGGCGTATTCAGCTACGGATCGTGAACCCTGTCTGATGGACATAAGGAGCTTCGCAGCAGAGGCAGCACGAGCCGGCACATCGAATACCTTCCGAAGAGAAGCAACAAAACCGGAAAACTCGGCAACCACCGGATTGTTGTTCTCCCATAAAGGGCTGGCCCAGGCCAAGGCCTTGTCCGAGAGCAGCGAGATCAAGAAGCCCACCTTTGATCTCTCAGTAGGAAAGGCATGTGGCAGCAACTCAAAAAAAATGCCCACCTGGTTAAGGAAACCTCGGCACTGAGTTGACTCTCCCCCAAAGCGCTGTGGAAGAGGGGCAGAACCGGTCATACCCCGAAACACCACAGGCGCAACAACAGGTGTCGGGGTAGACTCTGGCGCAACAACCGGAGCGGCAGTAGGAGCGAGCCCAGGAGCGACAACCGACCCATCGGCAACGGGAGCGAAATGAGCCGTGCGTTCAAGCAGGGTTTGCAACGCCACAGCGAACCGACCCAACAGGTGATCCTGCTGATCAAGTCTGGCAACCAGCGTGGGTAGCGAGGATGGCCCTGTACCGTCAGAATTCATGGCTTGGTCCTAATGTCACGGAACCATGAACCAGACGTACAACAAGAGATAAGTGAAAATAGAAGGCTTTATTGAAAATAAAGCTGTAAAGCAAAAGTCCAAACGGATGGTGAAACCGAGCAGAGTCTTTGCGAAGCCAGAGGTCAGGAACCAGAAGGGTAGTCAGACGAAGCCAGGATCAGGAACCAGCAGGGTAGTCAGACGAAGCCAGGATCAGGAACCAGAAGCAGCAGCAGTCTTAGAAGCATGTGAACACAAGAGGACCAAGCAAGGAACTGAAGCCACAGACCTCCTATATATATGAGCTAGGCATCCAGCTCCTCCCAGGGGAAGGAGGAGCCGCAGGGTGGAAGGCTACAAGAAACCCAGGACCCAAGATGGCCGCCAGCACATGTCAAACGAAGGAGAGCAGCAAGCAGGTAAGACCATGACAGTTCTCAAGCTTTGAATTCTAAACCAATGTCCTCCTCTGCCTCCTCATCCTCCACCTTGTCCTCAGCCTCCACTGCAGGCATAATTTGGAGTTCTACTCCAGCATACCACCTATGTAGAGCAGGGCGGTGTCACGCTGTTGAGCACCTGGTTTGCCTGGGCGAATGGAGTCACACCGGAGAGGAGCTACTCTATGTCCTTCAAGAGGAAATCGAATCCTGGCTCTCTCCTTGCCAACTAAAAATTGGAACCATGGTTACCGATAATGAGAAGAACATCGTATCAGTGCTGTGTTAAGGAAGGCTGACTCATGCGCCCTGAATGGCACATGTATTTAATCTGGTTGTAAAGCGGTCCTTTTTGATGATGCAGGTGGACAGGAGCACTCCCCTGTGTAAATTCAACATTAGCTAGTGGCAGCTCATGCGTGGCACCTGCCATTTGCTCAGGCCCTTTGAGGAGGCCACTTTATTTGTCAGTCACCAGGACTACGGGATGAATGACTTCATTCCACTCCTTCACGTCCCGGAGCAGATGCTGATACATTTGGCTGGCCAGGGAACAGGAGACATGGCCCCTACATCTAATGGCCACCTGAGCCCTGTGGGGTCTGAACTGGTAGAGGAGGAGGGCATTCATGCACAAGCAATGTATGCAGAAATGGGTGGTTTATCTGTTCAACTGAAAGGAGAAGAGCAGGAGGAGTAGGAGGAGGTTGAGGATCTAGAGGGTGATGAGGAGGACCAGGCAGATGACCCCGACACACTGTCACAGTATGCAGTGGAGATGGAGGCAGGGAGTCCCTCTGAGTTCCCTGCTTATATGACCAGATGCTTGCTGAGTTACTTGTGTAGCGATTGCCATATTATCACCATCCTGCAGAGAGATTTTTACTGGCTCTTAACCATGTTAGACCCTCGCTACCGCTCCGAAATGGGGGCCTTTTTCCACCTGCTGAGAGGGAGCATAAATTCAACTACTATTGAGACATCCTATGCAGTCAGTTGGCCATCGCCTATGTGCTCCATGGCCCATCCTCACATGAAGGTCTGAGTGGGGGGGCTTACTGCACTCACGTTCCAATGCCATAACTGTTGTAGGGGGAAAGACAGGAGCAGAACCAGCTCCATCAGTAGCAACTTAAGTTTGGAGTCTTTAATGAGCACTTTTCTTCACCCGCCTAGTGAAGAATCCACCCACCAGCTGCAGCAGCAAGATATGGAGCAGAACCTGAATCAGCAGGTGGTGGCATACTTGGACTGCACCCTGCCACTCCAGATCCAAGATCCCCTGAACTAATGGGCAGCTAAACTTGATTTGTGGCCGCAACTGGCCAGGTTTGCCCTGGACAAGCTTTTCTGCTCGGATAGTACTATGGCATCAGAGCGGTGAGTTTGGTGTGGTGGGGGGCATAGTTTGCCCAAAGAGAATTATCCTCGCCCCCAAAATGTTGAGAGACTAACCTTTATAAAGATGAACCAGGCATCGATTAGCCAGGATTTCCACATGCCAATGCCTGATGCATCAGACTAGATCATTCTGGGTACCACTCGAAAGCTTTGTGAAAAAAGATCAGTTTCTTCTGGCCACCTGCTTCAGACACTATTCTGATGCTGCCACCCGCCTGATGCCAGACACCTGCTACCTCTGTTGCCATCTTCTCCTACTACCCCCCATCATCTTGTGTTGTTACTGCCACTGCCCCCACCTCCCCACTCTGTGACTGGGCCATGGTGTTGACTCCTCGTTCAGTTGCCACCTTCACCACTCTGTGATTAGGCCATTGTGTTGACTCCTCATGTGGTTGTTACCTTCCCCATTCTATGACTGGGCCACTATGTTGACTCCTCATGCGGTTGCCACCTTATCACTCTGTAACTGAGCCACTATGTTGACTCCTCATGTGGTTGCCACCCTCCCCACTCAGTAATGGGGCCACTAGTGTCCATGTTTGGGCTTGTTGACATCACCATTCATTTTACCCTTCTGATCTGTTAGATGGACAGAAAAATGAAAAACACAACAAATTCTGTCTTTGGAGCATCTGTAAGGCCTCTATCACATGGTCCGTATTTTGCATCAGGATATGCTCATGATTTGGAAACAAAAGCAAGAGTGGGTACAACAAACAGAATATTCCAATCACATGACATCTCTGTTTTGGATCCACTCCTGTTTTTTTGGCCTTAGCAATACTGACGGGTTACTGACCAAATGCTGACTGTGTGAAGGCGAAGAATCAAAAGACAGGATTAGTTTTTTTGGGGGTTGTCCTTGTGAAAGATCAGAAGAAAGGAAAAATAAACCATAACGTAAACACAAACTTACTCCTCACAACCTCTCCACTCTGTCATGGGGCCACTACTAGTATCAGTGTGTAACAGAAAAGGTTCTGTAGAAATATATGTGGAATTAGCTGATGGTGTAAAAGGAGTGCACTCTTTCACTCTATAGTACAATCTTGGGCCACTGCACAGTTCTTTATACCTGATGCTAACACCTGTAAAGCTGAGTTCACATATAAGTTATTTGGTCATTTTTGCCCCCGTAACTGACCAAATAAGTAAAATGTGAACTGATTCACTGAGTCACGCCTGTCAACTGTCTGTCATACTGACACACAGTAACTGTTTCACTACCACAGAGGACTAACTATGCATGTTTCTGCAATGCACAGTGTTGTACGCCGATATACAGGCTTTCTGTAGCCATGAAATAGCTCATTTTGAATGAGCTTTGTAACAAATAAATTCATATAAAATAATTTATTTGGGGGGGGGGGAATTTGGCGAAGCGTCTGAATCTAATTTTTTAAAACTTCGCTCATCTGTAATAGCAAGATTATACTATAGGATTTTTATCAGTGTCTACGATTTATTCTATTTGTTTGATGTCCTTATATGACATTTTTGGAGCATTTTGACTTAAATGAGAATAGTTTGTGAAATAATGGCACATTGGGCAGATTCACACTAGTGTTTATTTACTGTATGTTTTTGTGAAAGCAACTGATAATGCCTAATCTGTCATTAAATACTATGGGGGTCATTTATTAAGACCGGCGTTTCAGACGCCGGTCTTAATAATCCCTTGCACTTCCTTGCTGGCTTAATTTTAGACCATTTTCTACACCTGTTTTAGGCACGTCCCCATCCACGCTACACCTTTTTGAGACCAGGTATGAGCAGGTTGAATTTGCAGATTGTTGTGCAAATTACCTTTGTGCCGCAATCTTCGACATATATATGCCAGAAAACTAATATTTTATCTCATTTATCACATTGCTATGACAAAAAGCTTTATCACAAGCTCTATTATTATGTGATCAAATATTTTTTAACCTGGAATATAAGATTTGCATTATAATTAAACCAATTATCAGCATTTAATTATCCAAATTAGCATTAAATAATTCAGCTTATTAAATACTAATGACACTGATTTGTAATTTACATTCTAGCTCAATGGGTTTTTTTTGCACTGTAGTTCTCCAAAACCACTAACAGAGCAAGTTTCCAGATGTCCTAACGTAAGCCAAGGTAGATCAGTGAATTAATCATTTTGACAGCACTTCTTGTTTTAATCTTAGAGCCACCTGTGCTCTTCTGAGGATATCCTGAATATCAACATTAAACAACCAGATTTGGAAATGGTAGAGATATTTTATTAAGGATATAGAATTGTAGATGTACTCAAATTATTTTCTACCAATCTTTCTCTCTCTACATATTACATTTGAAGCAGAGGTAATTTTGAAATACTTTTTAATATGATGTACACAAATGAATAGCTTGATAGAACACTTTTCCATATATATATATATATATATATATATATATATATATATATATGTGTCTATGTACATATGTCTATGCCATAATATCTTACATATCTACATAACATCTGTATAATCATCACATCTATGTCACATAGTCAGTGATCCTGCCTTCTTCCTTCCCTTTGTCCTAATCCATGAAATTGTCATACTAAATAAAAATGAATAATAAATTTATGCAACAGATTGTAGTTTTGCTAAATCATGCAATATAAATATATACTGCTGTGTCTAAAATCAACTTAAACATGACAGAATATATAAATATGAAAAATGAAGCTTAATCCTGAAGAATTTATAATATCATTTTACACTGATACCCTGCTGTCCACCTTTCCTTGGCTGTCTAGTTTGATTTTATATTCAATCTATGATACTATAGCTTATTAAATGCACTGGTGTAAAGTTTGTATTAGCAATTTATTTGTCTGCATATATACAGTAGTATATACATAGACATAGTTCTGATGTGGATTTTAATATGATGTAAGCAGGAAACAACCTTACCTAGCAAAGTACCCAAGATGCTTTAAAAAGGACCAGTCACCAAAAATGCAATGCAATCTGAAAGCATCATGTTATAGAGCAGGCAAAGCCAAGCAAATTGATATATTGTTTTGATGGAAAAGATTCAGTAAAACATGCAATTTTTACATTTATATCTTTGCTTTTTTCACTTCCTGTGAATACCTATCAGTAGTGTTGAGAGAATTAAAGTATCCAAAGTGGACTTCGATCCGAATTTCAGATAAAATTGATTTGCTGCAAAGCCAAATTTCCTCAGGCTTTATGGTAACGAATTAATTATGCAAATCAAACCCACCTTATCCATTTGAATATCCAATCTTGATTGAAGAGCCAGCACAAAATTGTGATTGCGGGATTTTACACTGCATCTTCATTTAAGATGGCTAAGGCAGCCTCAAACCAAATTGATGAGGTGAGTATTTATTTGTTTTTTTCTTACCGGATTAACCCCTGAAAGCCACAATTAGACATGAGCGAATTGAAGCTGACGAAGTGGAATTCAATTTGCACCGAATGTGAATTTCCTCGCGCTTCGTAGTAACTAGTAGCATTTTTCCTAAAATGGCTGCTGCACATGTGAGGACATGGAGAAAGGAAGTCTGAGAAGGCAGGATCACCCATACTGACATGCATTCAGCCAATCATCAGCCAGCCCGCCCTGTGATGTCACAACCCTATAAATATTGCAGCCATCTTAGATTCTGCCATTCACCAGCATACTTAGTGCAGGGAGAGACGTGTTTGCAGGCACTAGGGACAGTGATAAGAAAAAAATGTCATTGTGCTAAAAAAATATATATTTAGGCTACTTTCACACTGGCGTTTTGGCTTTCCGTTTGTGAGATCCGTTCAGGGCTCTCACAAGCGGTCCAAAACGGATCACTTTTGCCCTAATGCATTCTGAATGGAAAAGGATCCTCTCAGAATGCATCAGTTTGCCTACGATAAGTCTCTATTCCGCTTTGGAGGCGGACACCAAAACGGCTGCTTGCATCGTTTTGGTGTCCGTCTGACGAAACTGAGCCAAATGGATCCGTTCTGACACACAATGTAAGTCAATGTGGATGGATCCGTTTTCTATGACACAATCTGGCACAATAGAAAACAGATCCTTCCTCCATTGACTTTCAATGGTGTTCAAGACGGATCCGGCCATGACGGATCCGCACCAAACGCGAGTGTGAAAGTAGCCTTACAAGTGCAGGGAAAGATTATTCAAGGTGTAGGGAAAGGATAGGGAGGAATCATTCCACTGCATTTCTGTTGAACAGGGTTCAATCAAGGAGGTTACAGCCTGGTTAATAGGAACAATCCTATTACACCTTGCAGCACTGACTGGGGATACAAATTGCCATTATACAGCTCTGTAATTCCAGCCAACAGTTCTTATTAGGGTGCAAGTGCTTTTTGATACAGGCATTTAAAGGGTTCATTACAAGGAAATATTTGTACGTTTTATTTGCCCTAGTGCCGTGCAGTTATATGTTCTAAAGCATCTGTTTTAAAGCCCTTATTTGCTTGTATTAATGGGAAAAGGAAAATATCTTTGCCACCTAGCGGTGCAGTTATCTGTTTTAAAGCCCATTTTTGCTTGTATTAGTGGAAAAAGGAAAAATATCATTTGCCGCCTAGTGGTGCAATTATCTGTTTTAAAGCCCTTTTTTGCGTGTATTAGTGGAAAAAGGAAAAGTATCTTTGCAGCTCAGCGGTGCAGTGAGATATTTTACAGCCCACTTTGCCGTGTACCTGTATTAATGGCAAAATACAAATATATTTGCCGTTCATAGTTGTACTTATCTATTGAAAAGCCTTTTGTGTAAATATAGATAAAGATTTGGGCCTAATTGCTGTTCAGCGGTGCAGTGAGATATTGTACAGCCCACTTTGCCATGTATTAGTGGCGAAATACAAATATATTCGCCGTTGATAGTTGTGCTTATCTGTTGAAAAGCCGTTTGTGTAAAAATAGAAAAAAATTAGGACCTAATTGCTGTTCAGCAGTGCAGTGAGATATTTTACAGCCCAGTTATGCCATTGGCGAAATATTACTATATTTGCCTTTCATCATTGCACTTTTCTGTTGAAAAGCCTTTTGTGTAAAAATATAAAAAAAATGAGGGCCTATTTGCCATTCAGCGATGCAGTGAGATATTTTACAGCCCAGTTTGATGTGTATTACTGGCGAAATACAAATATATTTGCCGTTTAAGGTTGTACCTATCTGTTGAAAAGCCTTTTCTGTAAAAATATTAAAAATGTTGGGCATATTTGCTGTTCAGCGGTGCAGTGAGATATTTTACAGCCCAGTTTGCCATGTATTACTGGCGAAATGCAAATATATTTGCCGTTTAAGGTTGTACTTATCTGTTGAAAAGCCTTTTGTGTAAAAGTTTTAAAAAAATAGGGCCTAATTGCCGTTCAGCGGTGCAGTGAGATATTTTACAGCCCACTTTGCCGTGTATTACTGGCATAATACAAATATATTTGCCGTTTAAGGTTGTACTTATCTGTTGAAAAGCCTTTTGTGTAAAAATTGAAAAACATAGGGCCTAATTGCCGTTCAGCGGTGCAGTGATTCATTTTACAGCCCACTTTGCTGTTTATTACGGGCGAAATACAAATATATTTGCCGTTTAAGGCCTCATGCACACGATCATCGTTTTATTCCGTGTCCGTTGTTCCGTTTTTCGTGATTTTCTGCGGACCCATTGACTTTCAATGGGTCCGTTGAAAACTCGGCTAATGCACCGTTTGTCATCCGCGTCCGTGATCAGTGGTTCCAGTCCGTCAAAAAAATATAACCTGTCCTATTTTTTTCACGGAAAACAGTTCTCGGACCCACAGGATTGTCATCCGCGTTCGCGCGTCCGCGTCCGTTTTTTTCCTATCATTTGCATGGCAAACTTGACTTAGACTTTTTTTTACTTTCCTTCATGTCTGGTGATTCTCCAAAAATAAAGGAAGACACACGGAAACAAAAACGGAAACGGATCACGGAACGGAACCCCATTTTGCGGAACGGAACACAACAGCGGTCATGTGCATGAGGCCTAAGGTTGTACTTATCCGTTGAAAAGCCTTTTGTGTAAATTTAAAAAAAAAATAGGGCCTAATTGCCGTTCAGCGGTGCAGTGAGATATTTTACAGCCCAGTTTGCAGTGTATTACTGGTGAAATACTACTATATTCGCCTTTCATCAGTGCACTTATCTGTTGAAAAGCCTTTTGATTAAAAATATAAAAAAATTAGGGCCTATTTGCCGTTTAGCGAGATATTTTACAGCCCAGTTTGACGTGTATTACTGGTAAAATACTAATATATTTGCCGTTTAAGGTTGTACTTATCTGTTGAAAAGCCTTTTCTGTAAAAATATAAAAAAATGAGGGCCTAATTGCCGTTCAGCAGTGCAGTGATATATTCTAAAGCCCTGTTTGCTGTGTATTAGTGGCAAAATAAAAATATTTGATCTAACATTTGGTTATTTGATCTAACAGTATGTAAGGGTCCGTGGCAGCAGGGGTCACTTCGAGAGGCCTAAGCTCCCAGTATCAGATAACGGTCGTGTTGTGACCAGCAACCCAGTGGTTCATGAATGGTTAACTCGATCTTCGACTTCATCGCAAGTGACCTCAGACACCCACAGCCAAGAGTCAGTGGGGTCGTCAGAAACAACCCTTAGTTGGCATGGCCCAGGAGTAGGCCCTGTGCTTTCATCTGTCCTTAACCTGCCTCTGTCATTTTCTGTTGCCTCACCGCCAGAAGTATTATATTCTGTAGGCTCTGCACTTTTCAGTGAGGAAGAGGTACTAGAGGACAGTCAACAGCTACTGCCCAGCCAAGATGTGGAAGAGGCATCCGCTGCTTCCTCCGCTAGGCGGGCAAGTAGTGATGAGGAGAGTAGCGTGGGAGCTGGTGTTGAGAGCAGTCAGGCTGACCCAGAAACGGTTGAGGAGGACATCAGTGACATTCAGACGCTACTCGATGATGATGATGTAGCTGATCGCACTTGGGAGCCGGGTGACGAATGGGCTACATCATCATCGGGAGAAGAGGCTTGCCCGTGAGACAGCAGCGGAGCCAGCAAGTCGCTAGCGTGGCCGGGAGTCAGCAGGGTTGCAGTAGTGGGAGGTCGGGAGCCAAAGGCGCCCCTGGAAGACCACCCGCTTCGCGGGAGCCTAACTGCCCGGGAAGTGTCGTGCAGGGGCTCAAGGAGGCAGCAGCGGTAGCAGTCAGTCAGTGCATAGTGTTGGGGGTAAAATCACATACTCGGCGGTGTGGCATTTTTTTATTTTATTTTAAGCCGCTGGAGGAGGTAAACGTGGCCGTATGTAGAATCTGTAGGCAGAGGGTGAAGCGTGGCCAGGGTGCCAATGTTGGCACTATGGCCCTGTGTCAACATATTCAGCGTCACCATAAAGTGGCCTGGGAGAACTATGGCTCTGATGTGGTGGTCCAGTCTGCTGCATCACCCACTGGCATGCACCTGGTTTCTGGCAGTCAAGGCTCCACCACCTCAGCCGAAGGGAGCTGTCTGTCCTTCCCATCATCTGCTGGTCCTGATAATCCTGCCCTTCCTCCTCCTACTCCTCACCACGCATTCCATCAGCAATCGATCACCGAAGCAATTGCCAAGAGACAACAGTATGCGTGCACTCATCCAATGGCACAGAAGATGAATGTGCTCCTGTCCAAGTTGCTGGTGCTGCATTCCCTCCTATTCCAAGTGGTGGACTCTGCACCTTTCAGAGAACTGATGGCTTGTGCCGAGCTGAGGTGGAGACTCCTAAGCCCTCATTTCTTTGCCAAAAAGGCAAGGCAGTACCAGCCCTGCACAAATATGTAGAACAGAATGTGGGCCAGTCCTTAAGCCTGTCAGTGTCTACCAAAGTGCACGGCAGCGCCGATGTGTGGAGCTGTAACTACGGTCAGGGACAATACATGTCTTTTACGGCCCACTGGGTTAATAAGGTTCTTGTACAGCCACAACAGCAACTTGGCCAGGTGACACAGCTTCCGCCTCCCCATTTTCACGCCGTTGGTCCAGCGTCAATGTCCGCCTCTGCCTCCTCATCCTCCACCATGTCCTCAGCCTCCACTGCAGGGACAATGCACAGTGCCCCTCCAGCATACCACATGTGCAGGGCACGGTGGTGTCACGCTGTTCTGCACCTCATTTGCCTGGATGAACGAGTCACAGGGGAGGAACTGCTCCATGTCTTTCAGCAAGAAATTTAATCCTAGCTTTCTCAGCGACAACTGAAAATCGGAACCATGGTGACCGACAATAGAAAGATGATTGTGTCGGCGCTGCATCAAGGAGGGCTGAGCCATGCGCCCTGCATGGCACACGTGTTTAATCTGGTTGTCAAGCGGTTCCTGAAGTCTTCCATCCATCTGCAAGACATCCTAAATATAGCCAGGAAAGGGCTGCAAATGGCATCAAAATGTGGTTAAGAGCATGACAAGTGCTCTGCAAACAAATGTGGATAGGGAAATGACTTTAAATAAAATTAAATATGTAAAAATTAAAAATAATCTTGATTTAGGAGGACGAGGTCCATATGGAGTAGGAGGTTGAGGAGGCGATGGATGTGGCGGTGTAGGTGGAAGCGGCGGTGGAGGAGGAGGAGGTAGCCTACACTAATTTTTGGTTTTAAATGTATTTTAATTTTTTTAACTTTGGGTATACCCCAAAACATTGGGAAATATAAGCTGTGATAACCCCCTCCAGTCATGCTAAACACACGTTCAGACAATACACTAGCTGCAGGGCAGGCCAGCACCTCCAAGGCGTAAAGGGCAAGATCAGGCCGTGTGCCCAATTTGGAGACCCATCAGTCAGTTCAGGTAGGCGTGTGCACACATATTGCCCCACCATGTCGCACGTTGTGATGTCATCGATCCATTTGGATATCTTCTCTATCAACTTTCGATGTTCTTTTATGAGCCTACCATGTTGATCACGGTTATTGGCAAATCAGGGTTCAACACCGGAGAGGGAGCGTGAGAAAGAGAGACCACATCCAAGGGAGGTTAATTTTTTTAAATTAAATATGATTAAGCGGAAAAGTGGGACAAATTATTGAAGCGCAAATGTGGGACAAATTATTAAAGTTTAAGCATTGAATGAAAGGAGGGGCCGCGCATCAATTAAATAAGAATTTTTAAAATTTAGTTCCCTGTCACCTATGCAGAGCAGGGGTTTTGTATACGGAAAAATTGGTAAAATGTCACCTTGTAGCAGACGATTTTAT
Source organism: Bufo bufo (assembly GCF_905171765.1). Lineage (NCBI taxonomy): Eukaryota > Metazoa > Chordata > Amphibia > Anura > Bufonidae > Bufo > Bufo bufo. The sequence goes on from NC_053391.1 coordinate 500,410,426, forward strand.
GAAATTTAGGTCCCTATCACCTATGCAGATCAGGGGTTTAATCACGGCAAAAATGGTCAAATGTCACCCAAGAATGTGACAAATTAGAGAATTTTTTTTACCTGTCTACTAGGTATAGCAGTGGTATATCACACCCAAAAATTTGTGATTTTCACCAGAAAATGTAACCAAAAAATTTGTGATTTTTTTCCCCCTGTCTACTAGGTATAGCAGTGGTATAACACACCCAAAAATTCGTGAATTTCACCCGAGAATGTAACAGACAAATTAGTGAAATTTGTTTACCTGTCTAATATGGTATAGTAGTGGTATATCAAAAAGTAACAGACAAATTAGTAAAATTACATAAAATAAAATAAAATACGTACAAATCAAATAAAAAAAAACTTGATTTATGAGGTGGAGGTCCATATGGAGAAGGAGTTTGAGAAGGCGGTGGACATAACAGTGTAGTTGGAAGCGGTTGGTGGAGGAGGACGAGGTAGCCAACACTGTTTTTTGGGTTTAATTTAACTTTTATTAGGGTATACTCCAAAAGAGTGTGAAATATCTAAAATACAACAATGAGCAATTGCGCTGTAGTATAACAATGGCTGGTTAAGGCCGGTATACATGTCTATTCTGCACAAGGTACGGACAAGTCCTGTGGGATCCATGCCTAAGTTCATTTTAATGAACGTGAGCTTGTCCACATTGGCTGTGGACAGGCGGCTGTGCTTGTCTGTGATAGGCCAGCACCTCCAAGGCGTAAAGGGAAAGCTCAGGCCATGTGCCCAATTTGGAGACCCAGAAGTTGAAGGGGGCAGACTGGTCATTCAGTACGTGTAGGCGTGTGCACACATACTGCTCTACCATGTTGCTGAAATGCTGCCTCCTGCTAAGACGTTCCATAACAGCTGGTGGTGCTGGTTGTTGTGGCGTGCTGACAAAGCTTTTCCACATTTTGACCATGCTAACCCTGCCTTCTGAGGTGCTGGTGGTGCCCCAGCTGCATTGGCGACCTCTTCCTCCTCCTCTGCCTTTGCCTTGTGCTTCCACTGTGCCCCCGCTGTCAGATGGGAATGCCACCAGCAGCGCGTCTACCAGCGTGCGCTTGTACTCGCGCATCTTACGATCACGCTCCAGTGACGGAATTAAGGACGGTACGTTGTCCTTGTAACGGGGATCCAGCAGCGTGGCCACAGAGTAATTAGCACAAGTTAGAATGTGGGCAACTCGGCGGTCATTGCAGAGACACTGCAGCATGTAATTTCTCATGTGTGCAAGGCTGCCCAGAGGCAACGAAAAGCTGTCCTCTGTGGGAGGTGTATCATCTGTTTCCTCTGTATCCCCCCAGCCGCGCACCAGTGATGACCATGAGCTGGTTTGGGTGCCACCCTGCTGTAAACACGGTTACTCCTCCTCCATATCCTCCTCCTCCATCTCGTCATCTTCCAGAACTGTGCCCTGGCTGGACAATTGTGTACCTGGCGTTTGTGGGTGCAGGAACCCACCCTCTGAGCCACTTGTGGGCACGTCGCATATGAGGCGGTGAGTAGGAAGGCCTAAGTTACGCTGCAGCGCTGACAGGCGAGCAGCAGAAGGGTGAGAACGCCGAAAGCGCGCACAGACGGCCCACACTTTCTGCAGCAGCTCTGACATATCGGGGTAATTTTTAAGGAACCTCTAAACCAGCAAATTCAGAACGTGCGCCATGCAAGGGATGTGCGTCAAACTGGCTAGTCCCAGAGCTGCTATGAGATTTCGCCTATTATCGCACACCACCAGGCCGGGCTTGAGGCTCACTGGCACCAACCACTTATCGGTCTGTTGTTGAAGGCCCGTCCACAGCTCCTGCGCAGTGTGGGGTTTGTCCCCCAAACAGATACGTTTTAAAACTGCCTGCTGTTGTTTACCCATGGCTGTGCTGTAGTTCGTGGTGAAGGTGTTAGGCTGACCGGATGAGGAGCTGGTAGAGGATGAGGAAGCGGAGTAGGATGAGGAAGCAACAGGAGGCAAACTGAAGCGCCCTGCAATCCTCGGTGGTGGAAGGACATGCACAAAACTGCTATCCACCTCAGGCCCAGCCGCAATTGCATTTACCCAGTGTGCTGTTATGGAGATATAGCGTCCCTGACCGTGCTTACTGGTCCACGTATCCGTAGTTAGGTGGACCTTGCCACAGATGGCGTTGCGCAGTGCACACCTGATTTTGTGCCCCACTTGGTTGTGCAGGGAAGGGATGGCATGCCTGGAAAAATAGTGGTGGCTGGGCACAACGTACTGTGGGACGGCCACCGCCATAAGGCTTTTAAAACTCTCAGTCTCCACTAGAAGGAATGACAGCATTTCAAAGGCCAGTAATTTTGAAATGCTGGCATTCAGGGCAAGGGATCGCGGGTAGGGAGGGGGGTACTTCTTCTTCCGCTCAAGTGTTTGGGAGATGGAGAGCTGAAAGCTTCTGTGAGACATTGTTGAGATGCTTTGTGATCCAGGTGGTGGTGTTGCTGGCAGATCCTCTGTTTGCGGTGTGGCAGGTGGCACTGTCACTCCAGAGGTGGATGAAGAAGCCGAAAATGCAGCAGAAGAGGAAGCAGGAGGAGCCAGAGACCTTTCTTGGTTTTTGAGGTGTCTACTCCACTGCAGTTCGTGCTTTTCACTTAGATTCCTGTTCATGCAGGTTGTGCTCAGGTTGAGAATGTTTATGCCTCGCTTTAGGCTCTGATTGCACAGCGTGCAAACCACTTGTGTCTTGTCTTCAGAACATTGTCTGAAGAACTGCCACACCAGGGAACTCCTTGGAGCTGGCTTTGGTGTGCTTGGTCCCTTGCTGCGGTGGGCATTAGCAGGTGTACTGTCTAGGGGACGGCCGCTCCGCTTTTGCACCCTGCTCCTTCTTCTGCGTCCCCCGCCTTTTCCTCCGAACTACACAGGTCACTCGCATGACCTTGATTCCATGTGTGGTCGAGGACCTCACCGTCCTCCACATCATCTTCCACCCAGTCTTCACCCCTACCCTCCTTGTCGGTCTGCACACTTTCGAAAGTCACAGCAGTTGGCACCTGTGTTTCGTCATCATCCAAGACGTGCTGCGGTGGTCCTCCCATGTACTCATCTTGAAACATAAGTGGTTGAGCATCAGTGCACTCAATATCTTCCACTTCTGGGGCAGGGCTAGGTGGATGGCCCTGGGAAACCCTGCTAGTAGAGTCATCAAAAAGCAGAAGAGACTGCTGCATAACTTGGGGCTCAGACTGCTTGGCTGATTTGCAAGGGGGCGAGGTGAAAGACTGATGGACATCGGCTGCAGGTGCCAACTCTGATCTTTCAGCAGGAGACTGGGTGGAAGACAATGTAAAGGAACTGGAGGCACTGTCAGCAACCCAATCTACTATTGCCTGTACTTGTTCTGGCCTCACCATTCGTAGAGCTGCATTTGGCCCGACCAAATACCGCTGAAAGGTCTGTCGCCTACTCGCACCTGAGGAAGGTGTTTCACTTGTGCGTGTAGCTGGCACAGATCGACCACGTCCTCTCCCTGCAACAGGAGCTCAACCAGCAGCACCACAACCTGGGCCACATCCCTTATTTGACGCTCTCCTCATTTCTCTAATTTAGGGTCTTGCCCAAAATGGGTGTTTTTTTTAATAACAGAATAGAACAACAGTATCTATCGTGTGTATCTCACAATGATAGATTCAGCAAAGGCTGCAGAATTAAGATGTTTGCTCTAAATGGGTGTTTTTTTTAATAGCAGAATAAAACAACAGTATCTAAAGTGTGTATCTAACAGGTACAGATGCAGACAAGGCCACAATTGAAGATTTTTGCCCAAAATGGGTGGTTTTTTTTTAATACCAGAATTGCGCAGCAGTATCTAAAGCGTAAATCTGACACCGACAGATGCAGACAAGGCCGCAAATTAAGTATTTTGCCCAAAATGGGTGTTTTTTGAATAACAAAATATGACAGCAGTATATAATGCTTGAATTTCACACGTACAGATGCAGCAAAGGCTGTAAAATTGAGTATTTTGCCAAAAAAGGGTGTTTTTTTTAACCACCTCAGCTCCCCTACCTTAAACACCCTTAATGACCAGGCCACTTTTTACACTTCTGCACTACACTACTTTGACCGTTTATTGCTCGGTCATGCAACTTACCACCCAAATGAATTTTACCTTCTTTTCTTCTCACTAATAGAGCTTTCATTTGGTGGTATTTTATTGCTGCTGACATTTTTACTTTTTTTGTTATTAATCGAAATTTAAAGATTCTTTCCGAAATGGGGTCATTTGTGGGGTGTTTGTACTGCCCTGGCATTTGAGGGTCTCCGCAATCATTACATGTATGGCCAGCATTAGGAGTTTCTGCTATTCTCCTTATATTGAGCATACGGTAATGAGATTTTTTTTTTTTCGTTCAGCCTCTGGGCTGAAAGAAAAAATGAACGGCACAGATTTCTTCATTCGCATCGATCAATGTGGATGAAAAAATCTCTGCCAAAAAATAAAAAGGAGGGGATAGGCGTCTGCCAGGACATAGGAGCTCCGCTCAACATCAATACCCACTTAGCTCGTATGCCCTGGCAAACCAGATTTCTCCATTCACATCAATCGATGTGGATGAATAAATCATTGCCGGGATTTTTTTTTTATATATGCAAAGTGTTTGCCAAAGTATATGAACACCGCCACCTCCTCAGCTCATATGCCTCGGCAAACGTATCTTTTACTGCAGAGGAGAAATCTCGTCTTGCAGCGCCGCATACACCGACTTTTGTGTAATCTGACAGCAGCGCAATACTTCTGTCAGAATGCACATCAGTGCTGCAGCTAGTCGATCGGTTGGTCCACCTGGAAGGTAAAAAAAACAAAACAAAAAATAAAAAACCAGGCCGCAACGCAATAAATTTATTAACTTTATAATAAAATTTGAACGGAACATATAAACTTTAACTTTTTCAACTGAACGTTAACTTATTTGTTTACCGGTAATTTTTTTATTTTTTTTTTACCTTTATAGAACAAACTTCTCCTTCCCCATGGGACAATGTGCAAAGCGCAAATCGCCCAAAGATGTGGCGAAGTACGTTATGCACTTTATCCCAGGTGAAGGAGAGGTTTGCAGCAGCTGTGAGTAAAAGGGCCCTAATCGTTAATTTCTAATGATAATTTGTTTTCCCTTAGTCCTAACAGCAGCACAGATGGGGGTTAACTGCCCCTGTGGACTGGTAGGACCGGCGGAATTTTTAATGAGCCCAAGAACCAATAAACGATCTTCAGCTCCCTGAAAGGAAGGAGATCACCCCCCAGCCCACCGTGTTTTTAACAAGCATAATGTATTTAGGGTGGGATATTTGTGTGCTGCTGTTAGGACTAAGGGAAAACAAATTATCGTTAGAAATTAACGATTCCCTTACGTCCTACCAGCAGCACAGATGGGGAGATAGCAAGAAGAATCCCCTAGGGAGGGTCCTCATGCCTGGCAGAACTAAGAACTGTCTGCCCAAAAGCCGAAAACTCTGCCATCCTAGCATCTATCCTATAATGGGAGATGAAGGTTGACTCAGAGCTCCAGGAGGCCGCCTTACAGATCAACTCTAAGGGGAGAAGTCTTCTCTCCGCAACAGAGGTGGAGACAGCCCTAGTAGAATGGGCTCTCACAAACTCCGGAGGATCTAGGGATTGGGAGACGAAAGCCTCCCTAATGGCCTCCTTGATCCAGCGACTAATGGTAGCTTTAGACGCTTTACGGCCTTTAGACTTACCGGCAAACAGGACGAGGAGATTCTCCTCTATCCTGAACTCTCTGGATCTATCCACATAGACCTGGAGACACCTTGAAATATCCAGCGGGTCTCTAGCTGGAGTATCAGAGGAGGAGGCTGAAAACAAAACTGGTAGAGAGATTACCTGGTTGATATTTTGGAAGGTAGGCACCTTAGGCCTAAAGTAGGGTAAAAACTTCAGGAGTACTCTGTCTTGTAAGAAGATAATATAAGGGTGAATTGCAGAAAAAGCCTGTAATTCAGAGATCATTTTGGCTGAAGCTACAGCCAGAAGAAAAACCATCTTTAAGGTCAAAAATCTAAATTCCACCTCCTCCAATGGCTCGAAGGGGGGAGATGCTAGCCCCCTGAGCACTACTGAAAGATCCCACTGGGGAATGGGCTTCAGTATAGTAGGCTTTAGTCTTTCAGCTCCCTTCAGGAAGCGTTTGTCGAGTGGGTCCCAAGAATGTGGCCTGTTAAGACAGGCCGAGATGGCACAAATCTGTACCCTCAAGGTAGCTGGAGAAAGACCTTTATCTAATCCATCTTGGAGGAATTGTAATATCGCAGGAAGGGGCGGATCTGCAGACGCCACCTGTTTGGAATCACACCATGACACGAAGATTCTCATGATCCTGGAGTAGGCCTTCTTCGTAGACTCTGCTCTGGAATGCGACAAAGTTCTCAGGACCGACTCGGAAAGCCCTTCTATGTTGGGAAGGGACTGATCAACCTCCAGGCTGTCAGTTTGAACCTGTGCAGATCTGGGCAGAGGTAAGTGTCCCACGACACCAGGGTCTGCTCCGGGGGGAGTCTCCAGTATTGTCCCCGACTCATCTGAATGAGCTGGGTAAACCAGGATCTCCTGGGCCAGAACGGTATGATGGCTATTACCGAGGCCTGATCCTGACGGATTTTCGTCAATACCCTCGGTATCATGGAAAACGGAGGGAAGATGTAAGCCAGCCTGAACCTCCACGGTATCGACAGAGCATCTATCGCCAGGGGGTTGTCTTCCCTGTACAGGGAACAGAACCTCAGCACCTTGGCGTTGAACCTGGTCGCCATGAGATACACCTCTGGCATACCCCATCTGTGAACTAACTGCCTGAAGATCTCCGGATGCAGAGACCACGCCATGGTCGGTAATCCTCGACTTAAGCGGTCCGCTATCATATTGAGGGAGCATCGAATATGAGTGGCAGATAGATGGGAAAGTTTCGTCTCTGCCCACCGAAGAATTACCCCGATCTCTGACAGAAGGGGCAATGATCTTGTGCCTCCCTGCTTGTTTATATAGAGAACCACAGTCATATTGTCTGACTGGACTTTCACTGCTTTGCCCTGGATCTGAGGGGCGAAGTGAAGGAGGGCTAGCCGGATAGCTCGCATCTCGCGAAGATTGGAAGAGAGACGCCTCTCCAGAGGAGACCAAGATCCCTGTACTGGGGATCCGTCCAGGTGAGCGCCCCAGCCTACAAGGGACGCGTCTGTAGTCAATATGAGCCAAGCTGGTTGGGTCATAGACTTCCCTGCTGCTAGCCGAAACCAGCATCTGAGGGAATTCCGGGTTTGACCGGACAGGGAGCACAGGGAATCTAGCCCCGCAGGGCTGCCGTTCCATAAGTGTAAGACCTCCGACTGAAGAGGACGGAGGTGCCATAGCGCCCAAGGGACTGCGTCCGCAGCCGCTGACATGAGCCCCAGCATCTTCATGAGAGTCCGGATAGAGACTCGACGAGGGACATAAAGGACCCTTGCCAGGTCCTGAATCCGCGCTCTCCTTTCTAGAGTCAACCGGAGGGACATCTCCACAGAGTCGACCATGAATCCTAAATAATGGATTGAAGTCGATGGGCTCACATTCGACTTCTGCCAGTTGATAATCCAGCCCAGGCGGAGGAGAAAGGAGATTGCGATCTGAAGATGGTGGGTAAGGATCGGAACTGAAGAGGCTATGAAAAGCCAATCGTCCAGATAAGTTATAATAGTCAGTCCTTGAAGTCTCAAAGCTGCCACCACCGACACCACCACCTTGGTGAAGATAAGGGGGGCAGAAGAGATTCCGAAGGGAAGCGCGGCGAACTGAAAGTGCCTGCGAACCCCTAAAATCTGGACCGCGATCCTGAGGAATTTCCGGGAAGCGGAATGGATCGGGATGTGAAGGTACGCATCCTTGAGGTCCAGAGTAGCCATGACGTCCCCAGAGTTGAGGATATGGCTGACTGACCTTACGGTTTCCATCCGAAACCTGGTTTTCCTTATAAATCGATTGAGGAATCTCAAGTCGATGATCATCCGGAGATCTCCCGTCTTCTTGGGAACCAGGAACACTGGAGAATAAATCCCTAGGCCTCTCTCCCCTGCCGGCACCTCCTCCAGGGCTCCCTTGGAGATATAGTCCTGAATATAAGACTCTAGGATCTTTTCTTTGGCAGACCCGAAGTTTCGCGTGGCGATGAATCTCTCTGGGGGGGGGGGGGGGGGATGAGATCTACCCGGTAACCGGCAGAAATTATATCCTGAACCCAGGGGTCTGAAATCTGCTGGGCCCAAAAGTTTTTGAAGTGGGAGAGACGGCCCCCCGCGGGAATCTGGGGGAGGGGTACGGGAAAGTCTAGAGGAGATACTGCAGGGGCAGCAGGGCTTATCCAAGAGCCTCGGGGAGGCCCATAGTCAGGAGGGTTTCGCCTCCCTGGTGGGTGTGCCTAGCCTGCTGCCCTGAACGGCCTCCGCCTTTTTTATCCTGTCTGGGGCGTCCCCGAAAGGGCTGCTGGGGGAGACTCTTCCCTTTCTTGTCGGAGAGTCCCTCCATGATCCTGTCCATTTCGGACCCGAACAGCCTGTCCGGCTCGAAGGGGAGCCCACATAGATTAAATTTGGACGCGTTGTCCGCGATCCACGGCTTCAGCCATAGTGGTCTGCGGGCAGCTGAAACTAGAGCTATTGTTTTGGCGGCCAGTTTCAACTGCATCTGGGTGGAATCACACAAGAAATCCATAGCCAGATTGACTGACTTAAAAGCTGTCAAGATGTCGTCTCTGGAAACGCTCTGGTCCACGTCTGTCTGGATCTGATTAAGTTTGGAGCGTAAGAAGGAGGCTACTTGAGTGGCCGCAATGGATGTCGATGCGGAGGCAGCAGCCGCCGCGTAACCCCTTCTAAGGGTGCACTCTGCCCTCCGGTCTAGAGGGTCCTGCAGACTAGACCCATCGTCTGCAGGGACCAGAGTGCGCCTGGACAACTTGGCTATTGCCATGTCCACCTTGGGAACGGAACCCCACGATTCCACCAAGGTTTTAGCCATTGGGTACATCAGCTTGAACTTCCTGGTGAGGACTGGACCTTTCTCAAGCTTTCTCCACTCTGTGCGCATCACAGAGAGAAGGGTCTCATCCGCTCTAAAGACACGCTGTGTCCGTCCGGCGAGATCGGAGGACTCCCCCATGTTAACATCCTGGTCCCCCGACCTGATGGACTTTAGCAACTTCTGCGTTTTCTCTGGAGGAAAAAAACAAGAAGTTAATTCTTCTTCCTCAGAAGATGACCCCACCGAACAGGGGGTAGGTCTCTCGACCGGTGCAGCCACTTCCATGGGAGTCTGAGAGGATCCTGGTAGCCTCTCATTAAGCAGGCGCACCACTCCCTTAATGGAATCATCCACGTAGGTTTTCGTCCACTGGAACATCTCCTGCATCGTGGGTTCCGTGGATGCCTGTGTGCGACAACTTTCATACCTTGATTAAGGGCAGTTGTCGTCCAAGGGTGTGTTACAATCGTAACAGGCCAAATGCTTCCTTTTGGCCCCAGACTTCCGCTGATCAGAATCCCTAGGGGAAGCCATAACTGTAAAGAAAAGAAAACAGGTCATAACACCAACAAGCACCAGGTGGAGGTGAAAACGAGACCATATGGGCGCCCACCAGCACTGAAGCAAAAATAGAGCTGGAAGAAAATACCCAAGCCAAGCAATATATCTAAGTAATATATCAAAGCACAGGAAACTCTGGAGCTAGCTTGTGAAAGCGATGCAACCAGAGCACTGAATGACAGGCTCTGGGCGCTTAAAAAGAGGAAGCCCCGCCCCCTGGGCGGGACCTCGATCGGAACAAGCCCAGAGAAGTAATAGAGCCTTATATTAGGCTCAGCTCTCCTATGTGTTTCCCCAAACTTATCCTGAAGTTCAGGATGTTATAAGGGGGAAAAATAACCGAGCGGTGAGAGAAAAATCTCACCGCATCGGAGCCGAAGAAACGGAATTGACGTAGCGCATCTGCGCGTCACTTCCGGAAGATGGCGGCGCCCATGGCGCCGCACACATGCGGCAAGGGAAAGAACGGGACACCGCAGAGACGCCGAAATCCAGGCGGAAGAAGAGGGGAGGGGAGCCACCCCCCCTCGACGGTACCCTCTTTCAAAAATAGCCGCGATTACGCCTAAAATAAAGGCAACAGCAACAAAGGGTCGATTTCCTTAGATTAAGAAAAAAAGAGCCCCTCAGCACTCTCCTGAGGGGGAGCGACACGACAGTCCACCTGTCCAAAGGACAGAAAAAAACACGGTGGGCTGGGGGGTGATCTCCTCCCTTTCAGGGAGCTGAAGATCGTTTATTGGTTCTTGGGCTGATTAAAAATTCCGCCGGTCCTACCAGTCCACAGGGGCAGTTAACCCCCATCTGTGCTGCTGGTAAGACGTAAGGGAATAGCCCTGTGTGCATGTCCTGTGAGATGCAATCCCTATGCTAAGTGTACCTGTGTGTGGTACTTCCGGAAACACTCCCCTAAGCATAGGGCAGGGTGGTCAGGGCAGTCAGGACAGAAATAGCGAGTGTCACGCCTTATTCCACTCCTGCTACAGACACAACATATTTTTCGGGGTGACGGTTGGGTTGAGGTACCAGCAACGACATTGGGGAAATTTCGCTCGTGTAGACGGCTCACTACACTGGTGGATGGGGCCACGGAACCTTCTGGATACAGGAGGTTCTCGATGATCTCTTCCTGAAATTTGAGGAAGGATCCTGTTCTCCCAGCCTTACTGTAGAGAACAAAACTATTATAGGCAGCCAATTGAATCAAATATACAGACACCTTCTTATACCAGCGTCTGGTGCATCGGGAAACTAAATAAGGAGCCAACATCTGGTCATTGAAGTCCATCCCTCCCATGAGCGCATTATAGTCGTAGACTGAGAGGGGCTTTTCAATGACACGGGTTGCCCGTTCTATTTGTATTGTCGTGTCTGCGTGAATGGAGGAGAGCATGTAAACGTCACGCTTGTCTCTCCATTTCACCGCGAGCAGTTCTTGGTTACACAAGGCAGCCCTCTCCCCCCTTGCAAGACAGGTTTTAACGAGCCGTTGGGGAAGCCCCGGCGACTAGGTCGCACGGTGCCACAGCAGCCAATCTGTTCTAGGAACAAATGCCTGAAGAGGGGCACACTTGTGTAAAAATTGTCCACATAAAGATGGTACCCCTTGCCAAATAAGGGTGACACCAAGTCCCAGACTGTCTTCGCAATGCTCCCCAGGTAGTCAGGGCAACCGACCGGCTCCAGGGTCTGATCTTTTCCCTCATAAATCCGAAATTTGTGGGTATAGCCTGTGGCCCTTTCACAGAGCTTATACAATTTGACCCCATACCGGGCACGCTTGCTTGGGATGTATTGTTTGAAGCCAAGGCGCCCGTATTGTTTGAAGCCAAGGGACTCGTCTATGCAGATGTTTTGCTCAGGGGTATACAAATCTGAAAATTTCTGGTTGAAGTGGTCTATGAGGGGCCGAATTTTGTGGAGCCGGTCAAAAGCTGGGTGGCCTCTGGGACGAGAGGTGCTGTTGTCGCTAAAGTGCAGGAAACGCAGGATGGTCTCAAATCGTGTCCTGGACATAGCAGCAGAGAACATGGGCATGTGATGAATCGGGTTTGTGGACCAATATGACCGCAATTCATGCTTTTTAGTTAGACCCATGTTGAGGAGAAGGCCCAGAAAAATTTTAATTTCGGAAACTTGGACTGGTTTCCACCGGAAAGGCTGGGCATAAAAGCTTCCCGGGTTGGCGGCTATAAATTGAGTGGCATAACGATTTGTTTCTGCCACAACTAAGTCCAAGAGCTCCGCAGTCAAGAACAGCTCAAAAAATCCCAGGGCCGAACCGATCTGAGCTGTCTCAACCCGAACTCCAGACTGGGTGGTGAAAGGGGGAACTACAGGTGCGGCTGAAGTTGGTGACTGCCAATCAGGGTTTGCCAGCACCTCAGGGACTCTAGGGGCTCTACGGGCCTGTCTTTGCGGTGGCTGCGATGGGGGAACTATTGCACGTGCCACCGTACCAGCTTCAACTGCCCTTCTGGTGCTCGCCACTTCACCATGTTGTACGGCAGTGCTGGTACTAGGTCCAGGATGGGCTGCGCTGCTGGTGTATGCCTCACCACGTAATCCGACAGCGCCAGCCCCACTCTGCTGCCCTTGAAACGGATCCTGCACAACCTGTGGTCTAGCGACACGGGGCCGGTATGCCTGGTGCTATCAGGGACCTCAACCTCCTCGTCCGAACTTTGGGTCAGACTGCCACTGCTTTCTACAGGTTCATATTCTGACCCGCTAGATTCATCAGATGAGGGTTCCCATTCCTCATCCGACTGGGTCAGAATCCTGTAGGCCTCTTCAGAAGAATACCCCCTGTTTGACATTTGGACTACTAAATTTAGGGGTATTCCCTGAGACTACCCAAGAAAAAAAGCAAGCCTGTATTACAAATGGGAGGCTAGCGAAGTACCGGAGGCCGCTGCGATTGATAGAAATATCAAAACTGATTTTTTTTATCGCCGCAGAGCTTGGAAAGTGATTGTGCAGTGATCAAAAAATAATTATTTTTTGTCACTGCGGTGGGGCGGGCGTGGATCCTGCACAACCTGTGGTCTAGCGACACGGGGCCGGGTACGCCTGGTGCTATCAGGGACCTCAACCTCCTCGTCCGAACTTTGGGTCAGACTGCCACTGCTTTCTACAGGTTCATATTCTGACCCGCTAGATTCATCAGATGAGGGTTCCCATCCCTCATCCGACTGGGTCAGAATCCTGTAGGCCTCTTCAGAAGAATACCCCCTGTTTGACATTTGGACTACTAAATTTAGGGGTATTCCCTGAGACTACCCAAGAAAAAAAGCAAGCCTGTATTACAAATGGGAGGCTAGCGAAGTACCGGAGGCCGCTGCGATTGATAGAAATATCAAAACTGATTTTTTTATCGCCGCAGAGCTTGGAAAGTGATTGTGCAGTGATCAAAAAATAATTATTTTTTGTCACTGCGGTGGGGCGGGCGTGGATCCTGCACAACCTGTGGTCTAGCGACACGGGGCCGGGTACGCCTGGTGCTATCAGGGACCTCAACCTCCTCGTCCGAACTTTGGGTCAGACTGCCACTGCTTTCTACAGGTTCATATTCTGACCCGCTAGATTCATCAGATGAGGGTTCCCATCCCTCATCCGACTGGGTCAGAATCCTGTAGGCCTCTTCAGAAGAATACCCCCTGTTTGACATTTGGACTACTAAATTTAGGGGTATTCCCTGAGACTACCCAAGAAAAAAAGCAAGCCTGTCTTACAAATGGGAGGCTAGCGAAGTACCGGAGGCCGCTGCGATTGATAAAAATATCAAAACTGATTTTTTGATTGCCGCAGAGCTTGGAAAGTGATTGTGCAGTGATAAAAAAAAAATAAAATTTTGCCACTGCGGTGGGGCGGGCGTGGGTGAACGCACGTGTGGGCGACCGATCAGGCCTGATCGGGCAAACACTGCGTTTTGGGTGGAGGGCGAGCTAAGGTGACACTAATACTATTAAAGATCTGACTGTGATCAGTTTTGATCACTTACAGATACTATAAAAGTACAAATGCTGATTAGCGATACGCTAATATGCGAATCAGTGACTAAGGTGCGGTGGGCTGGGCGCTAACTGACGCTAAACTACCTAACCAAGGGACCTAAACTAACCTAAACCTAACAGTCAATACCAGTGAAAAAAAAAAGTGACAGTTTACACTGATCACTTTTTTCCCTTTCACTAGGTGATTGACAGGGGGCGATCAAGGGGTTAATTGGGATGATGGGGGTGATGGAGGGTGATCTGGGGCTAAGTGCAGTGTTTGGTGGGTACTCACAGTGATGTCTGCTCCTCTGTTGGAACCAACCGACGAAAAGGACCAGCAGAGGAGCAGAGAAGCCATTTAACACCTTATATTTATCAATATAAGGTGTTAGATGGCTTCTGATTCGATTTTTTTAAAAATCAGCAACCTGCCAGCGACGATCATTGGCTGGCAGGTTGCTGACGAAATACTCCTTGAACTTCTGCCGGCCCGCGATGCGCATGCGCGGACCGGCTCTGACCGAAATCTCGCGTCTCGCGAGATGACGCACGGATGCGTCCAGGAGGAATGAATCGACCGCCTTCAGGACGCATCCGTGCATTAGGCGGTCGGGAGGTGGTTAAAACCCTGAAAATTATAGCTGTATTTCTAGCTTAAATTGCACACTGACTAATGCTGCAGAGGCCCAAAATGGAGGGTATTGCCAAAAATGGGTGTATTTTAAAACCCAGAAAATTATAGAAGTATTTCAAGCTTGTTCTTAGCAATCACAGATGCAGCAAAGGCTGCACTATTAAGTACTTTGCCCAAATTAGTGGGGTTTTTTTACTAACAGAATATGACAGCAGTATCTCACACTGACAGATGCAGTAAGGGCTGTAAAATTGAGTATTTTGCCCAAAAAGTTTTTTTTTTTAAACCCAGAAAATGATTGCTGTATTTCTAGCTTAAATTGCACACTGACAAATGCTGCAAAGGCACCAGATGTAGGATATTGCCAAAAATGGGTGTTTTTTTTAAACCCAGATTAATAATTATTTCAAGCTTGGATTTGAATGTCACAAAAGCATATATGCTGTGCTTGTGCACTGAGCTTGCATAAAATGGCCGTCACCGCCCACCTAACTAACAAACGGATAAAAGTTCTTTTTTTGTGTCATTGGGCTCAGAGCAGGGTAAAAAGATTGTGCACTGCACCCACAAAACTAAATCTATGTAGATCACTGAGTTAACAAGCACTTCAGATTAAAGATTCTTTCCTATTCTCTCCCTTAACAGTAGCAGCATCCTATCCCTACACTAAGTACAGTAGAGTGACGTGCAGTGCTACGTGACTCCAGCTTATATAGAGGCTGGGTCACATGCTGCACTGGCCAATCACAGCCATGCGATTAGTAGGCATGGCTGTGATGGGTTCTAAGGGCACAGAGTTAAAAGTTTGTTGATTGGCTGCTCTGCAGCCTTTCAAAAAGCACCAATAAATCGCCGAACACCGAACCTGAACCCAAACTTTTACTGAAATGTTCGGGTTCGGGTCCGGGGTCCAAAAATCCTAAAGTTCGGTACGAAACCGAACTTTACAGTTCGTGTTCGCTCAACCCTAGTGGTGGCATACTTGGAGTGCACCCTGCCAGCCAACATTGAAGATCCGCTGGACTACTGGGCAGCCAAACTGTTTTTTTGGGCCGCGACTGGAAAAGCTGTCCTGCCCGGCCAGTAGTGTGGCATCAGAGCAGGTATTTAGTGCGGCCAGGGCCATAGTTGCCCCAAGAAGAACTCGCCTGTCAACCAGAGTCCCAGAGACTGACCTTTGTCAAGAAGAATCGGGTGTGGATCAGCCAAGATTTCCACCCACCAATTTCTGATGCATCAGACTATATCATCCATGGTGCCACACCAAAACTTTGACAAGAGACCGGTTTCTTCTGGCTACCTGCCTCAGCTACTATTCTGATGCTGCCACCCGCCTGAGGCCACACATCTGATGCCAGGTGCTCCTTTTTTCACCCACTAAATTCAGCTGGTACTGGTATTGCCACTTACCTTCACACTCTGTCACCTTGTCACTCTGTGGTCTCCAGATGCTGCTACTACCTCCACTTTATGTGACCTTGCTTCTCTATGGCCTCCTGATGCTGCCACCACTTATAGACTGTTTAATGAGGTGGATGATGATGAGACACAGTTGCCAATAACTCAACGTCAATTACTGTCTCAAGAGGTTGATGAAGAGGATAAGACGCATTTGTCAATCACTGAGGTAGAGGTTAGGTCAACAAGTCAGGAGGACGAGCAGAGTGAAGAAGTGGAAGAGGAGGTGGTAGACGATGAAGTCACTGACCCAACCTGGGAAGGTGGAAAGCCGAGCGAGGACAGCAGTACAGAGAGGGAGAGATCTGCTGCACCGCAACAGGCTGGAAGAGGCAGTGGGGTGGCAAAAGGGAGAAAGTGGGCCACACCAAACAGGCCCGCAACTGTTCCCCAGAGCACACCTTTGCAAAAATCTACCTTGCCAATGGGTAGGTGTTCCGCAGTCTGGCGCTTTTTTGAGGAAAGTGCAGACGACAAAGGAATTGTAATTTGCAACCTGTCCCATACAAAAATATGCAGGGGCGTGAACACTAGCAACCTCACCACCAGCAGCATGATCCACCACATGGCATCAAAAAACCCTAATAGGTGGGCCGAACACCTGGGTCCACAATCTGTGCCTGCGAGTCACACAACTGCCTCCTCTTCCCCTGTGATACGTGCTGGCCAATCCCCTCTCCAAGACACAGGTCTGGATGCCTCCCACCCTGCACCTGGACCTTCGCAAGCACATCAGTGACCACATCCACTTCCCTGTCCCAGCGCAGCATACAAATGTCCTTACCCCAGGCATTTGAAAACCAGCACAAATACCCATCCACCCACCCATAGGCCATAGCACTTAATGTGCAGCTTTCCAAATTACTGGCCCTGGAAAGTTGCCATTTAGGATTGTGGACACTAAGTCTTTCTGCAGCCTGATGTCGGCGGCCTTCCCGTGTTCCGCAGTCCCCAGCCGGCACTATTTTTCAAGGTGTGCCCTGCCCGCCTTACACCAACATGTGTCCTGTAACATCACACGTGCCCTGACCAATGCAGTTACTGGGAAGGTCCACTTAACCATGGACATATGGAAAGGACGCTACATTTCCCTGGCGGCACACTGGGTGAATGTTGTGGAGGGCGGGAGCGAGTTGTACCCTGGGATGGCACAGGTGCTACCGACGCCAAGGATTGCGGGCCCTATGTCGATCAGGGTTTCTGCCAGCACCTACGTTAGTGGCTCCAACCCCCACTTCTCCTCCTCCGCCTCCCTTCCACTACCACTTCCGAATTATCCTCGTGCAGCACCAGTCAGTCATCAGTCGGTAGCTGGAAGCAGTGTAGCACTGCAGTGGATAAGCGGCAACAGGCCGTGCTGAAGTTCTTAGGGGACAAACAGCACACCGCCGCAGAGCTGTGGCAGAGTTTAAGAGACCAGACTGAGCTGTGGCTCTTGCCACTCAACCTAGAGCCAGGCATGGATGTGTCTGATAATGGCCGTAACTTGGTGGCGGCTTTGGAGCTCGACAAGCTCAGACACATCCCTTGCCTAGCTCACATCTTAAACTTAGTGGTTCAGCGGTTTATCAAAAGCTACCCTAATTTGCCTGAGCTACTGGTGAAGGTGCGCAGCGTGTGTGCACATTTCCGCAATTCATGGAAAGCTTCAGCCGGTCTGTCAAAGACGCAGCAGTGCTTGAAATTGCCAGCTCAGCAGCTGTTGTGCGACGTGAGCACGCGCTGGAACTTGACGTTCCACATGTTGGCCAGGTTTTGTGAGAAGCAGAGGGCAGTAGTGGAATACCAGCTGCAACATGGTCGTCGCCTTTCCAGTCAGCTTCCGCTCTTCACAAGCGAGGAGTGGGCATGGATGTCTGACCTCTGTGAGGTTTTAAAGGGATTCTGTCATGAGATTTTAGCCCTATAAGCTAAACATATGCCCATGTCCGTACTAATAACATGAATCCTAAACTGGCCTTATTAAACCTGCTTGTGGCTCTAATAGCCCAAAAAACAGGTTTTTATAACCTGTCAATCGCCTACCTAAGGTGCCCAAGGGGACGTCAGTTAATACAGGGTGCCCAGCCGTCTGGTGCCCAGCGCCTCCTTCCCAGTCCTAATCGCCGCCCTCCCTGTCTACAGTGACGCCTTCCTCACCTCAGCGCCGACTCCGCCAGACCCAGCCGGCCCTCTGCCAGATCCGGCGCCTGCGCACTATGCTCAGCCTGATGTGCCGCAGACTCCTGGCAGCGGCTTTGTTGAGGCTCCGGATCTAGCAGAGGGCCGGCCGGATCTGGCGGAGGCGGCACTGAGGTGAGGAAGGCATCATTGTAAGCAAATTCTTTATTACATAATCCAAAACCTGGACATACACATTTACATGGATTATAAAATACATATTCTAAGAGAGTGCAAAGATATAGAGAAAAAGTCTCTCCACACAGAAGGATTAATCCCAATTAATAATGAAGGTCAACCGTCCATAACCAATATAAAGTGCCAACAGGCATAATACAACAAATTCATGCCGCCGAAAGCATCAGCAGTATACCTAAAAGTGGGAACTGCTGAATCAATCAGATATGGACTGAGAGCTATAATATAATAAATAATACAGACCCAGGGTGGAGGGCGCGGCCCAACGTCCGTTTCACAGCCGAGCTTCTTCACAGGGCACAACTCACCTATCATCAAACTCCTCCTATATACTGCTCACAGGTGTCCAGCATCCAATCCGCTGCCCTTCTTGGCCGCATGTCAATAAACGTCACCAACACACGTGATCATACATTATCTCGCAATGCTGCGGTCTGCCAAATGGGAGGCGAATCACATGATATGGCCCGCCGCACAGGAAGCCGCATCACGTCATAGTCACCTGATCGTCAATGGATGCATTTCTATAGTGGCAAAAAACGCTTGTAAGGTATGCTAACCCCTTGTTAACTATAATAAAACCAAAGAACCACCTATTAGCACATAATGCAATGTCATCACATAAAACACATGATATATTAAAATGGAGGGCATTTCACCAAGTCCATAATTCATAAAGAAAAACATACATTGTGTTACAAAACCCTTTCAGATAATAATGATCATGATATCATATAAAAAATTAATCGTCATGATGTCATATATAAAAATTACATGTGCAATTCATCAAGACAGGAAAAATTATAATATTAATGGTAATGTTATATATATATATATATATATATATATATATATATATATATATACTGTAGTGAAGGAGTGAAGTGGTGTGCACAAACAAAAAATTATAAATAAGAAACATGCTAAAAAACAATAAGTGTGAAAAGTGCAAGCAGTGCTCATGTGCAAGACAGTTGTATGGGGTGTAGAACCAAAAAGAACGCCTCAATGTACAAACTATTAGTCAGGGCAAGGTATAAGAAACCATATAAACCTATAATGTTGTTAGAGAACAAACAACAAAAGAATGCCCAAAATATTCCAAAAATATAATTTATTTAATTGTAATAAACATATCATGATTTATAAAATATTAGAAATAACAAAAAAATGAAGAACCAGCAGAAAACCGGATGCCGCTGCTACCCACCAAAAGATGGAAGACATGTCAATTATGCAAATGGTGTATATCAGGGTGATTCCACATGAAGTAGCACTAATGATGCTGCTACTGTTGAGTAGAAAGCATATGGTCATCACCCTGGTACATCACCACCAGGCAAAGCTCAACTCGAAATGCAGTTAAGAAAAAAATAAAGCAGACGCTAGAATCTAGCTGTATGGGGTGACCAACCCACAAAAAAAAAAGGTGACCTGACACTCTATTATCATAAACACCACAACAATATACAAAATAAACCCAATTAAGAACTTACTAACACACATAGCAAAATAATATGCATCATATGATGGTCTTACAAAGCAAGATCTGTCATTTAAAACAAGGGGGAGCATAACCACAATTAAAAAGTACCCAATTCCATAAAAATACAAACAAAATAATGGGTACAGGTATAAATTAGGGATGAGCGAACCCGAACTGTATAGTTCGGGTTCGTACTGAATTTTGGGGTGTCCGTGACACGGACCCGAACATTTTCGTAAAAGTCTGGGTTCGGGTTCGGTGTTCGGCGCTTTCTTGGCGCTTTTTGAAAGGCTGCAAAGCAGCCAATCAACAAGCGTCATACTACTTGGCCCAAGAGGCCATCACAGCCATGCCTACTATTGGCATGGCTGTGATTGGCCAGTGCACCATGTGACACAGCCTCTATTTAAGCTGGAGTCACGTAGCGCCGCACGTCACTCTGCTATGATCAGTATAGGGAGAGGTTGCAGCTGCGACGTTAGGGAGATTAGGCAGATTAACTCCTCCAAAAGACTTCATTCTGTCATCGATCTGCAGCTGTGGATCATTGAAGTGCTATTATTGACTTGCTCACTTTTTTGAGGCTGCCCAGAGCGTTTTTAGATCACTTTTTTTCTGGGGTGATCGGCGGCCATTTTGTAACTTGTGGTGCGCCAGCACGAGCTATCACCAAGTGTATTTAACCATCGATAGTGTGGTTATTTTGTGCTATATCCTACATCAGCTGCAGGCTGAGCCTGTGTCACCGAAGTGCATTTAACCATCAACAGTCTGGTTATTTTTTGGCCATATACTACATCAGTTGCAGGCTGAGCCTGTGTCACCCAAGTGCATTTAACCATCAACAGTCTGATTATTTTTTGGCCATATACTACATCAGCTGCAGGCTGAGCCTGTGTCACCCAAGTGTATTTAACCATCGATAGTGTGGTTATTTTGTGCTATATCCTACATCAGCTGCAGGCTGAGCCTGTGTCACCCAAGTGCATTTAACCATCAACAGTCTGATTATTTTTTGGCCATATACTACATCTGGTGCAGGCTAAGCCTATGTCACCCAAGTGCATTTAACCATCAACAGTCTGATTATTTTTTGGCCATATACTACATCTGGTGCAGGCTGAGCCTGTGTCACCCAAGTGCATTTAACCATCAACAGTGTGGTTATTTTTTGGCCATATATTACATCAGGGGCAAGTTGAGCCTGTCACCCAGCGCCTAAAAAATAGACCTGACATTTCTATTCAACCAAATCTGTACTGTTTTAGCTGGTCAAGTTATTTGTATTGACCGTAAAAGCACACTTTTTTTTCTGGGTTGAAAAAGCATTCCCAAATTTGCCATTCTCAAAATAACTAGTTTCTGGTATTTGAGGCCTACTTGAAATCTATCCCAAAAAGAAAATCTTACATTGAAGGTATTGATAGTGTCATTCAGAAAAACCTAAGACACACACTAGCGTGCTGATAGAAGTGTGATTCTGTGATTAAACCTATACCTGTCACACAGCGCAAAAAAAAACAGGTCTCACATCTCTATTCAACCAAATCTGCACTGTTTTAGCTGGTCAAGTTATTTGTAGTGACCGTAAAAGCAGACTTTTTGTTCTGGGTTGAAAAAGCATTCCAAATTTGCCATTCTCAAAATAACTAGTTTCTGGTATTTGAGGCCTACTTGAAATCTATCCCAAAAAGAAAATCTTACATTGAAGGTATTGATAGTGTCATTCAGAAAAACCTAAGACACACGCTAGCGTGCTGATAGAAGTGTGATTCTGTGATTAAACCTATACCTTTCACACAGCGCAAAAAAAAACAGGTCTCACATCTCTATTCAACCAAATCTGCACTGTTTTAGCTGGTCAAGTTATTTGTAGTGACCGTAAAAGCAGACTTTTTGTTCTGGGTTGAAAAAGCATTCCCAAATTTGCCATTCTCAAAATAACTAGTTTCTGGTATTTGAGGCCTATTCTTTGTTATGACATGAAGACAGATTCTGTGCTGACATAAGGCCAGATTCTCTGTTACGGGACCTCTCTCCTCTGCCTGGGTGCCTGGGCCTAAATGTGTGACAGTGGCCTGTTCCAGTGGTGGGTGACGTGAAGCCTGATTCTCTGCTATGACATGAAGACAGATTCTGCGCTGACATAAGGCCAGATTCTCTGTTACGTGACCGCTCTCCTCTGTCTGGGTGCCGGGGCCTAAATGTGTGACAGTGGCCTGTTCCAGTGGTGGTTGACGTGAAGCCTGATTCTCTGCTATGACATGAAGACAGATTCTGCTCTGACATAAGGCCAGATTCTCTGTTACGGGACCTCTCCTCTGCCTGGGTGCCTGGGCCTAAATGTGTGACAGTGGCCTGTTCCAGTGGTGGGTGACGTGAAGCCTGATTCTCTGCTATGACATGAAGACTGATTCTGCGCTGACATGAAGCCAGATTCTCTGCTATGGCATGAAGAGACTGATTCTCTGCTGACATGAAGCCAGATTCTTTGCTATGGCATGAAGAGACTGATTCTCTGCTGACGTGAAGCCAGATTCTCTGCTATGGGACCTCTGTCCAATTGATATTGGTTCATTTTTATTTTTTTAATTTTAATTCATTTCCCTATCCACATTTGTTTGCAGGGGATTTACCTACATGTTGCTGCCTTTTGCAGCCCTCTAGCTCTTTCCTGGGCTGTTTTACAGCCTTTTTAGTGCCCAAAAGTTCGGGTCCCCATCGACTTCAATGGGGTTCGGGTTCGGGACGAAGTTCGGATCGGGTTCGGATCCCGAACCCGAACATTTCCAGGAAGTTTGGCCGAACTTCTCGAACCCGAACATCCAGGTGTTCGCTCAACTCTAGTATAAATCCTATAAATCTAAACACCATATTCCAGTAGGAGCAGTTGCATTGATCACCATTAGTGTTGAGCGAACACAAACTGTCGGGTTCGTACCAAACATTAGGATTTTTGGACCCCGGACCCGAACTTTTCAGTAAATGTTTGGGTTTGAGTTCGGTGTTCGGCGAGTTAATGGCGCTTTTTGAAAGGCTGCTGAGCAGCCAATCAACAAGCGTTTAACTTGTGTGCCCTTAGAAGCCATCACAGCCATGCCTACTAATGGCATGACTGTGATTGACCAGTGCAGCATATGACCCAGCCTCTATATAAGCTGGAGTCACGTAGCACTGCACGTCACTCTGCTCTTACTAGTGTACGGATAGGATGCTGCTGCTGTGAGGGAGAGAAAAGAATCTGTTTTCAGAAGTGCTTGTTAACTCTGCGATCTACAGCGATTTTGTTTCGTGGGTGCAGTGCACCATTTTTTTACCCTGCCCTGAGCCCAGTGACACAGAAAAATAACTTTTATCCGTCTGTTAGTTAGTTGGGCGTCGGTGGCTATATTATGCAAGTTCAGTGCACCAGCACAGCATATGTGCATTTGTGACAGTCAAATACAAGGTTTAAATACTGCAGTTATATTCAGGGTTTAAAAAAACACAATTTTTTTTGTAAGATAATACATTTTGGGTCCTTTGCTGAATTTGTGACAGTCAAATACAAACTTGAAATACTGCAGTTATATTCTGGGTTAAAAAAAAACACCCATTTTTTGAAAGACCCTACATCTGGGGCCTTTCCTGCATTTGTCACAGTGAAATACAAGCTTTAAATGCTGCAATTATATTCTGGGTTTAGAAAAACACCCATTTTTTGCAAGATAATACATTTTGGGTCCTTTGCTGAATTTGTGACAGTCAAATACAAACTTTAAATACTGCAGTTATATTCTGTGTTTAAAAAAAACACCCATTTTTTGCAAGACCCTACATCTGGGGCCTTTGCTGCATTTCTCACAGTGAAATACAAGCTTTAAATACTGCAAGTATATTCTGGGTTTAAAAAAAACACCTTTTTTTGAAAGACCGTACATTTGGGGCCTTGTATGGGTTTTTAATACATAAAATAAAGAAATCATAATAAAGTCTCTTAATAGTTTATTAGAAATAATGCAGACAATTTAAAAAAATCCCCCCCAATACAAAGCAAGTACAAAGCTCAGAACTAAATTATTGCAGGATGTCGTAATGGTTTGTTAATTCGAAAATGGTTAATCAATTCTACACACATCCCCGGATAGGGGACGTAACAGGAATTAAACTGATAGGAATAGTACTAGTTAAGACACCACTCATATAGGGTGTCACAGCACATTGCTCCGTGCACGCGCAGTGCCCTAACTTGGGAGTAAGAGGACCGACCAAGGTGCTTTTTCCATCTCCCGGTTCCTAAAATCAATTCATTTTGGTGTATCAGAGTTTGGTCTGTTACTGTGAAGGCAGTCGAAGGTACCCGGCCTAAATTTTTTATCACAAAAGGCAATCCCTGATATGGGACGTAACAGGGATTAAACTGATGAGAATAGTACTACAGAAAATACCACTCATATCGGGTGTAAGAGTAAATTGCACGGCGCAGACGCAGTGACCGTTGTGTGGATTCAAACAAAGGGGAGGGAGCCAGCGTTTTTTTAACCATCTCCCCGTTCGAAAAATCGATTTAATAAATGGACCCCAGATTGGGGACGTAACAGGGATTAAACTGATGAGAAGAGAGAACTACAGAAAATACCACTTATATCGGGTGTGAGAGTAAATTGCACGGCGCAGACGCAGTGACCGTGGATTCAAACAAAGGGGAGGGAGCCAGTGTTTTTTTAACCATCTCCCCGTTCGAAAAATCAATTCAATTCACCTTTCGGGGACCCTTGGTGTTGTACATGGCTGGGTGGAGGAAGAAACCTTCAATGACATCAACGGGACATGGCTAGCTTGGTATCCAACCTTGTGCAAATGGGGAGTTTGCGGTTGGGCAAATGGACTGTTTGCGGTTGTTTGCGGTGCATTAAAAGGGGAGTTTGGTCTGTCAATTTCTGTGAAGCGGGTGTAACCCTTACACTACCTGATCGATACAACATCATACCTGATCGTATACACACACTGGATGTTTTAAACCACGTTGTTCAAAAAAAATTTGGATTGTTAGGTGATTTATGCCCTTTATGGATTAAAACCCAACTCTGCGTCAACTATGTAATTTTCCATGTGAGTTTTGCCATGGATCCCCCTCCGGCATGCCACAGTCCAGGTGTTAGTCCCCTTGAAACAACTTTTCCATCACTACTGTGGCTAGAAAGAGTCCCTGTGGGTTTTAAAATTCGCCTGCCTATTGAAGTCTATGGCGGTTCGCCCGGTTCGCCCGTTCGCGAACATTTGCAGAAATTCGCGTTCGCGAATGGAAAATTTTATGTTCGCGGCATCTCTACTGAGTATATATGCTTATCCTCAAATCTAGCCAGATATAAATTGGTAAAGGTACATGTGACGGGCATACCCATAGCAGTGCCAAATTTTTGCCTATACCACTTATCCCCAAATTTGAAGGCATTATTTTTCAAAATCTTTAATAAAATCACAAAAAACTGCAGTCTTATCGGTGTTACCCAGGATTTCCATTACCGCTCCTATGCCTTCCTCTTGGGGGATAAGTGTATAAAGGCTTTCTACATCCAGGGACACTAGCTGATGACCCTCCTGTCACTGGATGGACTCCAGTGCCAGTAATAGGTCCACCGTGTCCCATAGATGTAATGGTGCAGCCCGCACCATTGGTCTAAGTAGCCAATCTGTGTACTTTGACAGAGCTGATTTCTCAGCTGTTCTACGTGACAACATATTACATTCTGCATATTTATATAGAAGGCCCCTCAACTGACCCTGTATTTTATATATAGGGTCTGCCTTCAACTGCTCATATACATGATTATTTTCCAATTGTCTGCGAGCTTCTGAGACATAATAATCTTTAGTTATTATTACCACATTGCTCCTCTTGTCCGCCGGTGTTATCACTATATCATCTTGAGACTGTAACCATTTCAGGGCATTTACCTCCCCTTTGTCTATATTTTTATGTGCCCAGGGTAGACCAAGGCCTGCTTTTCCCCTGAAGACGCTGTGTATCCAGCAAAAGATGTAGGAATGTAGGGTGCATGTGTGTTAAACGTTTTTAGAATCAGTGGTGGCAGGCGGGGAGCTCTAACTAGAGCAAATTACACAGTACAGTGAGGGGTGTAGGATTGACCATAGGCAGGAACGCTCGACGTAGTGATGTCGCGAACATAAAATTTTCAGTTCGCGAACAGTGAACGAGAACTTCCGCAAATGTTCGCGAACTGGCGAACCGGGCGAACCGCCATAGACTTCAATAGACAGGCGAATTTTAAAACCCACAGGGACTCTTTCTGGCCACAATAGTGATGAGAAAGTTGTTTCAAGGGGTCTAACACCTGGACTGTGGCATGCCGGAGGGGGATCTATGGCAAAACTCCCATGGAAAATTACGTAGTGGACGCAGAGTCGGGTTTTAATCCATAAAGGGCATAAATCAACTAACATTCCTAAATTGTTTGGAATAACGTGCTTTAAAACATCCAGTGTGTGTATACGATCAGGTATGATGTTGTATCGATCAGGTAGTGTAAGGGTTACGCCCGCATCACAGACATTGACAGACCAAACTCCCCTTTTAATGCACCGCAAACAGTTCATTTGCACAACCGCAAACTCCCCATTTGCACAAGGTTGGATACCAAGCTAGCCACGTCCCGGTGATGTCATTGAAGGTTTCTTCCTCCACCCAGCCACGTACAACACCAAGGGTCCCCGAAAGGTCAATTGAATTGATTTTTCGAACGGGGAGATGGTTAAAAAAACGCTGGCTCCCTCCCCTTTGTTTTTATCCACGGTGACTGCGTCTGCGCCGTGCAATTTACTGTCACACCCGATATGAGTGGTATTTTCTGTAGTACTATTCTCATCAGTTTAATCCCTCTAACGTCCCCAATCTGGGTGCCATTTATTGAATAGATTTTTCGAACGGGGAGATGGTATCAGTGGTTGGCACTGGCAGTGGGCACACTACAGTCAGTAGAAGCGGGCCTGACACACACTGGCAGCAGGCAAGCAACTGAAATTACACTAAAGTGTAAAAATTAAATGCCTTATTTATCGGCAAGCTACTGTGCCACCCGGTATGAGTGGTTGGCACTGGCAGTGGGCACACTACAGTCAGTGGAAGAGGGCCTGACACACACTGGCAGCAGGCAAGCAACTGAATTTAGACTACTGTCTAAAAATTAAATGCCTTATTTATCGGCAAGCTACTGTGCCACCCGGTATCAGTGGTTGGCACTGCCAGTGGGCACACTACAGTCAGTGGAAGCGGGCCTGACACACACTGGCAGCAGGCAAGCAACTGAATTTAGACTACTGTCTAAAAATTAAATGCCTTATTTATCGGCAAGCTACTGTGCCACCCGGTATCAGTGGTTGGCACTGGCAGTGGGCACACTACAGTCAGTTGAAGTCGGCCTGACACACACTAGCAGCAGGCAAGCAGCTGAAATTACACTAAAGTGTAAAAATTAAATGCCTTTTTTATGCAAAGTCCTGTGCCAGCCGGTATGAGTGGTGGGCACTGGCAGTGGGCACACTACAGTCAGTGGAAGTCAGCCTGACACACACTGGCAGGCAACTAACCTTAGATTAAAGTGTAAAAATTAAGTGCCTATTTTTTAAGCAAAGTCCTGTGCCACTCGGTATGACAGGGGTGGGCACTGGCAGTGGGCACACTACAGTCAGTTGAAGTCGGCCTGACACACACTAGCAGCAGGCAAGCAGCTGAAATTACATTAAAGTGTAAAAATTAAATGCCTTTTTTAAGCAAAGTCCTGTGCCAGCCGGTATGAGTGGTGGGCACTGGCAGTGGGCACACTACAGTCAGTGGAAGTCAGCCTGACACACACTGGCAGGCAACTAACCTTAGATTAAAGTGTAAAAATTAAGTGCCTATTTTTTAAGCAAAGTCCTGTGCCACTCGGTATGACAGGGGTGGGCACTGGCAGTGGGCACACTACAGTCAGTGGAAGTCAGCCTGACACACACTGGCAGGCAACTAACCTTAGATTAAAGTGTAAAAATTAAGTGCCTATTTTTTAAGCAAAGTCCTGTGCCACTCGGTATGACAGGGGTGGGCACTGGCAGTGGGCACACTACAGTCAGTTGAAGTCGGCCTGACACACACTAGCAGCAGGCAAGCAGCTGAAATTACATTAAAGTGTAAAAATTAAATGCCTTTTTTAAGCAAAGTCCTGTGCCAGCCGGTATGAGTGGTGGGCACTGGCAGTGGGCACACTACAGTCAGTGGAAGTCAGCCTGACACACACTGGCAGGCAACTAACCTTAGATTAAAGTGTAAAAATTAAGTGCCTATTTTTTAAGCAAAGTCCTGTGCCACTCGGGATGACAGGGGTGGGCACTGGCAGTGGGCACACTACAGTCAGTTGAAGTCGGCCTGACACACACTGGCAGGCAACTAACCTTAGATTAAAGTGTAAAAATGAAGTGCCTTTTTTTTAAGCAAAGTCCTGTGCCACACGGGATGACAGGGGTGGGCACTGGCAGTGGGCACACTACAGTCAGTTGAAGTCGGCCTGACACACACTAGCAGCAGGCAAGCAGCTGAAATTACACTAAAGTGTAAAAATTAAATGCCTTTTTTATGCAAAGTCCTGTGCCAGCCGGTATGAGTGGTGGGCACTGGCAGTGGGCACACTACAGTCAGTGGAAGTCAGCCTGACACACACTGGCAGGCAACTAACCTTAGATTAAAGTGTAAAAATTAAGTGCCTATTTTTTAAGCAAAGTCCTGTGCCACTCGGTATGACAGGGGTGGGCACTGGCAGTGGGCACACTACAGTCAGTTGAAGTCGGCCTGACACACACTAGCAGCAGGCAAGCAGCTGAAATTACATTAAAGTGTAAAAATTAAATGCCTTTTTTAAGCAAAGTCCTGTGCCAGCCGGTATGAGTGGTGGGCACTGGCAGTGGGCACACTACAGTCAGTGGAAGTCAGCCTGACACACACTGGCAGGCAACTAACCTTAGATTAAAGTGTAAAAATTAAGTGCCTATTTTTTAAGCAAAGTCCTGTGCCACTCGGGATGACAGGGGTGGGCACTGGCAGTGGGCACACTACAGTCAGTTGAAGTCGGCCTGACACACACTGGCAGGCAACTAACCTTAGATTAAAGTGTAAAAATGAAGTGCCTTTTTTTTAAGCAAAGTCCTGTGCCACACGGGATGACAGGGGTGGGCACTGGCAGTGGGCACACTACAGTCAGTTGAAGTCGGCCTGACACACACTAGCAGCAGGCAAGCAGCTGAAATTACACTAAAGTGTAAAAATTAAATGCCTTTTTTATGCAAAGTCCTGTGCCAGCCGGTATGAGTGGTGGGCACTGGCAGTGGGCACACTACAGTCAGTGGAAGTCAGCCTGACACACACTGGCAGGCAACTAACCTTAGATTAAAGTGTAAAAATTAAGTGCCTATTTTTTAAGCAAAGTCCTGTGCCACTCGGGATGACAGGGGTGGGCACTGGCAGTGGGCACACTACAGTCAGTTGAAGTCGGCCTGACACACACTGGCAGGCAACTAACCTTAGATTAAAGTGTAAAAATGAAGTGCCTTTTTTTTAAGCAAAGTCCTGTGCCACACGGGATGACAGGGGTGGGCACTGGCAGTGGGCACACTACAGTCAGTTGAAGTCGGCCTGACACACACTAGCAGCAGGCAAGCAGCTGAAATTACACTAAAGTGTAAAAATTAAATGCCTTTTTTATGCAAAGTCCTGTGCCAGCCGGTATGAGTGGTGGGCACTGCCAGTGGGCACACTACAGTCAGTGGAAGTCAGCCTGACACACACTGGCAGGCAACTAACCTTAGATTAAAGTGTAAAAATTAAGTGCCTTTTTTTTAAGCAAAGTCCTGTGCCACACGGGATGACAGGGGTGGGCACTGGCAGTGGGCACACTACAGTCAGTTGAAGTCGGCCTGACACACACTAGCAGCAGGCAAGCAGCTGAAATTACACTAAAGTGTAAAAATTAAATGCCTTTTTTATGCAAAGTCCTGTGCCAGCCGGTATGAGTGGTGGGCACTGGCAGTGGGCACACTACAGTCAGTGGAAGTCAGCCTGACACACACTGGCAGGCAACTAACCTTAGATTAAAGTGTAAAAATTAAGTGCCTTTTTTTAAGCAAAGTCCTGTGCCACACGGAATGACAGGGGTGAGCACTGGCAGTGGGCACACTACAGTCTGTGGGCCTGCAGCTCCTCACACACAGGCAGGCCAGGCAACTGCAATATGTATATAAAGGAAAAAAAAAAAGCAGACTAATGTTGCAGCCCTAAAAAGGGCTTTTTGGGGTGCTGTCAGGACGCTGTCCTTACAGCAGAGATCAGATGAGTCTTTCAGGACTGGAGTGGACACTGAATTCACTAGCCTAGCTATCGATTTCCCAATTAAATCAGCAGCAGTTACAGTCTCCCTCCTCTCACTAAGACTGCAGCTTCAGAATGAATCTAAAATGGATGCTGTGCAGGAGGTGGGAGGGTCTGGGAGGGAGGGTATGCTGCTGATTGGCTGGAATGTGTCTGCTGACTGTGAGGTACAGGGTCAAAGTTTGCTCAATGATGATGTATAGGGGGCGGACCGAACATCGCATGTGTTCGCCCGGCAGAGGCGAACGCGAACAAGCTATGTTCGCCGGGAACTGTTCGCCGTCGGATAGTTCGGGCCATCTCTACGCTCGAGTGGGTGAAATGAATACAACATATCAGCCTCCAGGATTTAAAGGAGAGTAATAAATATAGCAGAAACTCAGATAAGCGCTAATAAAACAGCATAAGAAGAGGTTGGAACTCTGGTTGTCAGCCGGAGCGGGCACGCAGCCAAGGTCACTACAACACATTAACCCTCAGTACACTGCTGGAAAGAAATACAGATAATAAATAGTGTATGAGTAAGTAAGTAACCTGCCAGCATACCACAGAAAATTTTTAAAGAGTCTATAATGTTTAAATGGTTGTTTTAAACAAAATAAATAAAAGTGAAGTTTTAAATAAATATACAGCACATAAATAAGACATCACAAGGACCACGTGTATCAGTTACCTCTTCAGTCCCCTCACCAATCAGATTTGTCAGCATCACCTCCAGAATGTGAAGGAGTGGAATTACATCATTCATCCCATAGTTCTGCCGTCTCAAAGGGTCTTAGCAAAGGGCACATGTCACGCATGAGCTGCCACTAGCTAAGATGGAAGTTAGACCGTGGCGTTAACGAGTACGCCTGCTGCATTAAGAAATTGTTGACCGCCTTCCTCTGCTCGTACAGATGGTCCAACATATGGAGTGTGGGGTTCCACTGGGTGGAAATATCACATATCAGGTGATGTTGGGGAGCAGTAATGCCTAGCTTTGCATAGGTGATATGCTGGAAGACCACTGTGAACTGTGCCCAGAGGGGATAGTAAGGACAAGGTGGAGGACATTGGTGCAGAAATCACAGCATTACAATGCAGAGGCGGCATTACCATCACCCGGCCAAGTTGCCGGTGTGCCTGAATTGTAACGAGATTTACCCAATGAGCTGTGAACGACATATCTTGTCCTTGAACATAGTTACTACTCCATATGTCAGAGCTGGTGTGAACTCTATCAGACATCAAGAGACCCAAGGGCTGGCCCACCTTCTTATCAATGTACATGTGAAGGGCTGGTACAGCTTTTTTCTAAATGTAATATCAGCTTGAAACTCTCCACCTTGGGTGGGCACAAGCCATCAGTTTCTCTGAAATGTGCAGTTAACTACATGGAAAGGGAGGGACTGTAATACCAGCAACTTAGCCAGGTGCACGTACATTGAAGTTAATTGGAAGGAACAACGGCTTCCTTCTGCTTATGTTGCCATGCCCTGTTTGTTGGAGAGGGGTGCGGGCCAGTGGGAGATGCATTG
Source organism: Bufo bufo (assembly GCF_905171765.1). NCBI lineage: Eukaryota > Metazoa > Chordata > Amphibia > Anura > Bufonidae > Bufo > Bufo bufo. Next base: position 500,441,892 of record NC_053391.1, read on the forward strand.
GTTGCTGCATCAGGCTGTAAGACTAAATGAGTGGCACGGTTTTCTCACACCACTTTATGGTGACACTCCATGTGTTGACGCAGGGCTGTTATGCCAACATTAGCACCCTGTCCGCCCCTCACTTTCTGCCCACACATACTGCATACTGCCACACTAACATCACCCAGCGACTTGAAAAATTCCAACACTGCCGAGTATGGCATTTTTCCTCCACCACTGCCTGCCTGCTGCTGCTTTTCTATACCTATGCACTGTTAGTGCGTGCCTCACAGGTAGTCTTCCAAGTAGCAGAGGTGTACCCCTCCTGATTTTGGCTGCAAATCTCCCACTGCTTCCACCCTGCTTTCTCACGGGCATGTGTAGTGGCCTCACGGACTAAGCGTGGGCACTACACGAGGGTCAATTGGGGTGTGCGTGACTTCTCTTCACTAGGGACAGAAGTGTTATTTCCAATTGTGTAAATTTTAAAGTATTGTTTTTGTATTGTGTAATGTTTCCCTGTTATAGGCATTATCAGGCCTAGTCCCTGTAGTTAGTCATCCCAGATGCTAGAGGGAGCTAGAGTACCCCGAGTATAAGTGTTCAGGCCCCAGACAGGGAAGGGTTGTTGAAAGTCAGGAGTCTGCAAAGACAAGCTGGAAGGCACCAGTCAGGGCCTTCTCCTGACATGCAACTAGACAGTCCAGGCTTCTAGTTGCCACCAGGAGACTAGTAGAGGGATCCTAGTCTACCTCCTGATCCAGAGAGCCATGGTTAGCTCAGAAGATCTAACCCAGGGGAAGAGGTTGCCTCCTGGGAGAAACCCTGTAGTTCCCACCAAGTCAAGCAGAGCCCACAGGTCCAGCTGATACAAGCAAGCTGAAGGGCAGAGAGAATAGAGGTATGGAGCAAGAATGAGCACCTAAGGAGGACTATTTACCAAGGATAAAAGCCTACAATAAGGTATCTGGGCCTTGGGATTAAAGCCAGACAGGAGTCCGAAAGGGACAGTGTACACTAATCTCCGAGGAGTCTGTACAGCCTGATTCTGCGCATGTGGATGTTTACCCTCTGTGTATCTTGCCTAACCACCATATACCTGCCATCATTGTGTAACCTGCTTGTGAAGTGTACTTGACATGTGGAACTGAGTTGCCATCTAACTGTACAAAGTGGAATTTACTACAGTAAAGCAAAGTTTGGTTCACCCTGCCATCTGTGTTCCTTGCTTATTAAGACCTTCCACCGGTGTGCCACCGTTACCGGCACTGGCGTCATGTACCTCAAAGGGACCTTTCCCCAGGCACATAAAACACCTGCAACACCCAGGGCACCTCAACCATCATCAGGCCTGGTCCCTAAATACAGAGTGTGCCCCAGAGGACTTTTGTGCCAGCCTCTCCTTCACTGCTGTATGCCTGCCCAGGGGCTCCATATAATAACTGTGAGTGACCCTCGCTTGCCATTAACCGTGACCTCACATTCGCATTAACCTGCAGGTCTGGCGTACCGCATAAATTGGCGTCACGAACAGGATACGGAACATATCAGCGCCATTGTTGGATTACAAAACTGTGTGCTGAAAATCATCTTAAAGTGACCAAGCCCTAAATGGTTTTATTCAAAATTACTGGGCCAAAGGACTGTCCTAAGTAGCGGTGTGAAAATAGTGTTTTATGGACTGTTTGCTGCTTGTTTAAGCCACCGCTTGCTGTCAGTGAATAGACAGCGTTTCTACTAAAGATGGCCGCTGAGCTTGCTTGAGATTACTGCTGTGTCATCTTCATCCTGAATTGGCGGTAAAAGTTGGCGCCTTTTTGCTGAGAAGAGCGGGAAAAAGCTCAATATTGGCGCCACCGCCTGTCTGGACATTTGCATGTCTGCCAGAATGGACTCCGCCTTCCCCATACTGGAGTACCTGGGGGGCGGCCTCCCAGTGCAATGGGAGGATCTGTCTGAACTTATTGGCGCCACCCTGTCGCTCTCCAGAGAAGGATCGAGCATGTTGGAGAGTGAAGACTGCTCTGCTGGGATGTCCGCGCCTGATTTACTGAACATGACTAATATTGGTGTAGAGCCAGAGGAGGCTCCACCGGCCTACTCTCCGGGACCGGAGAGACGCGCCTGCTCGCCATTGGGGAAAGAACCGGAGCACTACTACGGCTCCTGGAGAGACTTCTTTCAGCCCTCATTCAAGTGGTCAACACTTATGGCAGAGATCCGGGAGGCCGCTATAAAGAGGAATACTAAAACTAAAATATACTATGAAGAACTGACCAAGTCCATTTACGACCGTCATTCTAATACCCAACCCCGCCTGGAAAGGAGAAGGGGGTTGGTGCTGTCCTTTGACAAGACCCGTGGCTACAGGTTCATACAAGACCACATTACTGGCAGAGACTTGTACGTCAACCGGAGGTCTGTCAAGAGAGGTTACCTCCCTGAGCATCTGCACAACCTCCGCGAGGGAGAGGAGGTAGAATTCACCCCTGCCGAGAGCCTGCGAGGCCCATATGCAACTGCCGTTACCCGTTCCAAGAAGGAACCGGAGGACTGGGAGGCAGATGAGGACTACTCTGGCTGCGAGTGCAAACCTGAGCGCTCTCCAGAACCGGCCCATCACGCATTCCAAGAGCGGGGCTCTTTCATTGGTCCTAATGTGTTTTGGCAGCCAACTGTGTTGGAAAAATGGGTGAGTCCCTATCCTTCCCCCGAGCTGCCTCGCCGGGAGAAAACAATCCAGGACATGGAAAATCTAAAAAGACTCCGCGTTACCCTGGAAAATATCCGGAAGGGTAGGAAACCAGATGCGCCACCGGAGCCTGCAGCGGCCACGTCCGATGCATCCTGCACTGTACCTGCACCGGCGGCGACAGCAGAGGACAGCGATTCTGAGACCGAAAGCATAGGTGACCAGATCGTCCGTCTGGAAGAAAAGTTGCGGGAGCTGCGCAAGATTGCCACCGCCAGGATCCAGACGCCGCCTAGGAAGGACGAGGTAAGGCTGCCTGTCACCACCCGTAGACCACCTTCTACTACCTCCGCACCGTCGGTGCTCCCCAGACGGCCCTCTAACTCTATGACTTGCTGCGCAGAGTCAGTCATTCCACAGCCCACCGGACCGCTTGCGGCGGCGGTATCAAGTCCATCACAGCCTACAATAATTATGCCTGGACCGGTGCGGTCCTCAAATGTCCTTACCCCTAGGCCTATGGGGCCGATACCTATAAGGGGTCCTTTCATGCTACAGCTGCCCCCTAACACTGTAATGTGGGCACATCCACCTGTAGAGGACTACTACAGGCCTTATTTGCCAGCAGAGCCGGGTAACTATGATACGCCCTTGTGAAATAGCCTGCTAGGCCTTTGATTTATTTTGCCAAGGGATGATTTTTGAAAATTTAACCCTTTCAGGGCAGGAGTCCTTTGTTTCTGGTACTTTGTTGCTGCTGCCAGTTTACCCACGGCTCAGTGGTAGTGGTCACCCACTGAAATAATAAAGTCAGCAAAGCCAAGTTTGTTTCCAGGACTTCCTGCCTGCTTCTGCTATCACTCACCAAGTTGTGCCTGTTCCGTTGTTGCACCTTTTACCCTTAACCCCCTTTTTAGGTTGATCAGGGGTATTACAGCACTTGTTTTTAGCTGTCATTTTTATTGTGCAACGGAACTCCAAGGATACGTGCCCAGTGATAGACTCAAAAGTACCTGAGCCTCTGAGATCTTTGTTTTTAAGGAAATGTGCCCAGAGATGGACTCCACTGCACGAGAGCCTCTGTGATTTATAAGAAAGGAACCTGGGTACGGACTCATATTGTTCTTTGAGCCTTCAAGAACTTTTAATTTGTTTCACCTTGTTTTGTTGTTCTCCTAAGGACAATTGCACATATGGACTATCCTGGTAGTAATGTTACGCTGTGCCAGGTCAGCGCCCCTGTTCCCTCATACGATCCTGAGAGAAGAGAACGACGCCCCTTTTCACCGAACTTGTTCCTAAGCCAGTTGGAACTACCTGATATGTGCATATATTATGCTTCTGCAAATGTAGATGTGTCTCCTGCTTTGCTGTTTAGTCTCTTTTTCAGGTGCAGTATTCAGCTGGGCAGGGCCCCTCCATGTTGCGCCGAGGTCGGGAAACGTTAAAGCGTGGGGGTATGTAGTGGCCTCACGGACTAAGCGTGGGCACTACACGAGGGTCAATTGGGGTGTGCGTGACTTCTCTTCACTAGGGACAGAAGTGTTATTTCCAATTGTGTATATTTTATGTAAATTTTAAAGTATTGTTTTTGTATTGTGTAATGTTTCCCTGTTATAGGCATTATCAGGCCTAGTCCCTGTAGTTAGTCATCCCAGATGCTAGAGGGAGCTAGAGTACCCCGAGTATAAGTGTTCAGGCCCCAGACAGGGAAGGGTTGTTGAAAGTCAGGAGTCTGCAAAGACAAGCTGGAAGGCACCAGTCAGGGCCTTCTCCTGACATGCAACTAGACAGTCCAGGCTTCTAGTTGCCACCAGGAGACTAGTAGAGGGATCCTAGTCTACCTCCTGATCCAGAGAGCCATGGTTAGCTCAGAAGATCTAACCTAGGGGAAGAGGTTGCCTCCTGGGAGAAACCCTGTAGTTCCCACCAAGTCAAGCAGAACCCACAGGTCCAGCTGATACAAGCAAGCTGAAGGGCAGAGAGAATAGAGGTATGGAGCAAGAATGAGCACCTAAGGAGGACTATTTACCAAGGATAAAAGCCTACAATAAGGTATCTGGGCCTTGGGATTAAAGCCAGACAGGAGTCCGAAAGGGACAGTGTACACTAATCTCCGAGGAGTCTGTACAGCCTGATTCTGCGCATGTGGATGTTTACCCTCTGTGTATCTTGCCTAACCACCATATACCTGCCATCATTGTGTAACCTGCTTGTGAAGTGTACTTGACATGTGGAACTGAGTTGCCATCTAACTGTACAAAGTGGAATTTACTACAGTAAAGCAAAGTTTGGTTCACCCTGCCATCTGTGTTCCTTGCTTATTAAGACCTTCCACCGGTGTGCCACCGTTACCGGCACTGGCGTCACGTACCTCAAAGGGACCTTGCCCCAGGCACATAAAACACCTGCAACACCCAGGGCACCTCAACCATCATCAGGCCTGGTCCCTAAATACAGAGTGTGCCCCAGAGGACTTTTGTGCCAGCCTCTCCTTCACTGCTGTATGCCTGCCCAGGGGCTCCATATAATAACTGTGAGTGACCCTCGCTTGCCATTAACCGTGACCTCACATTCGCATTACCCTGCAGGTCTGGCGTACCGCACATGCTGCCACCCTCACCCCCTGATTATGACGATGCCCTCTCTTCACACGGTTCCCACGTGTGATTGGCTACGGTTTCTTTGGATGGCCCAGGCAACTATCTCTTGACAATAGCTGAATTAGTAATATGGCAGATTAACTAAGAATGTGGCAGCAGTTCAACAAGATGCACATGGCGATATATCTTTGACCGCCGCTTAATACTGAGACAGTAATTCTATTTGTAAGCTAATAGATTAATGGGGATTGTGGCAACAGTTAAGATGCACGCGGCGATATACTAGAATGCCCTTTAATACTGAGATACAGTAATTCTTTTCTATATATAAACTAACAGATTACCAGGGATTGAGGCAGCAGTTCAACAAGATGCACATGGCGATATAGTAGACCACCCTTAAAAACTGAGGCACAGTAATTCTATGTATAAACTATCAGATTAACAGGGATTGTGGCAGCAGTTGAACAAGATGCAAGCAGCGATACAGTAGATCGCCCTTTAATACTGAGACACACTAATTTTATATATGAACTAACGGATTTAGGGGGGTTGTGGCAGCAGTCTACAGTCATGTGAAAAAATTAGGACACCCTTTGAAAGCATGTGGTTTTTTGTAACATTTTTAATAAATGGTTATTTCATCTCCGTTTCAACAATACAGAGAGATTAAAGTAATCCAACTAAACAAAGAAAACTGAAGAAAAGTCTTTTCAAGATCTTCTGTAAATGTCATTCTACAAAAATGCCTATTCTAACTGAGGAAAAAGATAGGACACCCTCACATGTATTCCCTCTTAAATTGGCTCAGATCTCACACAGGTATATCACACCAGGTGCACATAATTAGTAGATCGTTACTCTGCATGTTGAATGAGGCTTGCCCTATTTAAACCTCAGACATTTAGTTTGGTGTGCTCCTGACTGTTGAAGTGAGAGTGAGCACCATGGTGAGAGCAAAAGAGCTGTCAGAGGACTTCAGAAAAAAGATTGTAGCAGCCTATGAGTCTGGGAAGGGATTTAAAAAGATCTCAAAAGATTTTGAAATCAGCCATTCCACTGTCCGGAAGATAGTCTACAAGTGGAGGGCTTTCAAAACAACTGCCAACATGCCCAGGACTGGTCGCCCCAGCAAGTTCACCCCAAGAGCAGACCGCAAGATGCTAAAAGAGGTATCCAAAAACCCTAAAGTGTCATCTCGAGAACTACAGCAGGCTCTGGCTACTGTTGATGTAGAAGTACATGCCTCTACAATCAGAAAGAGACTGTACAAGTTTAACTTGCATGGGAGGTGTGCAAGGAGGAAACCTTTGCTTTCCAAGAGAAACATCGAGGCCAGACTGACATTTGCCAGCGATAAAGTTGACAAAGACCAGGACTTCTGGAATAATGTTCTTTGGACAGATGAGTCCAAAATTGAATTATTTGGACACAACAGCAGAGGACATGTTTGGCGTAAACCAAACACAGCATTCCAAGAAAAGAACCTCATACCAACTGTGAAGCATGGAGGTGGAAGTGTCATGGTTTGGGGCTGCTTTGCTGCAGCAGGACCTGGTCAGCTCACCATCATAGAATCCACGATGAATTCTACTGTGTATCAGAAGGTGCTTGAAGAACGTGTGAGACCATCAGTTAGAAAATTAAAGCTGAAGCGGAACTGGACCATGCAACATGACAATGACCCAAAACATACTAGTAAATCAACCAAAGATTGGCTGAAAAAGAAGAAATGGAGAGTCCTGGAATGGCCAAGTCAAAGTCCAGATTTGAATCCCATTGAGATGCTGTGGGGTGACTTGAAAAGGGCTGTACGTGCAAGAAACCCCTCAAACATCTCACAGCTGAAAAAGTTCTGCATTGAGGAGTGGGGTAAAATTTCCTCAGACCGATGTCGAAGACTGGTAGATGGCTACAAGAACCGTCTCACTGCAGTTATTTCAGCCAAAGGAGGTAACACTCGCTATTAGGGGCAAGGGTGTCCTATCTTTTTCCTCAGTTAGAATAGGCATTTTTGTAGAATGACATTTACAGAAGATCTTGAAAAGACTTTTCTTCAGTTTTCTTTGTTTAGTCGGATTACTTTAATCTCTCTGTATTGTTGAAACGGAGATGAAATAACCATTTATTAAAAATGTTACAAAAAACCACATGCTTTCAAAGGGTGTCCTAATTTTTTCACAAGACTGTATATGGTAATATATGAGACTGCCTTTTAATACTGAGCAGTGTCAGACTGGGGTGCCTAGGGCCCACCAGTAAAATTTATTTTGGACGCCCAGCGTATGGATACATCCAAATATTACCTGCTCACACAGCAGCAAGATGCTACCAGATGATTGAATATGGGGGTCTCTGTAGCAACTTTGAGAAGGTAGTTAATGGGGAAAAGAGGATACTGCCAGCTTTCATCTATACCTAGAAGTCATTTCAGCTCTGATTGTGTCTATAATATTAAACTGGGGAGTTTCTTTAATAATCTATTAGATATTTTATATGTACAGAGGCTATGTATGTAGTGCAGTAAATCTACTATGTTATGTGCCACTTATGCAGGGGGTAGGAGACTTGGGGCCCACCTTGCTCAGGAGCCCACCGGGGGATTCACCTGTACCCCTGTGGACCAGTCCGAGCCTGATACTGAGGCACAGTAATTCTATATATAGACTAACAGATTGTGGTAGCAGTTCAATAAGATGCACATGGCAATAGATTATACCACCCTTTAAAAACTGAGGCACAGTAATTCTATATTTAAGCTAACAGATCAAGGGGGATTGTGGCAGCAGTTGACCAAGATGCACATGGCAATATATTAGACCACCCTTTAAAAAATGAAGCATGTGCATTGATGGAAGCGCTCATAGAAGCCAGCCTGGTACCCCCCTTAGAGCTGGACCGCCCCTCCCCCCCTTCCTTGGCACTAGGGTTAATACAATACCAAAATTTGGATTCGATTTTGATACCATAAAACAATATACTCGCCACCATTTGATACCACGCAAAACAAATTAAATACCAAAAAAGCCATGCGCATTCCACATTTTATGGCACGTCTGGCCCAAAATAAAATCCTATCCTATTTTTGTACAAAAATTTTTTAGTGACTAAAAATGCCAAATTATGTGTTATATTATGATTATTTATTTTTTTCTGTTACAGAATTCACCGCATAGGAGATCTTTTTTTATCTTTTAATAGTTTGGACTTTTTCGAACTCGGTAATGTTTATTTTCATTTTTTATTTTATTATTATTTAAACTTAATATTCCGGTGGTTTTTTTGAAACTTTTTTTTACTTTTTATTTAATAATTACTAGACCCCTTAGGGCAGGGGTGTCAAACTCAAATTCATCGGGGGCCGCATCATCAGTTTGGTCACCCTCAAAGGGCCGGAAAACTTACAGTTACTTGGCTTGGCCCTTGGGGATCTCGGACGCCACTTCCACACTTTGGCCGGGGGCTCGGTGGAGCTGATGAGGTGTTTTATCCTAATGAGAAAGATTTCATAATAAGTATTTGGAGATAATAGCAGCCCCCAGTAACAACAGCCCCCAGTAATAACAGCCCCTCTGTGCCAGTAATAACAGCCCCCGCCAGTAATAACAGCCCCCTTTGCCAGTAATAACAGCCCCCCCTTTGCCAGTAATAACAGCCCCCCCTTTGCCAGTAATAGCAGCCCCCAGTAATAACAGCCCCCAGTAATAACAGCCCCTCTGTGCCAGTAATAACAGCCCCCAGTAATAAGAGCCCCTCTGTGTCAGTAATAACAGCCCCTCTGTGCCAGTAATAACAGCCCCCAGTAATAACAGCCCCTCTGTGCCAGTAATAACAGCCCCCAGTAATAACAGCCCCTCTGTGCCAGTAATAACAGCCCCCTTTGCCAGTAATAACAGCCCCCCCTTTGCCAGTAATAACAGCCCCCCTTTGCCAGTAATAACAGCCCCCCCTTTGCCAGTAATAACAGCCCCCCCTTTGCAAGTAATAGCCCCCGCCAGTAATAACAGCCCCCACCAGTAATAACAGCCCCCCCTTTGCCAGTAATAACAAACAGCCCCCCCTTTGCCTGTAATAACAGCCCCCGCCAGTAATAACAGCCCCCCCTTTGCCAGTAATAACAAACAGCCCCCCCTTTGCCAGTAATAACAAACAGCCCCCCCTTTGCCAGTAATAACAGCCCCCGCCAGTAATAACAGCCCCCCCTTTGCCATTAATAACAAACAGCCCCTCCTTTGCCAGTAATAACAGCCCCCGCCAGTAAAAGTATTGTACATAATAAAAATAATAAAAAAAAACACATACTTACCTCCATGTCAGTGATGCGATGCAGGCCTCTTCTGGCCTGTGTCCCACGCTGTATGGCTCAGGCAGCGCGATGACGTCATCGCACCGCCTGCGCCGGCCTCTGATAGGCTGCAGGCACTAGGCCGGCAGCCTATCAGAGGAAGGGAAAGGGACACACCTCTCCCTCCCCTACCGCAGCACAGGCAGGCATCTGTATTGCTGTCCTGAGGACGGCGTCATACAGATGACTGGAGATGAGCGCTTCCACAATGGAAGCGCTCATCTCCCTGTGCCCAGCCGCCGCCGCCAGCTCGCTCGCCTGCCGCATATCGGCGACGGCTGCGCGGGCCACATGACGAGGTCTGGCGGGCCGGATTCGGCCCGCGGGCCTTGTGTTTGACACCCGTGCCTTAGGGGCTAGAACCCTTGTCCTATTCACCCTAATAGAGGTCTATTATGCCTCATTCACACATCAGTGTTTTGGTCATTTCCATCAGTGATTTTGAGCCAAAACCAGGTACGGCTCTAAACACAGAACAGGGGCAGATCTTGTCCTTATACCTTAACTCTCTGGAGGCTCCAATCCTGATTTTGGCTCACAATCACTGATGGAAATCACTGACCAAAACACTGACGTGTGAATGAGGCATTAGGGTGAATAGGACTTTACACTGTCACTACTGCTCTGTGCTTTGTGGACACGGCAGCAGGGAGCTTACCATGGCAGTCATGGAAGGCTTCAGTAACGTCTTGGCTGCCATGGTAAAAGATCGTAGCCCCGTGATTTCACTGCTGGGGCTTCTATTGGAAGCTGCTACTGCCACTAATGAAGATACTGAGGAGGGGGGAGGACACCCTGTGGCCACTGCGCAATCAAAGAATATAATACTGGGGGGAGGCCGCTGGGCCAGCAATGATTATAATACTGAGATGGGGGGGGGGCTCACTGCACCACCAATGTATATAGTTAACCTCTTAATCCAATATACGCTGTGAGTGCCAGTTCTATCACAAAGCCGAACCCATCCTCAATGACAGCTGAACAGCATCTATTAACTCCTCAGGTGCCCCCCCCCAGTATTATTATTGGTGGCGCAACGGCCTCCCCCACCCTCACCTTAAACCCTTTATTGGTGGCACAGTGTTAACAGCCCCCCATCCCCTCCTCAGTATTACATTCTCATTGGTGGCAGTGGCAGCAGCATCACAGTGGGGAGGGAGGGACTCTCTCCTTCTTCACTGTGCCGGCTCAGGAGAAGATGATGCGCACTGAGTGCAGTGCATGCCATGTTCTCAATGCATTGAGCCACCCCAGGAGCAGTGGGCCTCGGCACTTTCCGGCCAGCCCTGATACAATGGTCTGATCACTAGCACAATCTGCTTCCAATTGTTATCTATTGTAGTGTATTATACCTGTCAAATTTACACTGATACTTCACTTACTAGACCCTGCCTCTGGTAGGGCCTTGTAGGCTTCTGTACATGGCAGACTCATAGGCTTTTGTAAGGTCTCCAACTGTCATAGCAACCATCGAAACACTGTGATGGTGTCATGGGGGGCCCGATGGCAAACAGTGGGGGAGCCCCCTCCCTATGTAAACCATTTAGAGGCAGCATTCAATATGGACTAGCATCTAAGGGTTTAAACAGGTCAGTTTAGTGCCATTGCAATACGCAGACCTGCAGGGTATTGCGATTGTGAGGTCACGGTTTTTGGGCAAGCGAGGGTTACTCACAGTTTTGTAGGAGAACCCTGGGCAGCGTACAGCAGTGAAGGAAAGGCTGGCACAGTAGTCCTCTGGGGCACACTCTGTATTTAGGGACAAGGCCTGATGGTGGATGAGGTGCCCTGGATGTTGCAGGTGTTTAATGTGCCTGGGCAGGATCCCTTTAAGAAATGTGACGCCAGTGCCTGTAACGGTGGCACACCGATTGATAGTATTAATAAGTGAGGTACACTGATGGTATGGTGAACCAAACTTTGCTTTACTGGAATCAGTTCAACTTTATACAGTTGGATGTCCATTCAGTTCCACATATCAGATACACTTCACAAGCAGGCTTTCACAATTATGGCAGGGATACTGTTTCCTTGCAAGATACTCAAAGGGTAAACAACAACACACTCAGAATTAGGCTGTACCTTCTCCTCAGAGATAGCGTACACTGTTCCTTAGAACTCCTGTCTGGTTTTATCCCAAGGCCCGGATGCCCTAATGCTGGCTGAAGGCTTGGAGACATCAGCGTACATAGGGGGATTTCCGTCAACCAGGGGTGTTGGCGCCGCTTGTGATGCAGCTAGCTGGCGCAGACCAAGGAGTTGGACCTCTAACCTTGCTATCTGGTCCTCCAGTCTCTCAGGCACTGCTCCACTGATGGTCCCCGGCTCCGCTGCTGCAGGTTCAGGTAAGGGATCCGAACTCTCTGGTGCGGTTGCCACAGGTTCCGGCGCCGGATCCGAAATTTTTCCTCTCCGCAGGGCATCAAGGTAAACTTCTAGCCTGGCGATCCGTTCTTTCAGAGTCTCTTGCGATGCTGTCGTTTTGCGAATCGCGGCAACACGTATCTTGGCCATCAATGTAGTCCATTGCGCACTGGGCCGGGCAAAGTTTTTCCACGAGCCAAGGCACGGCTCGGGCTGCGATCCCTGTGGCAGGCAGGGTGGCCACTCCGGTCCCGGAGTATAGGCCGGTGGTGCTTCTTCCTTTTCCGTCATAGTAGCTTCCATCATCTGGACGGCAGGTGCGGCCATTAGGTTAGAGCAGTCCTTACTCATCAACATGCTCAATCCTTCTCTGGAGAGTGACAGGGCGGCACCCAGTATCTCGCCTGCGACCTCCCACTGCTCCGGGAGGCCGCCCCCCGGGTATTCCAACATGGGGAGGCGGAGTCCATTTCAGCAGACATGTAAATTTCCAGACAGGGCGGTGGCGCGGACATACTGCCTTTCCCGCTCTTCTAGCAGAAGGCGCCAATTTTTCCCGCCAAACAATGTACAAAGATGACGCAGCAATTAATTTCAGTCAGTTTAGGCGGCCATCTTTTAGCAAAACGCTGTCTATTCACTGAGAGCAAGCGGTGACTTTAAAAAAGCAAAACAGTCCATGCAATAAAATCTTCACACTGCAATTATTACAGTTCTTTGGCCCAGCAATTTTTCCAATAAACAAGTAGGGCTTAGTCACTTTTTGGGCATACAATGGCACACAGTTTTAAATTCCACAATGGCGTAGGAATAGTCCGTAAATCCTGTTCGTGACGCCAATTTATGCAGTACACAGACCTGCAGGGTATTGCGATTGTGAGGTCACGGTTTTTGGGCAAGCTAGGGTTAGTCACAGTTTTGTAGGAGAACCCTGGGCAGCGTACAGCAGTGATGGAGAGGCTGGCACAGGAGTCCTCTGGGGCACACTCTGTAGTTAGGGACCAGGCCTGATGGTGGATGAGGGGCCCTGGATGTTGCAGCTGTTTAATGTGCCTGGGCAGGGTCCCTTTAAGAAACGTGACGCCAGTGCCTGTAACGGTGGCACACCGATTGGTAGTATTAATAAGTGAGGTACACTGATGGTATGGTGAACTTTGCTTTACTGGAATCAGTTCAACTTTATACAGTTGGATGTCCATTCAGTTCCACATATCAGATACACTTCACAAGCAGGCTTTCACAATTATGGCAGGTATACTGTTTCCTTGCAAAATACTCAGAGGGTAAACAACAACACACTCAGACCAGGCTGTACCTTCTCCTCAGAAATAGTGTACACTGTTCCTTAGAACTCCTGTCTGGTTTTATCCCAAGGCCCGGATGCCCCAATGCTGGTTTTTATCCTTGGTAACAATCTTCCTCCCGTATTTATCCTTGCTTTACATTTATAATCGTTCTGCCCTTCAGCTTACTTGGTTTAGCTGGTAACACTGGCTCTGCTTGGCTTGGTGGGAACAGCAGGTTTTCTCCCAGGAGGCAAACTCTTCTCTTGGGGTGAATCTTCTGAGCTAACATAGGCTCAGGGAACTTCAGGCAGGCTATGATCCTTCACTAGCCTCCTGGTAGCAACTAGAAGCCTGGACTATCTAGCTGCATGTCAGGAGGAGGCCCTCAGATTGTCTCTGGCTGGTGCCCTCTCACTTCTGTCTCCACAGACTCCTGACTACAGACTCTCCCCTCCCTGTCTGGGTCTAAATATATATACTAAGTGTTCACTGGCTCCCCCTAGTGCCTAGGATGCCTAACTACACCCTAATAGGCCTGCTGCACATATCACAGGGAAAAATACACATTAAAATGCATTAAAAATATACTGTGACATCCAATGCCACTGTTCCACAGGAGGTGGAGTACGACGTGGCCCAATTGACCCTTGTGTAGTGCCCACATTCACCTAGTGGGACACTACACCATTTCTATGTCATAAATATAGGGTATGGTGCTGGAAGAGGATAAAATAGTTATATGAGATACTGTTATCACTGTTGCTCCATTCCTTACCAAAGGGTTTTATTTACATCTCTACAGCGATGACAGAATATATAACTCACGTCAGTCTTTTCTATATGGTCTATAAATGAGAAATAACTTTTTGAGGAATAATAGGCCATGGATATGATGTTTCTCTTCCTCTGGATTTTCATAATTATTGGAACTTACAGGACTAATTTTTGAAAAGATATTTTATGAATATTTAACATTATTTGAACCTACACTACAAGTATTCAAGCTATTTTAAGCTTACACTTGCAGTTTGCTTTTGTGACCTGAATGCCCGAAGAGTCTGCTAAAAGATAAGCAACCACTGCAGATTTCATACTTTAAACAACAAAGTTAAGAAAAAAAATATATAAATATAATTCCAGATTGGCATATATTCCAGATGGTCTGTTCTCATTAAATAATTCATTAGGGCCTCATTTCTACTGCAGGCAAAGAAAGATATCTTAGTTGCTGCTGAAGATGAACATGATCATTGTGAATATTTTTCTACTGCATGCTAATTGCTTGATTAACCTGAGGGAATGTAATTAGAGACGAGCGAATTTCAAGTTATGAAATTCGTTCACGCTTCGTTTGGTGGTAAAAGCAGAATTGCGTTATGGATTCTGTTAACACGGACTATAACGATATTCTATCACGGAATGCATAATGGAATACCTTTAGAGGCATTCCATTATTCATTCCGTCATAATAGAAGTCTATGGCCTGCATAACGGATCCGTCCCATTTCCGTTATGCAGGAGAGGACACCCCTCTATAACGGAAACGGGACGTATCCGTTTTGCAGCCCATAGATTTCTATTATGACAGAATGAATAACGGAATGCCTCTAAAGGCATTCCGTTATGCATTCCATCATAGAATTGCATTATGGTCCGTGGTAACGGAATACATAACGCAATTCTGCTTTTACCACCAAACGAAGCGTGAACAAATGTCAAAATATGAAATCTCTAAATGCAATCTTGAGAACTAGTAAGCATTGTTAATCTTTAACACTGATTTCCAAATATGCTCACCGGAAAGGAGAATTCAGTTGAAAATACATTTACATTTTTTTGGAGGCACATATAGATGCTTTCAAGAATCTATATTGCTGATAGGTAAGTGTACTTGTTTGTCGGTTTCAAAACATTAACAACAAAAAATGAATAAATAAATAACTGCTCAATATGTTTGCTTGCTAAAATGTGAGATTATAATTTTTTTCTTTATAGTTGCTAAATCTCTAAGTGGGTAATAAGACCTCAATTAAGAACTGATTATTAAGAACTGATAAACTGTATGATATTTTCTGTCTGTAACTGACTGACTTTAATTTATAAAAATAAACATGTTTATTAACCGATCATACAAACAGAAAAACAGCAATCTACTAAAATAATTGAAGTAAAGAAAAAAATATTAGTTACTACTAGAGTTGAGCGAACACCTGGATGTTCGGGTTCGACGAGTTCGGCCGAACTTTCGAAAAATGTTCGGGTTCGGGATCCGAACTCGACCCGAACTTCATCCCGAACCCGAACCCCATAGAAGTCAATGGGGACCCGAACTTTTGGGCACTAAAAAGGCTGTAAAACACACCCGGAAAGGGCTAGAGGGCTGCAAAAGGCAGCAAAATGTAGTTAAATCCCCTGCAAACAAATGTAGATAGGGAAATGATGAGTTAACATAAAATAAATAAAAATTAAACAATATTAATTGGAGTGAGGTCCCATAGCACAGAATCAGGCTTCAAGTCACCCACCAATGGAGAAGGTCACTTACTATTATTTTGACCACAGCACCCAGACAAAGGAGAGAGGTCCCACAGCAGAGAACCAGGCATCATATCACCCACCACAGGAGTAGGCCACCATTTAGTTACTTTGACCCCTACACCCAGACGGAGGAGAGAGGTTACACAGCAGAGAATCAGGCATTTAGATCACCCACCACAGGAGTAGGCCACCATTGAATCAGACCCCGGCAACCATGTCAGATGGCACAAGCATAAGCTTTATATCAATCAGCACAGGAGAAGGCGACTTTGACAGACTTTGACCCCTACACCCGGACGGAGGAGAGAGGTTTCAAAGCAGAGAATCAGGCATTTAGATCACCCACCACAGGAGTAGGCCCCAATTTAATGGGACCCCGGCAACCATGTCAGATGGCACAACCATCAGCTTCATATCAATCAGCACAGGAGAAGGCGACTTTGAAAGACTTTGACCCCTACACCCAGATGGAGGAGAGAGGTTTCACAGCAGAGAATCAGGCATTTAGATCACCCACCACAGGAGTAGGCCCCCATTGAATCAGACCCTGGCAACCATGTCAGATGGCACAACCATCAGCTTTATATCAATCAGCACAGGAGAAGGCGACTTTGAAAGACTTTGACCCCTACACCCAGATGGAGGAGAGAGGTTTCACAGCAGAGAATCAGGCATCATATCAACCACCACAGGATAAGCCACCATTTAGTTACTTTGACCCCTGCACCCAGGAAGAGGAGAGAGGCACCACAGCACATATTCTGGCATCATATCAGCCACCACAGGAGAAGCCACCATTGAGTTACTTTGACCCCCGCACCCAGGAAGAGGAGAGAGGCACCACAGCACATATTCTGGCATCATATCAGCCACCACAGGAGAAGCCACCATTGAGTTACTTTGACCCCCGCACCCAGGAAGAGGAGAGAGGCACCACAGCACATATTCTGGCATCATATCAGCCACCACAGGAGAAGCCACCATTTAGTTACTTTGACCCCTTCACCCAAACAGAGGAGAGAGGTTCCACATCAGAGAATCAGGCATCATATCAACCACCACAGGAGTAGGCCACAATTTAGTTTATTTGACCCCTGCACCCAGGAAGAGGAGAGAGGCCCCACAGCACATATTCTGGCATCATATCACACACCACAGGAGAAGGCCTCTTTCAGTGATTTAGGCCTTTGGACCCAGACAGAGGAGAGAGGTCAGAGATTAGCTTCATATCCCCCAGCACAGCAGAAGACCGCTTTATTTGACTTAGGCCTCAGCACCCAGACAGAAGACAGAGGTAGCATGGCAGAGGTTATGGCTTCATGTCACCCGTTAGTTTAACCGGCCACTTTCATCTGGTTAGGCCCCGGCGCCCAGACAGAGAAGAGTTTCATTCAACTGTGGGTTTCATAAAATTTGTATCAAATAAAGAAGTGGCCCGTAGCACAACAAGACATGTTTTAGGCAGTTAATAAGGACTACTCTGCACAAGGGAGGGACAGGTCCTGTGGGATCCATGCCTGGTTCATCTTTATGAAGGTCAGCTTGTCCACGTTGGCTGTGGACAGGCGGCTGCGCTTGTCAGTAATGACGCCCCCTGCCGTGCTGAATACGCGTTCAGATAAAACGCTGGCCGCCGGGCAGGAAAGCACCTCCAAGGCATAACATGCTAACTCTGGCCACGTGGACAATTTCGAAACCCAGTAGTTGAATGGGGCCGAACCATCCGTCAGGATGTGGAGGGGTGTGCAGACATACTGTTCAACCATGTTAGTGAAATGCTGCCTCCTGCTAACACGTTCCGTATCAGGTGTCGGTGCAGATAGCTGTGGCGTGGAGACAAAACTTTTCCAAATTTCTGCCATGCTAACCCTGCCCTCAGATGAGCTGGCCGTGACACAGCTGCGTTGGCGACCTCTTGCCACTCCTCTGCCTTCACCTTCCACCTGTTCCCCTGTGACATGTGGGAATGCTCTCAAGAGCGCCTCTATCAGCGTGCGCTTGTACTCGCGCATCTTACGGTCGCGCTCCAGTTCAGGAATTAAAGTGGGCACATTGTCTTTATACCGGGGATCCAGCAGGGTGGCCACCCAGTAGTCTGCACACGTTAAAACGTGGGCAACTCTGCTGTCGTTGCGCAGGCATTGGAGCATATATTCGCTCATGTGGGCCAGGCTACCCATGGGTAAGGACAAGCTGTCCTCTGTGGGAGGCGTATCGTCATCGTCCACCGTATCCCCCCAGCCACGCACCAGTGATGGGCCTGGGCTGCCACCCCGCTGTGAACTTGCGTCATCCTCGTCCCCCTCCACCTCCTCCTCCTCCTCGTCTTCCAGTACAGTGCCTTGGCTGGCGACTTGTGAACCTGTCCTCTGCTGCTTAAACAAACCTCCCTCTGAGCCACTTCGAACCGACTGGCCCGAAAGTGTTAGAAACGAGCCCTCATCCTCCTCCTCCTCCTCCACCTGGGCCACCTCCTCTAACATCATTGCCCTAAGTGTTTTCTCAAGGAGACATAGAAGTGGTATTGTAACGCTGATAACAGTGTCATCGCCACTGGCCATGTTGGTGGAGTACTCGAAACAGCGCAGCAGGGCACAAAGGTCTCGCATGGAGGCCCAATCATTGGTGGTGAAGTGGTGCTGTTCGGCAGTACGACTGACGCGAGCGTGCTGCAGCTGAAACTCCACTATGGCCTGCTGCTGCTCGCACAGTCTCTCCAGCATGTGCAAGGTGGAGTTCCACCGGGTGGGCACGTCGCATATGAGGCGGTGAGCGGGAAGGCCGAAGTTCCGCTGTAGCGCAGACAGGCGAGCAGCGGCAGGATGTGAACGGCGGAAGCGCGCACAGACGGCCCGCACTTTATGCAGCAGCTCTGACATGTTGGGGTAGTGGTGAATGAACCTCTGCACCACCAAGTTCAGCACATGCGCCAGGCAAGGGATGTGCGTCAAACCGGCTAGTCCCAGAGCTGCCACGAGATTTCGCCCATTATCGCATACCACCAGGCCTGGCTTGAGGCCCACCGGCAGAAACCACTCGTCGGTCTGTTGTTCAATACCCCGCCACAACTCCTGTGCGGTGTGGGGCCTGTCCCCCAAACATATGAGTTTCAGAATGGCCTGCTGACGTTTACCCCGGGCTGTGCTGAAGTTGGTGGTGAAGGTGTGTGGCTGACCGGATGAGCTGGTGGAAGCAGTGGAGGAGGAAGCCGAGTAGGAGGAGGAGGCTACAGGAGGCAGAGAATGATGCCCTGCGATCCTAGGGGGCGGAAGGACGTGCGCCAAGGAACTGTCCGCCGGGGGCCCAGCCGCCACTACATTCATCCAGTGTGCAGTTAGTGAGATATAGCGTCCCTGGCCGTGCTTACTGGTCCACGTATCTGTGGTTAGGTGGACCTTGCCACAAATGGCGTTGCGCAGTGCACACTTGATTTTATCGGACACTTGCATGTGCAGGGAAGGCACGGCTGTCTTGGAGAAGTAGTGGCGGCTGGGAACCACATACTGCGGGACAGCCATGGCCATCAGCTGTTTGAAGCTGTCTGTGTCCACCAGCCGGAATGACAGCATTTCAAAGGCCAGCAGTTTAGAAATGCTGGCGTTCAGGCCAAGGGCTCGAGGGTGACTCGGGGGGAATTTGCGCTTCCTCTCTAAGGTTTGAGATATTGAGAGCTGAACGCTGCTGTGTGATATAGTGGAGACGCTAGTTGACGGTGGCGGTGGTGGTGGTGTCGGTGGCACATCCTCTGTTTGCTGCTCGGCAGGTGGCAACATTCCTCTCGAGGCGGAAGCCGAGGCAGCAGCGGTAGAGGGAGCAGGGGGAGCCTCAGCGAGTGCCTGGTTTTTAAGGTGTGTACCCCACTGCAGTTCATGCTTTGCATGTAGATGCCTGGTCATGCAGGTTGTGCTGAGGTTCAGAACGTTAATGCCTCGCCTCAGGCTCTGATGGCAGAGCGTGCAAGTCACTCGGGTCTTGTCGGTAGGACATTGTTTAAAGAAGTGCCATGCCAGGGAACTCTTTGAAGCTGCCTTTGTGGGGCTGGGTCCCTGTTGGCGATGTCCAGTAGCAGGCGAACTCTGGGGGCGGCGGCTCGTCTGCTTTGGCCCCCTGCTCCCTCTTTGGCTTCGCTGTTGTCTCGGTCTCACCACTACCTCTTCCTCTGAACTGTGAAAGTCATCGCCACGACCTTCAGTCCATGTGGGGTCTAAGACCTCATCGTCCTCTGCATCGTCTTCCACCCAGTCTCCCTCCCTGACCTCCTCCTGTTCAGTCTGCACACTGCAAAAAGACGCGGCAGTGGGCACCTGTGTTTCGTCATCATCAGAGAGTCGGTGACTCTGCTGTGGTGGTATTCCCATGTCCTCTTCATCTGGAGACATAAGTGGTTGTGCGTCAGTGCATGGTATGTCTTCCTCCACTGGGGAAGGGCTAGGTGGACGCCCCTGGGAAACCCTGGAAGCAGAGTCTTCAAACAGAAGAAGAGACTGCTGCATAACTTGTGGCTCAGACCGTTTCCCTGATATGCTTGGGGGTGATGTGACAGACTGATGGGCTTGGTTTTCAGGTGCCACCTGTGCGCTTTCCGCAGAAGACTGGGTGGAAGACCATGTGGTGAACGTGCTGGAAGCACTGTCGGCCACCCAATCGGTTAATGCCTGTACCTGCTCAGGCCTTACCATCCTAAGAGCGTCATTGGGCCCCACGAGATATTGCGGTAAATTCTGCCGGCTAGTTGAGGGAGTTCGTTCCCTACTGTGTGCGCCTGGGGCCGAACAGCCACGTCCTCTACCAGCAACAGAGGCTCCACGGACACCACCACGACCGCGTCCTCGTCCCTTAATAGTATTTTTCTTCATTGTTGCGATTCAACTCGCACCACAGTGAAATATATTATTTTTTATAAGCAAAATCCCCTCACTGGAATACTTTCAGTCTTTTGACTGTATGGATTACAGATGGAATGACTGTTATATGTGAGTACCGCTTTCTTTGACAGATTCTAGTATGGGTACATATATGTTTTCCCAACCCCAGCACATTAGTTTGCTAATTCCAGATGTATGAAACGCAGGCCTAACTGTATCTAGTATATTGAACGCCAGATAAACTAACTTGGCCTTTTTTAAATAAAAAAAAAATTCCCTCACTGGAATACTTTCAGTCTTTTGACTGTATGGATTACAGATGGAATGACTGTTATATGTGAGTACCGCTTTCTTTGACAGATTCTAGTATGGGTACATATATGTTTTCCCAACCCCAGCACATTAGTTTGCTAATTCCAGATGTATGAAACGCAGGCCTAACTGTATCTAGTATATTGAACGCCAGATAAACTAACTTGGCCTTTTTTAAATAAAAAAAAAATTCCCTCACTGGAATACTTTCAGTCTTTTGACTGTATGGATTACAGATGGAATGACTGTTATATGTGAGTACCGCTTTCTTTGACAGATTCTAGTATGGGTACATATATGTTTTCCCAACCCCAGCACATTAGTTTGCTAATTCCAGATGTATGAAACGCAGGCCTAACTGTATCTAGTATATTGAACGCCAGATAAACTAACTTGGCCTTTTTTAAATAAAAAAAATTCCCTCACTGGAATACTTTCAGTCTTTTGACTGTATGGATTACAGATGGAATGACTGTTATATGTGAGTACCGCTTTCTTTGACAGATTCTAGTATGGGTACATATATGTTTTCCCAACCCCAGCACATTAGTTTGCTAATTCCAGATGTATGAAACGCAGGCCTAACTGTATCTAGTATATTGAACGCCAGATAAACTAACTTGGCCTTTTTTAAATAAAAAAAATTCCCTCACTGGAATACTTTCAGTCTTTTGACTGTATGGATTACAGATGGAATGACTGTTATATGTGAGTACCGCTTTCTTTGACAGATTCTAGTATGGGTACATATATGTTTTCCCAACCCCAGCACATTAGTTTGCTAATTCCAGATGTATGAAACGCAGGCCTAACTGTATCTAGTATATTGAACGCCAGATAAACTAACTTGGCCTTTTTTAAATAAAAAAAATTCCCTCACTGGAATACTTTCAGTCTTTTGACTGTATGGATTACAGATGGAATGACTGTTATATGTGAGTACCGCTTTCTTTGACAGATTCTAGTATAAGTACATATATGTTTTCCCAACCCCAGCACATTAGTTTGCTAATTCCAGATGTATGAAACGCAGGCCTAACTGTATCTAGTATATTTAACGCCAGATAAACTAACTTGGCCTTTTTTAAATAAAAAAAATTCCCTCACTGGAATACTTTCAGTCTTTTGACTGTATGGATTACAGATGGAATGACTGTTATATGTGAGTACCGCTTTCTTTGACAGATTCTAGTATGGGTACATATATGTTTTCCCAACCCCAGCACATTAGTTTGCTAATTCCAGATGTATGAAACGCAGGCCTAACTGTATCTAGTATATTGAACGCCAGATAAACTAACTTGGCCTTTTTTAAATAAAAAAAATTCCCTCACTGGAATACTTTCAGTCTTTTGACTGTATGGATTACAGATGGAATGACTGTTATATGTGAGTACCGCTTTCTTTGACAGATTCTAGTATGGGTACATATATGTTTTCCCAACCCCAGCACATTAGTTTGCTAATTCCAGATGCATGAAACGCAGGCCTAACTGTATCTAGTATATTGAACGCCAGATAAACTAACTTGGCCTTTTTTAAATAAAAAAAAAATTCCCTCACTGGAATACTTTCAGTCTTTTGACTGTATGGATTACAGATGGAATGACTGTTATATGTGAGTACCGCTTTCTTTGACAGATTCTAGTATGGGTACATATATGTTTTCCCAACCCCAGCACATTAGTTTGCTAATTCCAGATGTATGAAACGCAGGCCTAACTGTATCTAGTATATTGAACGCCAGATAAACTAACTTGGCCTTTTTTAAATAAAAAAAATTCCCTCACTGGAATACTTTCAGTCTTTTGACTGTATGGATTACAGATGGAATGACTGTTATATGTGAGTACCGCTTTCTTTGACAGATTCTAGTATGGGTACATATATGTTTTCCCAACCCCAGCACATTAGTTTGCTAATTCCAGATGTATGAAACGCAGGCCTAACTGTATCTAGTATATTGAACGCCAGATAAACTAACTTGGCCTTTTTTAAATAAAAAAAATTCCCTCACTGGAATACTTTCAGTCTTTTGACTGTATGGATTACAGATGGAATGACTGTTATATGTGAGTACCGCTTTCTTTGACAGATTCTAGTATGGGTACATATATGTTTTCCCAACCCCAGCACATTAGTTTGCTAATTCCAGATGTATGAAACACAGGCCTAACTGTATCTAGTATATTGAACGCCAGATAAACTAACTTGGCCTTTTTTAAATAAAAAAAATTCCCTCACTGGAATACTTTCAGTCTTTTGACTGTATGGATTACAGATGGAATGACTGTTATATGTGAGTACCGCTTTCTTTGACAGATTCTAGTATGGGTACATATATGTTTTCCCAACCCCAGCACATTAGTTTGCTAATTACAGATGTATGAAACGCAGGCCTAACTGTATCTAGTATATTGAACGCCAGATAAACTAACTTGGCCTTTTTTAAATAAAAAAAATTCCCTCACTGGAATACTTTCAGTCTTTTGACTGTATGGATTACAGATGGAATGACTGTTATATGTGAGTACCGCTTTCTTTGACAGATTCTAGTATGGGTACATATATGTTTTCCCAACCCCAGCACATTAGTTTGCTAATTCCAGATGTATGAAACGCAGGCCTAACTGTATCTAGTATATTGAACGCCAGATAAACTAACTTGGCCTTTTTTAAATAAAAAAAAAATTCCCTCACTGGAATACTTTATGGCTTTTCACTGTATGGATTACAGGTGGACTGGTATTAGTAGGGGTGACACAAGCACACCCAAGTCCCTGATGTAGGATTTCTATGGCACAGACCACTATTACAAGTGATTAATGGACGTTGGGAGAGATTGTGCTGCAGCACTAGTCCCAAGATGGCCGCCGCCTATCAGCCCAGTAACATGTGCCACAAAATGGTCTGCACAACCTTTAAAAAAAATAGCCTTGGACTGTGCTGCTAAATCGCTATTGGTCTGAATCCCAGGTGTAGATGTCTGACTTGTTTGGAGCTTTGGAATGCACACTGTGGCAGCTTCTGCTGCAGCACTACAAGTCGCAAAATGGCGGCCGGCGGTCAGCCCAGGTACATGTGGATGGAAAAATCACTCTGGCCACTCTAAAAATAGCCAATACCTATCAAAAAAGCAGCTCAGCTGCAGTTGTTCAGATGAATCACAGGTGGAGGAGAGAAATTTGCTTCCAGTTATTCAATTATCCCTGCCTATTCTCGCCCTAGCATCAGCTGCGTCTATCCCTGTTCTATTCACATCGGGAGTGAGCACGTCCCGACGTGCGCACAAGCTTATAAAGAGGCTGAGTCACATGCTGCACTTGGCCAATCACAGCCTTGCCAATAGTAGGCATGGCTGCGATGGCATCTTAGGGCAAGTAGTATGATGCATGTTGATTGGCTGCTTTGCAGCCTTTCAAAATGCGCCAAAATACATGCCGAACGACGAACCCGAACCCGAACTTTTACGAAAAAGTTCGGGTTCGGGTCCGTGTCACGAACACCCCAAAATTCGGTACGGACCCGAACTATGCTCGAACTGTTCGCTCAACACTAGTTACTACTTAAGTTCTCCAGAAAGAGTTTTTTTTTTTCAACAAACAAACATTGCAGAGCTATTACCAACCAGGCTTGGAGAAAGAAAAGAATTATGTAATAAGGCTGTGAGAAATTACAAACTCACTCATGCTGGATAGAAGAAATTAGGATATGAAACTGAGTAGTCAGAGGTGAAGATCAAAGCCTTGACTAGTGTTGAACGAATCGAGCTTAGAATCATAGATCAAAAGTTTATTCACTGAAAACGCTTGTTCGTCTCCTTACAGCCCTCAAATGTATGGGCTATGGCGAGGAAAATTCCTTATCACAAAGTCTGTAGGGACTTCGGTGAATAACTTTGGACTACGATTTTAGAATTTGAAAACCATTTTAAAACTTGGATCCAAAGTTGGCTTCAGCACCGAGGTACCAGCTGGTACCGAAGATGACTTCGGATTCCTGTTTAAAATGGTTTTCAAGTTTAAAAATCAAATGCTGAAGCTATTCACTGAAGTCTCACGAGCTTGGTGGTGCATGTGGTGAGGAGATAATTCCGGTACTAATGAGAGTCAAATAACCCTGGCACTTGAGTGCCGGGATTCTTTCATTCTCCTTAGTACTTCACTGTAATGGCCTCCAAGATCCTGGGGCATTCTTCTGATTGAATAACAGAAGGTTAGGAAGCAGATTTTCCTCTGCTATTTGTGTGTAATGGGCACCAGCTAATCTCCACCCACTATATCTGGGAGAACTACAAACAAGACATTGACTATGAACAGAGGAAAAGTGCTAAAATACCAGATACATGTGATTTAATGGCCAGAAATAGTGTTATTACTCATGTACACACTGTACTACTGATTAATGAACTTTTTGTTGAACGATTAGATATGCTTTATGGGTAGCATTATATAGGCAGTATGTATTGATCCACAAGACTTGTAATTTAGCTTTCCACCAATGATAAATGCCATATTTGCCTATACACTACAAGAAAATTTTGACTAGCACATTCATAGTCACAGGTGCACAACCATAAAGCTAGCATGCAGGAAGCCAACAAAAACAGGCATGGCAGCACAACATTTCACATACAAACAATAAAACTGGAAAATAGGGATTATTTGGCAACATGTTTTTGTTTGCTTCCTGCATGCTAGCTTTATGGATGTGCACCTTTGACTATGAATGTGCTATTCTAAATTTTCTTGTAGTACATATTGAGGGTAGTTGCCTCTTTTAGATTGAGCACTCCCCGCCCATCTGTCCATTGTTTCTGGGCAAAGTAAAACGTAGCTGGTTCCTACACCACCCTGAACATTGTAGGCTTTGGTCAAGCCCAGGAGAGGCAGTTCTGTATGGCCCCTTCACACGCAATTTCAGTCAGTTTTGACTGCGATTGTGTTCGGTTGTTCAGTTTTTTCCGCGTGAGTGCAATGTGCTTTGCACGCGCGTGAGAAAAAACTGAATGTGGTACCCAGACCCGAACCCGGATTTTTTCAGTGAAGTTCAGGTTTGGTGTTCTGTAGATTTTATTATTTTCCATTAAAACATGGTTAACCCCGCTCAATTTGACAGTTGGTAAATTGGTGTGCGACAATGGTGCCAATCTGCTGAGCGCACTGAAACAGGGCTTAATGACACACGTGCAATTCATGGCACACATCCTGAAATTAGTCGTGCAGCGATTCATTGCCAAATACACCAGGGTCCAGGACGTCTTGCGGCAGGCCAGGAAAATCTCTGCCCATTTTAGAAGATCTTACATGTCCATGGCTCGTCTTGCTGACGTTCAGCGGCGACACAACTTGCCCATCAGACCACCTGTATGAACTCTGCGGCAGGACAGGTTCTGGGGAGCTTGGTATTTTTTCCCCGCGCCAGTGTCTGCTCATGCGCGACGCATGCAGACTTCTGCGGCCATTTGATGAGATCACCAAACTGGTCAGTCGCAGCCAGGGTGCCATCAGTAACATCGTACTTTACGCCTTCTTTCTGGAGCGTGCATTGCTTCGTTTCATTGATCAAGCTGTTGAGGAGCAGGAGCAGGAAGATGAGGAAGTCTCAATGCTGAATAAATTTTATTGGGGGGCTACTCCATCTTAGACAAGTCAGTAGGAGCCTGAAGAGGAGTCAGAAGAGGATGGTGCCTGGGGGGAGGAGCAAGAAGAGCAGGCTTTAAACTTTTCTGGGATCCCTGTCGTTGTCCGTGAATGGTGGGAGGAGACCGTGGACGATATTCTCCTGGGCAATGATCAGGAGCCAGGCCGCTCCAATGCTTCCAATTTAGTGCAAATGGGGGCCTTCATGCTCTAGTGTTTGAAGAGGGATTCCCGTATAAAAAGCATAAAGGGAAAGGACCAGTACTGGGTGGCAACATACTTAGACCCCGGTACAATCACAAAATGGCAGACATGTTACCAGCATCACAGAGGGCTGTCAGAATGCAGCATTTCCAGGCCTTGTTGCGAGAGATGCTGCATTCTGCTGTTGCAGGCACTGATAGAAAAATTTCCACCCAAAGAGAAACAGTTGCGGGTACCAATCCTACCGCGCATGCAAGAAGAAGACGTTTTGAAGAGGTGTTGGTCACTTCGGATATGGGATAATTCTTGCAACCAACCCATCTAGAGCCGCCCTCCGGATTTAGCCTCAGGGAACACCTAGACCGACAGGTGTACGACTACATCGGGTTAAAGGCCGATGTGGACGCTCTGAGAAGCGAGGAACCCCTTGACTACTAGGTGTACAGGCTTTACCTGTGGCCAGACCTGGCACAATTTGCCATGAAACTCTTGGCTTGCCCCTCGTCGAGTGTCCTTTTACGAAAGGACGTTTAGCGCAGCAGGGGGGATCGTGACTGATAAGCGCACTCGCCTAGCTCATGACAGTGTGGACTACCTCAAATTTCGAAAAATAAATGAGCAATGAATCTCGGAGGAATTCAACACCTGTAACGACCACGTTTAATTGAATTACACCTATTACAATTTTATTTTTTTTCAAGAGGGGGAATTTTGTTAGCCATGTTTTTAATCCAATTTTATATTTTTAGTTCTATTAAACATATTTTTTGGACATGTATTTGTACTGGCTTGCAGTAAAATTGATATCCAATGACCATCTAATTTACCTCCAGCCACATAATCACTTGATGTTTTCTGTCCGGTGAATGCCTAATGTTTAGGGCCTGTAATCCCCTGGCCTGCAGTAAAATTGATATCCAATTACTGTCTAATATAGCTCCAGCCACATAATCACTTGAGTTTTTCTGTACGGTGAATGCATAATTTTTGGGGCTTGTAATCTAACTGGCCAACAGTAAATTTGTTATACAGTGTCTGCCTAATGTACCTGCAGCCACATAATCACTTGTTCTTTTCTGTACGGTGAATGAATAATTTTTGGGGCCTGTAGTCCACTGGCCTGCAATAAAATTGATATACATTGACCGTCTAATATACCTCCAGCCACATAATCACTTGTTCTTTTCTATACGGTGAATGAATAATTTTTGGGGCCTGTAGTCCACTGGCCTACGGTAAAATTGATATCCATTGAACGTCTAATATACCTCCAGCCACATAATCACTTGATCTTTTCTGTACAGTTAATGCCTAATTGTTGGGGCCTCGGAGGAATTCAACACCTGTGACGACCACTTGTTATTGAATTTCACCTATTTTCATTTGGGGTTTATTCAAGAGGGGGGATTTCGTTAGCTATATTTTTAATCCAATTTTATATTTTTAGTTCTTTTAAACATATGTATTTGACATCTATTTGTACTGGCCTGTAGTAAAATTGATATCCAATGACCGTCTAATATACCTCCAGCCACATAATCACTTGATGTTTTCTGTCCTGTGAATGAATAATTTTTGGGGCCTGTAGTCCACTGGCCTGCAGTAAAATTGATATCCATTGACTGTCTAATAAACCTCCAGCCACATAATCACTTGATCTTTTATTTATCGTGAATGCATAATTTTGGGGGCATGTAATCTATCTGGCCAACAGTAAAATTGTTATACAGTGACCGCCTAATGCAGGGCTGGCCAACCTGCAGCTCTCCAGCTGTTGTAAAACTACAAGTCCCATCATGCCCTGCTGTAGGCTGATAGCTGTAGGCTGTCTGGGTATGTTGGGAGTTGTAGTTTTGCAACAGCTGGAGAGCCACAGGTTGGCCAGTCATGGCCTAATGTACCTCCAGCCACATTATCATTTGTTCTTTTCATTACGGTGAATGAATAATTTTTGGGGCCTGTAGTCCACTGGCCTGCAATAAAATTGATATCCAATTACCATCTAATATACCTCCAGCCACATAATCACTTGATGTTTTCTGTCCTGTGAATGCCTAATGATTGGGGCCTCTACTTCACTGGCTTGCAGTAAAATTGATTTCCAATTTCTAATGTTTGGGGCCTGTACTCCCGTGGCCTAAAATAAAAAATTTATAGGCTCCAGCAGGGTACATTTTTGAGAGTTTCCCTTTAAGATGCATATAAATTGCCCCTGATTAAAATACATATTTTTGTGGGAATTTTTGCCATTTATCCCCCTCTGGTATGTCACTGTGTATGTTGTGGGACGATTTGTGCACTTCTAGTAAGTATTTGGTGGCTGCAAATACGACCTGAAGATTTTTCAGGTTCGTCTACCATTAAAGTGAATTGGACCCACAGAAAACTTGCAGTACGCTAACATTTGATCGCGTTTGCGCAATCATGTTCGCGAATAGTCCCGGCCGATGTTCCGTCCATCACTAACTATAAGTAGATACTATGGTCACCATTCAAAACCACAGCCAGCGATCTCAAAAACGGCTACTAGTCTTCCTTATACACTGTGGTTGATAGGAAGCTAAGGTTACACCTAGGTCCTTTGTCAAAGCCCATCACAATGCCAGATGGACTTGGTTACCTGAAAACTGTTGCGAGCTTACTAGAAGCAGACCTACCAAAATGACCTGGAAACAAAGAATAGGGTCAGAACCAGGAGGGAAGAAAATGCTAATACAGAGGATTAGGTATAATACAGAAACTGGCCACAGTCAGAATACCAGAAGAATCAGTAGAAATCAATTTAGTAGATGAGAGGCTAAGGGTACTTTTACAGTTGCGTTGTTGGATTCCGGCAGGCAGTTCCGTCGCAAGAATTGACTGCCGGATCCTGAAATCTGTATGCAAACAGGTAGTATTTGTAGACGAATCCAGATGCGGATCCGTCTCACAAATGCATTGCAATACTGGATTCGTCTGTCTGGTGTCTTCCGGAAAAACGGATCCGGTATTTATTTATTTTTTCACATTTTTAAAGGTCTGCGCATGCACAGACTGGAAAACCAGATCCGTTTTTCTGGAGCACTTGATGCCAGATCCGGCATTAATGCATTTTAATGGAAAATAATGCCGGATCCGGCATTCTGGCAAGTGCTCCGGAATTTTGGCCTGAGAAAATACTGCAGCATGCTGCGTTATTTTCTCCGGCCAAATACCGTAAGAGTGATTGAACTGAAGACATCCTGATGCATACTGGATGACTGAGCGTGGAGGAATCTAACAGCCTCCTTGATTTCTCTTGATAGGGTTAATGACCACTTCCCTTGTCTCAGCTGTTGCTCAGTGGTCATCACTTCCACCCTTTATAGTCTGACCCCATCCTTTGACTATGCGGTAGATTGCTTCATTTGGTTTTGAAAAGAGCTCGAGTGTGATTCTCTCTGAGTTTCTGCTCATCCTTCTACAACAGAAGCTAAGTGTCTCGCTTGTTTGTATTTTGTCTTTTCCCCTTGGTTGTGGTTACTAGGCCTCAGGGAGACGCTTGTTTCTTCATCTTGGAAGGAACGGGTTGTCTCAGCCCTGCCAATATCTTTAGGGCTCCTCAGAGTTTCCAGGTTCCTGTGTATGGGCATTTTTACCTTCAAGGGGTGCCCATACGGTTAGGAGTCAGGGCAAGGAGTAGGGTTCTTTAGGTTGTGACCCTTTCCCTTCCCTAACATTGAGGACTAATGGCTTTTCCCTTCCCCCCGGTTGTTGTGTGGTGTTTACTCCTTTACCTCATCCGTGACAGGATGAAAGGGAGCACAAGATTAAATTCCCCCAACTATATATGGGATTGGACACAGAATCTCACACCTAATTGGATTGGTATCCAGTTTCACGGATAGATTGACCAGCTGAGACTTGGATGGTTGGCATAGCAACACTCCTAAAACAGCCAGGCACTTGATCATAACTTGGTTATTTCCTGACAATATCTGCACATTTAGAGCTAGGGTTTAGAAGCTGCTGAAGGTGTGCTGTTTCCACCTCTTTCACTGGGCTTTGGGTGTCCATTGAAGTAAATGGGCATTAATCCCCACCTCTTTCTTGAACTTTTGGTTTTAACTGTGAGGTCATGCTGGTGCACAGGGAAAGATAACAGCCAGTTCTGTAGGATTTTCTCTAAAATGCTTTCTGCAGCAGTCAAAAATAGTTTTGGGTGAATCAAATCATCCAAAGTGGAATACGATCCAAAGCTTCTGAAAAAATTGATTCGCACAAATTCCAATTTCCTCGAGCTTTGTGGTAACAAATCCTTTTTTCCTAAAATGGTGGCTACACGTGTTACAAAGTGAAAGTAAGAAGCCTGGGAATGTGAGACCACTCATGATGTCATGCAGACAGCCAATCAGCAGCTAGCCAGCTACTTTGATGTCACAGCCTTATAAAAGTCTCATCCCATGCAGTCTCACCATTTCACTCGCCATTTCACTGTGAGCTGAGTATAGGGAGAGATTTAACATGCGCTAGAGACAGTGTTCAAGAAGCCTTTAATTGTAGAATATTGGATAGGGAGACTACAGGGAGAATGCAGGAACAGTGTACGGATATAGTAGGGAGAGTTGGGGTGAATAATCTGTGTAATTTAAATTTAATTAGGGTACCCACAATTTTTTTATAGATAAGCAATTCTATTATGCCCTTATTTTCAAACTGAGTTTAATAAGCTGTGTAATATAAGTGTTATAGTCGTGTCCACCTAATTTGATATATAAGCAATTCCATTAGGCCTTGATTCTCAAGTTGGGGTGAATAACCTATCAAATTTCACTGTTATTGAGGTGTCCACCTTGTTAAATAGATAAGCAATTCTATTACGCCTTGATTCTCAAATTGGGGTGAATAAGCTGTCTAATACTACTGTTATTGGGTTGTCCACTTTGTTTAATAGATAAGCAATTCCATTAAGCCTTAATTCACAAATTGCCAGGTGACATAAGTGATGAGCAGACAGAGGATGATGATGTAGCCAATCGAATGTGGGAGCTGGGTGAAGAGGGGTCTTCATCATCATCACTCTGTGTCAACACATGGAGAATTGTCATAAAGTGGCCTGGGAAAACCGTGGTGTTAATGTAACGTCACAGCCTGATGCATAAGCAGTAGAGATGAGCGAACCCGAACTGTATAGTTCGGGTTCGTACCGAATTTTGGGGTGTTCGTGACACGGACCCGAACCCGAACATTTTCGTAAAAGTCCAGGTTCAGTGTTCGGCGCTTTCTTGGCGCCTTTTGAAAGGCTGCAAAGCAGCCAATCAACAAGCGTCATACTACTTGCCCCAAGAGGCCATCACAGCCATGCCTGCTATTGGCATGGCTGTGATTGGCCAGTGCAGCATGTGACCCAGCCTCTATTTTTTTTTTTTTTATTATTTTTTTTTTTTATTGAAATCAATGTTACAGTGCAAATGGAGGATGCAACCTCCCAAGTGTAGAAACAAAGATAAGAACATTAACGTCACATAGTATGCGAAGGCATATATAAGGTGTAACATTATTACCAGTTTTTTTTTTTATCTTGTCAAGTATAACCTTATAAGTAGATCCAGATGTTATAGTATATCCGAATGTTATAGTATATCTGAATGGATTGGTATGGGCGCATAGGGCAAGTTGCATTGAATATTGAGGGTATATAGCTCACTCCGATCTGGGAACCTTAGAGTTGTTAAACTAAGACTACAAATCTGTCGGAAAATAGTCCTTAAACCTGATGGGGGGTTTGGGGTAATTCGTTTAGATTTCTGAACGTCCTCCAATCCTTCCACACTCTCATGAAATTTTGATAATTTCTCAATTCCCAGGACGAGATTTCTTCGAATCTGTGGATTTGGTCCACTTTTAAAAGCCACTGATCAATAGAAGGGGTTTCTGTGGAAAGCCAAAGTCTCGGTATGAGAAATCTGGCTGCTGCTATCAAATGTTTAAACAGCTCTAGATTGGAGATCTTATATCCAGATGGGAAAACGTTCAGGAGTGCAATTTCAGGGGAAGGGACTAGGTCTGTTCCACAAATGTGATTGGCTTTATGAAATATTTTCTCCCACCACTCAAATAGCTTAGGGCATTCCCACCATACATGTATAAAGGATCCTCTATCGGATAAGCATCTCCAGCATCTATCACATCCAGATAATGAGTATCTAGAGACGATATCTGGCGTTTTGTACCATCTGGTCATGATCTTGTATCCGTTCTCTTGGATACGGACACACCTAGACGATTTATGTGGGGAGTGTAGGATAATGGCGATTTCTTTAGCTGTAAAAGAATGCTTTAAATCTCTCTCCCAAAGACCAATGAAAGAGGGTAAAACGTTTGTAATATGGGATCTAAATCTGTTGTATAGTTGTGAGATGACCTTTTTGGGAGTTCGTGAACTGTCTATCAAGCTTTCAAACCAAGTTAATGGTCTTAATTGGTCCCCCCAAGAGATATGTAGGGATAAGTATGTTTTAATAAAGTATATTGGGTTATTAAGCGTGCTAGAGGAGGGAATATTCAGGCTATCCCTTAATTTATTTAATGAAAGAGAGGTGTTGTCAGTGATCAAGTCTCTTACGCTAATAGCGGAGTTTTTTAAGTGGATGGGTAGACTGTCTTGTAAAACTTTAGGAGCAGTTCGAAGGATATCACCAACTCGAAGGAGTGGTGAAGGGAATGGGACATGAAGGTGTGTAGATTGAAACCATTTCCATGCGTTATAGGTTGCCCTAATCATTGGAGTTACCTCTGGAGGGAAGGGAGGGAAGCATTTGTGTCCTAATAGAAGAGCTTTAAAGGATGATTTGATTAGTGTCTGTTCTATCTGGATCCAAGATTTATGGGATGGGACTCTCAACCAGTCTACAACTCTTGCTAGTAGGACTGCCTTTCCGTATAGTTCCGGGTCTGGGAGAGCAATTCCTCCAAGGGACTTCGGTCTGTTTAGAGTTTTATATGAGAGACGGGCCTTTTTCCCATTCCATATAAAGAAGCTAAATAGTGATCGAAGAGAAGCGTAGTATGCAGAAGGGATAGGGATAGGAAGAACCTGAATTAGATAAGTCAGTTTGGGTAGAACTAGGGACATGAGAATGTTTTTCCTGCCAAACCAAGATAAAATTGGTAGGTCGAGATTTTTAAGAGAGGTGGTGATGTGGTTTAGGAGGGGTGAATAATTTAAAGCAAATAGTTGTGAAGGATCATTACTAATCTTTATGCATAAATATGTTAAATGAGGGCTTGACCAGTTAAAGGGAGATTCTTGTTCCAGACGTTTAGCCAATGAGTTTGAGAGGCCGGTATGTATAATTAGAGATTTACTATGATTAACCTTAAAGTTGGAAAATTTGCCAAACATCTCTAAGTGGTGATAGATCTTGGGGAGAGCAACTGAAGGGTTACCAACCATCATTAGCAAGTCATCCGCAAAGGCTGCAGTTTTGTGTTCCTGGTCCCCAAGATCTATTCCCTTAATGTCTCTATCTGCTCTGATGGTTTGCAAGAGGGGTTCTAAAGATAAAACAAAAAGGAGAGGGGAAAGGGGGCAGCCCTGCCTAGTGCCGTTATTAATCTGAAAGGGGGAGGAAATAGTGTTATTAACCGAAATCGAGGCGGATGCTTTTGAGTACATGGCGTCTATGGCTGATAAGAAAGATAACGGAAATTTTTGTGAGGATAGGACTTCTTTCATGAAGGACCATTTAACCCTGTCGAAGGCCTTCTCAGCATCTGTGCTGAGAAGGACTAGAGGTAAGGATTTCTTCTTGGCATGGTAAAGAATGTTGATAACTCTAGCAGTATTATCTTTGCCCTCTCTCCCCCTAACAAAGCCAGTCTGATCCCTGTGAATCAGAGAAGGCAGTATGGAAGCTAATCAATTAGCCAGCATTTTGGCTAGTAGTTTAAGGTCAATGTTAAGGAGAGAGATAGGTCTATAACTGGGGCATAGAGTTGGGTCCTTACCCTCTTTAGGGATTAAAATAATGTGTGCCTTGGTCATTTCGCTGGATAATGGGGTGTTGGACAGAGTCTGATTAAAAAGCGGAATTAAGTGAGGAATGAGGATGTCTTGAAAAGTAGAATAGTAAGAAATAGGTAGGCCATCTGGGCCAGGGCTTTTACCTTTGGGGGAGTTACGTATAACCTCTAGAAGTTCTGTAGAGGTGAATGGGGATGTCAACGATATCTTATTCTCCTCAGAAAGAGTGGGGAGATGTAGTTTTTCTAAATATTCAGAAAGAGGAGACGAGGGAACAGAGGAGGAGAGAGGAGGAATGGGAGTATCTAGGTTGTAAAGGGATTCATAGAAATCTCTAAATTGTGTTGCTATTAACTCTGAATCTAAGATGTGTGAGCCTGACTCCGTTGTAAGTTTGTGAACAAAGTTGTTAGACTTCCTCAACTTTATCCTATTCATCACGAATCTGGTTGCTTTATTCCCGTGGGCATATATTTTGTGTTGTGAGTTAAGGTAGTATTTCGCTGAAAGAGTATTAAGAAGATCTTTAAGGGAACGCCTGTAACCATTTAATTCTTCTAGATGAGTCTTGAGTAAGGAGACTTTATGTGTTTGTTCTAGTCTGGTTATATTCTCATGTAGCTCGTCTATTTGTTTGTTCCTAGATTTCTTGAGAAAGGCTCCAATGCTGATACATTGACCTCTGACAACCGCCTTATGGGCGTCCCATAAGGTCTGAAAGGATATATCTGTGGAGGCGTTCAGTTTGAAGTAGTCCTCTAGGACCGTTTTAATTTTTGATCTGGAGTCAGCGTCACCTAAAATTTGCTCATTAAGTCTCCATGACCTATGGGTTTTGTTCTTTTTTGGCAGAGTAAGGGTCAGGAATATAGGGGAGTGATCGGATAAGACAATGTTGCCTATACTTGAATCTTTGCAGTATTGTAAATGATTTTTGGAAACAAAGAGGTAGTCCAGACGCTGATATGAGTCATGGACTGCTGAATGAAAGGAGTAGTCTTTAGTGTCTGGGTGGAAAGTGCGCCAGACATCAATC
This sequence comes from Bufo bufo, assembly GCF_905171765.1. NCBI lineage: Eukaryota > Metazoa > Chordata > Amphibia > Anura > Bufonidae > Bufo > Bufo bufo. The sequence continues at coordinate 500,477,742 of NC_053391.1, forward strand.
AGTTGGGCCCTCCAAATCTTGGAGGTCAGGGATCGAACAGCTGACTGAGAATGTGCTGATTTGCCCGAGGAAGAGTCTAAAATGGGATTTATTACCAAGTTAAAGTCTCCTCCCATTACCACGGTACCTTCTCTAAAGTTGCTTACTTTGTCCAATATGCTTTTTATCCAGGAGACTTGTTTCCTATTAGGAACATATATGTTCACAAAGGTATAGATATGTTGAAGGATTTTTCCCTTCAGCATAATAAATCTACCTTCCGGGTCTAAACATTGTTCTATTAGCTGGAACTGGATCCCTCTTTGTAACCCTATACTCACTCCTTTAGAGTTTGAGGAATTGGAGCCGCTGTGAAACCATTGGGGATAGTATGAGTGTGAAAGGTTGGGGAAATGGCCTATCCTCAGGTGTGTTTCCTGAAGGAACACCACCTTTACCCCCTCTCTCCTCAGCATTCCAAATATTTGACCTCTTTTAGCTGGTGAGTTAAAACCTTTACCGTTATAGGAAGCTATCTTAAGGTCATCCATCTGGAAGGCGAGGAGAGAATTTTTTTTTTTCGCTGATTATGGAAAATTGCTGGAATGTATGCTTGCGGTAATAGATAATCTTATCCATTGCTGGGGAAAGGTCTGACCTTATATTTGCAGCCCATACCAAAGCCATTCTTCTGGAGTCTTCTGGTGACGTGGTAACAGTAAGAACAGTATAACTAAAATAACGAGAGAAAAACAATAAGCATAAACAATATGTCTTTAGAGACATTACTCAGTGTGAGTGGGGGAATTTGGCTAAACCCTTCAATCAGCAGAGCCTTACCGGAGAGGCGACCGACATATATCAGAGGTAGGTAGTGAGACAAAGGAACACTACCCACACTGATATTACCGACCATCATTATGATGCTTCAAGAGACTAGAGGAAGGGGACTAGTTGGGAGAGGTTGTCTCCGTTATCTTAATATACTGACTAAATGTAGCTCTCCTCCAGTACCCATTGTAATTGTTTTAATGTAGTAGAGGGAAAAAGGGGGGAAAGAGGGGGGAGGGGTGAGGTAGAGGGGTAGGGAAGGGAAGGGGGGGGGGAGGATAAGGGTAATGGAAAAAAGGGAAGGGGGGTGACAGGGAGGGAAGAGGAAAGAGATTAGGCAGAAGGGGGAATACTGGAACGAGAATCTAGGAATAATATGTCTGAACAGAATCCCGATACTTATATCAGGGAGAATGGGATCAATTCTTCAACCTCTTATAGGAAGAATAGATTAGTTTAACAATAACCGAAACAATATACTCATGATGACTCAGAAGGAGTCTGTGGAGAGGCGTCTAGGAGTAATTGAGTTGTTTTTCTTCCTCTGGCGTTGGGCTTTCGGGGTCCTTCTGGTTTCAAAAAGCTGCGGTTTAGGAACATCAGGTAAGGAGGCGACATCCTGGATTAAGTCCCAATTCTCAATCTCCATGCTTGGGATTTCTAGATGTTGAAACAGTTGGTCCAGGTCGGCATAGGATCTGACCGTTATCCTGCTCCCATTATAAAGAAACGATATACCAAAGGGGAAAGTCCATCTGTAGGTAATTCTTCTTTGGATGAGCCATTCTGTTAGAGGCTTCAGTATCTTCCGTTTTTTTAGAGTAATCGGTGCCAGATCTTGGTAGATGTGGATGCGATAGTCCCTGAACAGAACTTCCGATTTTTTCCTGGCGCACTCTAGTATAGCTTCCTTGTCCTGGAAGTTTAAGAACCGGCAAATTATATCTCTAGGCGGCTCGGTAGGCTTCGGTTTAGGGCGGAGAGCCCTATGAGCTCTTTCAATGATCGGGCTAGACTGGTCGGGGCCTAGTAGTTGCTCGCATAATGCTTTCATCGCCTCCGGGATTTCTGTGGAGATAATAGATTCGGGCAGGCCTCGGAACCTTAGGTTGTTCCTCCTGCCCCGATTCTCTTGATCTTCTAGGGCCGAATATACATAATTCAGGTGGTTTTGGACCGTTTGCAGGCTATTGGAGGCGGCTGCCTGAAAATCTAGCGCTGCGTTGTGAGCGGATTCCAAATCTTCTACTCTGCCCCCGATATGTTTAATATCCTGTCTCATGGAGGAAACTTCACTTACTAGTGGTTCCAGTGCTTTGGTAAGGACCGATTTAAGATATTTCCTGGAGATCGGAAGGTTTTGACGTCCTCCGGTTTCCTCTGAGTCGCTGTCTTTACCCTCTGAGTTCACTGACTCGTCTTCAGGAGCAGCCGCGGGGGCCATTTTGGTTTCTTTGGCGACATGGATTGCTGCCGCCTTTTTAATAAATTTGTCCATATCTCCTGATGTAACGGATGATTTCTGGTGCTGCAGGGTGTCCCCTTGTCTCGGGTTGCCGATTTTCACCATGTTCTGGTCAGTTTAGCGAACGTAGGCTGCAGTAAAGCAATGCTAGTCAGACGGAGCTCAGACACACACCACCATCTTCATCCGGCGCTAGCTCCGCCCGCCCCCACCCAGCCTCTATTTAAGCTGGAGTCACGTAGCGCCGCACGTCACTCTGCTCTGATCAGTGTAGGGATAGGATGCAGCTGCTGCTGTTAGGGCCAGATTAGGCAGGGATTTACTTACTGAAGTGATCGATGTACAGCTGTGTATCATACAACCTCTGCAATTCAATTGCTCACTGTTTTAAGGCTGCCCAGAGCGTTTTTCAGTCACTTTTTTCTGGGGTGATCGGCGGCCATTTTGTGTCTTGTGGTGTGCCAGCACAAGCTGCCACCAAGTCCATTTTTAACCATCAATAGTGTGTTTTGTTTTTTTGCTATATCCTACAGCAGGGGCTTGGCTGTGCTTGCTATTTTATTGAGGGGTAAAATACAATTGTCAAAATAGCAGTACCCTAAATCTGGTGTTTCACCTGTGGCTAGCCAATTGTAATACTGTCTGCTGTCTGCCAAAGCACAGTTTTTGTTCTGGGTTGAATACAATTCCCAACTTAGCAATTCCCTAAATAATTGTTTTCTGCTGTATCAGGCCAAGTTTAAATCTATCCAACGCAGCTGGGGCACCGTCAGCACCTCAGAAGGCAGGGTTAGCATGGCCGAAATGTGGAAAAGCTTTGTCAGCATGCCACAACAACCAGCACCACCAGCTGATATGGAATGTCTTAGCAGGAGGCAGCATTTCAGCAACATGGTGGAGCAGTATTTGTGTCATTGGTGGTGAAGTGGTGCTTTTCTGCCGAGCAACTCACCCGTGCGTGCTGCAGCTGAAACTCCACTATCGCCTGCTGCTGCTCGCACAGTCTAGCCAGCATGTGCAAGGTGGAGTTCCACCTTGTGGGCACGTCACATGTGAGGCGGTGAGCGGGAAGGCTGAAGTTACGCTGCAGCGCTGACAGGCGAGAAGCAGCAGGGTGAGAACGCCGAAAGCGCGCATAGACGGCCCGCACTTTCTGCAGCAGCTCTGACATAACGGGGTAATTTTTAAGGAATCTTTGCACCACCAAATTCAGCACATGCGCCAGGCAAGGGATGTGCGTCAAACCGGCTAGTCCCAGAGCTGCTACGAGATTTTGCCCGTTATCGCACACCACCAGGCCGGGCTTGATGCTCACTGGCACCAAACACTCATCGTTCTGTTGTTCAAGGCCCGTCCACAGCTCCTGCGCGGTGTGCGGTTTTTCCCCCAAACAGATAAGTTTTAAAACTGTCTGCTGTCGTTTGCCCCTGGCTGTGCTGTAGTTGGTGGTGAAGGTGTTAGGCTGACCGGATGAGGAGCCGGTAGAGGATGAGGAAGCAGAGTAGGATGAGGAAGCAACAGGAGGCAAACTGAAGCGCCCTGCAATCCTCGGTGGTGGAAGGACATGCACAAAACTGCTATCCACCTCAGGCCCAGCCGCAATTGCATTTACCCAGTGTGCTGTTATGGAGATATAGCGTCCCTGACCGTGCTTACTGATCCACGTATCCGTAGTGAGGTGCACCTTGCCACAGATGGCGCTGCGCAGTGTACACCTGATTTTGTCCCCCACTTGGTTGTGCAGGGAAGGGATAGTTTGCCTGGAAAAGTAGTGGCGGCTGGGCACGACGTACTGTGGGACAGCCACCGCCATAAGGCTTTAAAACTATCCGTCTCCACCAGACAGAATGGCAGCATTTCAAAGGCCAGTAATTTAGAAATGCGAGAATTTAGGGCTAGGGATCGCGGGTGGGTAGGGGAAGTACTTCCTCTACCTCTCCAGTGTTTGGGAGATGGAGAGCTGAACGCTTCCGTGGGACATTGTGGAGATACTTGGTGACCAGGCTGGTGGTGTTGCTGGCAGATACTCTGTTTGCGGGGTGGCAGGTGGCACTGTCACTTCAGAGGTGGATGAAGAGGCCGAGACTGCAGCAGAAGAGGAAGCAGGAGGAGCCAGAGACATTTCTTGTTTTTTGAGGTGTCTACTCCACTTCAGCTCTTGCTTAGTACTTAGATGCCTGGTATTGCAGGTTGTGCGCAGGTTGAGAACGTTTATGCCTCGCTTCAGACTCTGATTGCACAGCGTGCAAACCACTCGTGTCTTGTCGTCAGCACATTGTCTGAAGAACTTCCTGAATTTCATGGTCGCTGTTATGGCACCCAACAGGTGAGGTTTAGTGTTAGGACCCATCTTATAGAGATCGCCTTGGCGTGCGGCAGACGGGCTAAAATTATTTTGTACAAAATGTATTTGCTAAGCATCTCTAATTTATTAGCATAGCATTGGCAATACAATATACCTTTGTACTTTATTTGGTTTGTAGAGTGCTGTTGCACTATGTGTTTGATATGTATTTTCAGCCATAGCGACGTGCACCTGTGCATTGGGATGTGCTGACCTCCCCTCTTTTGTTTTGTAGTTTGTATGGGAGTAGTGGCTGACTCCTATTTGGTCGTGCACTCCTGTGGCCGGTGTTGCGTCATGGGCTGATTTTAATTAGCATGAGTACATAGTTTGCTCAGCATGCATGCTGGTATTTGTAGTCCCTGGATCCATTGGAGGCCATTTTGGCACCATAGAGATATAAACCAAAAGGGGCCCAGCATGCATGTGGGACCTACACTTCCTGAATTTCATGGTCGCTGTTATGGCACCCAACAGGTGAGGTTTAGTGTTAGGACCCGTCTTATAGAGATCGCCTTGGCGCGAGGCAGAAGGACTCAAATAATTTTGTACAAAATGTATTTGCTAAGCATCTCTCATTTATTAGCATAGCATTGGCAATACAATATACCTTTGTACTTTATTTGGTTTGTAGAGTGCTGTTGCACTATGTGTTTGATATTGTCTGAAGATCAAGGGAGGTCCTTGGAGCTGGCTTTGGTGTGCTCGGTCCCTTGCTGCTGTGGGCAGTAGCAGGCATACTGTCTAGAGGACAGCCGCTCCACTTTTGCACCTTGCTCCCTCTTCTGCTGTGCTGGTGGCTCTCTGCGACCACCTCCTCTTCCTCTGAACTACATAGGTCACTCGCATGACCTTGATTCCATGTGGGGTCGAGGACCTCATCGTCCTCCACATCATCTTCCACCCAGTATTCACCCCTGCCCTTCTTGTCAGTCTGCACACTTTCGAAAGCCACAGCAGTTGGCATTTGTGTTTCGTCATCATCCGAGACGTGCTGCGATGGTCCTCCCATGTACTCATCTTGAAACATAAGCGGTTGGGCATCGGTGCACTCAATCTGGGTGTATGGCCCTGGGAAACCCTGCTAACAGAGTCATCAAAAAGCAGAAGAGACTGCTGCATGACTTGGGGTTCAGACTGCTTGGCTGATTTGCAAGGGGGTAAGGTGAAAGACTGATGGACATTGGCTGCAGGTGCCAACTCTGATCTTTCAGCAGGCGACTGGGTGGGAGACAATGTGAAGAAACTGGTGACACTGTCAGCAACCCAATCTACTATCGCCTGTACTTGTTCAGGACTCACCACTCGTAGAGCCGCATTAGGCCTGACCAAATACCGCTGCAGGTTCTGTCGCCTACTCGCACCTGAGGAAGGGGTGTCACTTGTGCGTGTAGCTGGCACAGATCGAACACATCTTCTCCCTGCAACAGGAGCTCCACCAGCAGCACCACGACCTGGGCCACGTCCCTTATTTGACGCTTTACTCATATTTCTTAAATTTAGAATCTTGCCCTAAATGGGTGTTTAATTAATAGCAGAATAGAACCACTGTATGTAAAGGGTGTATCTCACACGCCCTGATCCATACTAGGCCGCAATTACAGATTTGTGCCCAAAATGGGTGTTTTTTTAATAACTGAATAGAACCACAGTATGTAAAGAGTGTATCTCACACGCCCTGATCCAGACTCGGCCGTAATTAAAGATTTGTGCCCAAAATGGGTTTTTGTTTAATGACTGAATAGAACCACAGTATGTATAGGGTGTATCTCAGAATGACATATGCAGCAAAGGCTACAAAATAAACTTTTTTTGCACAAAACGGGTGTTTGTTTAATAACTGAATATGACAGCAGTATATAGCCCTTGAATTTCACACGTGCTGATGCTGCAAGGGCAGAAGAATTTTGTATTTTGCCCAAAAAAGTGTGTTTTTAAAAACCCAGAAATGTATGGCTGTATTTCTAGCTTGTAAAGTATGTAAAGGGTGTATCTCACATGTACTGATCCAGACTAGGCCGCAATTTAAGTTTTTTGCCCAAACTGGGTGTTTGTTTAACAAATGAATATCACAGCAGTATATAACCCTTGAATTTCACATATGCTGATGCTGCAAGGGCTGTAAAATTGGGTATTTTGGCAAAAATGTGTGTTTTTAAAAACCCAGAAATATATGGCTGTATTTCTAGCTTAAATTACACACTGACTAAACCAGATGTTGGAAATTGCCCCAAAAAATTGTTTTTTTACTAACTGAATATGAAAGCTGTATATAAATCTTGGAAAATCAAGTGATGTTTGGTGTGAAATACTGGACCAAGCAGCGGTGCCCTTAATAGAGTAGGTTCAATCTCCTTAGTACAAAGTGAAAAGTTAAATACAGGAACCGCGCTGTATTTTTGACAGTTTATGAAAGTAGTTGGAATAAAGAACCATAAACATGGAGAACCGAGTTCATATTCAGCTGTCGGAAGTGGCAATCACAAGTCCGTACTTCACGTATAATGAACCTGCTATCCACCTCCAGCCTGTCGTCAGATCTCGCCTTTGAGCCACCGACCGCCTACTCCAAACCGGGTCAAGATTACCTTCACAAAAGGACAAAGAGATGGTGCAATACCCTCAACACTCAGAGGTAAACAAATTTTATTCTACTCACATATTCCAAAGTTTTCACATGCATATAAGAATGCCCGACCCGTGTTTCGCTGTTAGCTTCGTCAGGGGCTGCGGTACAAACGCCGCTATAATCCACGAGTATATAACAACCTTTTACCCCGGAACAGAAACGGACTTCCGTTGTCCGGCGGCATGTCAAACAATTACATGCTAAAATTACTAAAAACATATACAAACATACAATATATTCAATTACATAAAAGCTCCAATACCTTACACTAAAACACGTATCAATATTTCAAGATATCATTAAAAAAAATTTTTTTGATATAAAATGAATAAGTATAAAAATATGATAAATATATAAAACAATAAATAGTCAAGCATTGTATATTCAGATAAATCACACCATACAGACTGATTTTATGTCTCATTCGATGTTATGTCCTTGTGGCTGCAGTGTATTCATTTCATAGATCCATTGAGCCTCCTTTTTATTAATTTGTGTAGCCGGATTACCTCCTCGCCAGTGGCGCTTCACTAGTTCCACGCCACAAAATTTAAGACCAATGGAGTCCTTTTGATGGAATTTCTTGTAATGTGCCGGGACACTATGGGTCTCCAGACCCTTTTTGATGTTCCTGATATGTTCTGCAATTCGGACCTTCAACTTCCTCAGTGTTCTACCGACATACTGGAGTCCACACGGGCACTCAAGTATATAAATAACCCCCATAGACTCACACAAAATGTTCCCTCTAACTTTTTTTAAAATAGATTTGGAGGTGGACACAATTTATTCTATTTTACTTTTTTTCTTATCCTCCCTGGAACGGTTCTTACAGCACGGGCAAAAACCGCACCAGGTGAAGACATTGCGGGGTTTGGATATATTCACGTCCTCTTTCACATAATTACGCACAATGCTATTTCTGACTGTAGGGGCTCTTTTAAATATGAAGGGGGGTTTAGTGGGGATGAGGTCTCCTATAACCGAATCATTTTTTAGAACATTCCAATTTTGATAAATAATTCTCTTAATTTGGGGACAATTAATGGAGTAGATAGTGGAAAACGCAAATTTGTATTCATCCCTATTCTGTATTTTATGTTCACTCGAATCCTTCTTTTTTATACTCAAGTTTTCAAACTTTACTTCCTCCCTTTGATTATATAACACTTCCTTTTTGTAGCCTTTTTCCATGAATCGATTCACAATAATGTCACTCTGCTTTTCATAATCCTCAATACTGGTACAGTTTCTTTTGATACGCTGTAACTGTCCCTTTGGCACATTACAGATCCAGGGTTCGTAATGTATTTAGTGTAAGGTATTGGAGCTTTTATGTAATTGAATATATTGTAAGTTTGTATATTTTTTTTGTAATTTTAGCATGTAATTGTTTGACATGCCGCCGGACAACGGAAGTCCGTTTCTGTTCCGGGGTAAAAGGTTGTTATATACTCGTGGATTATAGCGGCGTTTGTACCGCAGCCCCTGAAGAAGCTAACAGCGAAACCCGGGTCGGGCATTCTTATATGCATGTGAAAACTTTGGAATATGTGAGTAGAATAAAATTTGGTTACCTCTGAGTGTTGAGGGTATTGCACCATCTCTTTGTCCTTTTGTGAAGGTAATCTTGACCCGGTTTGGAGTAGGCGGTCGGTGGCTCAAAGGCGAGATCTGACGACAGGCTGGAGGTGGATAGCAGGTTCATTATACGTGAAGTACGGACTTGTGATTGCCACTTCCGACAGCTTAATATGAACTCGGTTCTCCATGTTTATGGTTCTCTATTCCAACTACTTTCATAAACTGTCAAAAATACAGCGCGGTTCCCGTATTTAACTTTTCACTTTGTATATAAATCTTGAATTTCACACGTGCTGATGCTGCAAGGGCTGTAAAATAGTGGATTTTGCCAAAAAAGGGTGTTTTTAAAAACCCATTAAATTATGGCTGTATTTCTAGCTTAAATTGCACACTGACTAATCTAGATGTTGTATATTGCCAAAAAAGTGTGTTTTTTTAGCAACAGAATATGAAAGCTGTATATATTAAACTTGAATTTCACACGTGCAGATCTGTAAAATAGTGGATTTTGCCAAAAAAGGGTGTTTTTAAAAACCCAGAAAATTATGGCTGTATTTCTAGCTTAAATTGCACACTGACTAATTGTCACGGTAGGTAGTTAAGCGGGGAAATAACCAAACACGGGAAAACAAACAGATTAAACGACTAGGCCCAAAAGCTAGGGAGAAAATGGTCACCTCCTAGCGATCCCTAAAAGCTTTCCCTAAACTGCTTTGCCCATGTGCATACCCTTAGGGTGGATATGCACATGCCCTCGTGCCTAAACCTGAACACCCTGCGCAAACCCTAAGCAGCAGGGAAAAGGGAAGAGGCAACCTGCTTCTTCAAGCCAGAAAGAAGCAAGCATCTCCCTAGAGGCCTAGATAAAACACACAAAGGGAAATGAAGGAGAGGACTTATCTGAGCAGAGCTGGAGCAGACGATCTGACACACATCAAGCGCTCCCAGGAAAGAACTATAACCCGCACTGGGAAAAGGAGGAATAAATAGCCTCGCTAATAATCAACCCAGTACACCTGAGGGAAGGTGGATCCAGCTAAAAACCAAACCAAAACAAAGAGAAGAGTCAGACATGTGCAGCCAGCCTGGCAGATCTCCTCACATTCACAGGGCAAGGCGTGACACTAATCCTGCAAATGCACCAGATGTTGTATATTACAATAATAATAGTACATAAGTAACATAGTACATAAGGCCGAAAAAAGACATTTGTCCATCCAGTTCGGCCTGTTAACCTGCAAGTTGATCCAGAGGAAGGCAAAAAAAAAAAACTGTGAAATAGAAGCCAATTTTCCCCACTTTAGGGGAATAAAAAATTCCTTCCTGACTCCAATCAGGCAATCAGAATAACTCCCTGGATCAACGACCCCCCTCTAGTAGCTATAGCCTGTAATATTATTACGCTCCAGAAATACATCCAGGCCCCTCTTGAATTCCTTTATTGTACTCACCATCACCACCTTCTCAGGCAGAGAGTTCCATAGTCTCACTGCTCTTACCGTAAACAATCCTTTTCTATGTTTGTGTACAAACCTTCTTTTCTCCAGACGCAGAGGATGTCCCCTCGTCACAGTCACAGTCCTGGGGATAAATAGATGATGGGATAGATCTCTGTACTGACCCCTGATATATTTATGCATATTAATTAGATCTCCCCTCAGTCGTCTTTTTTCTAAAGTGAATAACCCTAATTTTGATAATCTTTCAGGGTACTGTAGTTGCCCCATTCCAGCTATTACTTTAGTTGCCCTCCTCTGGACCTTCTCCAGCTCTGCTATGTCTGCCTTGTTTACAGAAGCCCAGAACTGTACACAGTACTCCATGTGTGGTCTGACTAGAGATTTGTAAAGTGGTAGGACTATGTTCTTATCACGGGCATCTATGTCCCTTCTGATGCAACCCATTATCTTATTGGCCTTGGCAGCAGCTGCCTGACACTGGTTTTTGCAGCTTAGTTTGCTGTTTATTAAAATTCCTAGATGCTTTTCCATGTCAGTGTTACCGAGTGTTTTATCATTTAGTATGTACGGGTGACTTGCATTATTCCTTCCCATGTGCATAACTTTACATTTGTCCGTGTTAAACCTCATCTGCCACTTATCTGCCCAAGCCTCCAATCTATCCAGATCCCTCTGTAGTAGTATACTGTCCTCTTCAGTGTAAATTACTTTACACAGTTTAGTGTCATCTGCGAAAATTGATACTTTACTATGCAAGCCTTCTACAAGATCATTAATAAATATATTGAAGAGAATAGGGCCCAATACTGACCCCTGAGGTACTCCACTAGTGACAGTGACCCAATCTGAGTGTGTACCGTTAATAACCACCCTCTGTTTTCTATCATTGAGCCAGTTACTTACCCACATACAGACGTTTTCTCCCAGTCCGAGCATTCTCATTTTATATACTAACCTTTTATGTGGTACAGTGTCAAATGCTTTGGAGAAGTCCATATATACGACATCCATTGATTCGCCGCTGTCAAGTCTAGAACTTACCTCCTCATAGAAACTGATTAAATTAGTTTGACATGACCGATCCCTCACGAAGCCATGCTGATATGGCGTTATTTGCTTATTTCCGTTAAGATGCTCTAAGATAGCATCTCTCAGAAAACCTTCAAACAGTTTACCCACAACAGATGTTAAACTTACCGGCCTATAGTTTCCAGGCTCTGTTTTTGGACCCTTTTTGAATATTGGCACCACATTTGCCATGCGCCAATCCTGTGGGACATTCCCTGTCAGTATAGAGTCTGCAAATATCAGAAATAAGGGTCTGGCTATGATATTACTTAATTCCCTTAGGATACGGGGGTGTATGACATCCGGTCCTGGCGATTTGTCTATTTTAATCTTTTTAAGTCGCTGTTGTACTTCTTCCTGGGTCAGACAGGACACTTTTAATGGGGAATTTATTTTTACATTCTGCATGTCATCTGACAGTTTATTTTCCTCAGTGAATACATTGGAGAAAAAAATATTTAACATCTTTTCTTTCTCCTCGTCGCTCTCTGTGACTCTCCCCTCATTACTATTGCCAAAAAAGAGTGATTTTTTTTAAAACCAGATTATTAGTGCAGTATTTCAAGCTTGGATTTGAATGTCACAAAAGCTCAGATACAGTGCTGGTGCACTGAGCTTGCATAAAATGGCCGCTGCCGTCGCCCACCTAACTAACAGATGGATAAAAGTTATTTTTTTCTGTCAGGGGGCTCAGGGCAGGGTAAAAAGATTGTGCTCTGCACCCACACAACTGAATGTATGTAGATCGCTGAGTTAGATTCGAGTTCTGATCACAGATTCTCTCCTATTCTCTCCCTGAAATCACCAGCACATCCTGTCCCTACACTAGTAACAGCAGAGTGACGTGCAGCGCTACGTGACTCCAGCTTATATAGAGGCTGGGTCACATGCTGCACTGGCCAATCACAGCTTCTAAGGTCAGACAGTTAAACGCTTGTTGATTGGTTGCTCTGCAGCCTTTCAAAAAGCGCTATGAAATCGCCGAACACCGAACCCAAACTTTTACTGAAATTTTCGGGTTCAGGTCCGGGCCCCAAAAATCCTAAAGTTCGGTACGAACCCGAACTTTACAGTTCGGGTTTGCTCAACCCTATTCATTACTGTTATCCAGCCCCTACACAGTGTTTGAAACTAACAAGTTACTTATTTAATATACATCATTTTAGCATTGTTTTCTATGAAACATTAATCTGGGGGGAAATTAGAATTAGAATCAGAACCTAGTCCCAAACCAACTGTAAATTGTACCATATAAAACAACTCTTTGCTAACTATGAGATGTACCATTTGAAAAGAATGGTGTGGTATTAAACAGGCAGGAAGTGCTCAAACCCACATGCAGTTGTGCATATATATAGGGGAGCAAATCCTGCACTTGTGGCCCGTTGCTAATGACGATCCCCAGCAAAAATGCATACAGTGGAGGATACCCGCAGCGAACCACAAGTACCACAATAGACATCCTACACAAGATACAAATTATGTGGATGTGATAATCAATGTAACAATATAACAAAATAATAGCAAAGACAGGTGCACTCTGCGGTCTTACTAAACCCTCAAACTCATTTTAAAATTGAGAGATTAGCCAACATGTCCTACGGTGTAGGACATGTCTGAGCCCGAGCACCACGCCAAGGTTTCTCAAGTAGCTCGGGACCTAACACTCACCTACCTGTGCCATGTGGGCAATACCAGGAGCTAGTGGGCAAATTACAGGAGCATGAGGCCGACTCACAGACAACTCACCAGTTAACTCCAGCATGTAACCATGCTAGCAATGGGAGACGAGATGTAACATTTAAAACATTAAGGCAGCATTATTTGTTTTATGCCACTTTGTGGAGTATTAAGGTCACAAATTTTGTCTAAAAGGTGTTTTGTGGCAAATCTGTGCCTTTACCTCGCTCACGCCACTTTTTTGAAGTGGCGGTAAAAGAGGCGTGGTGTGGGAGGGGAAGAGGGCCCATCTCATTTATCATTTTCCACGCAAGGGAGCTTGCATAGATTAAAGCATGTCGCATGGCCAGAGGCAGCAAGAACTGAAGTTATGTAGAGGCTTGTGCCTCTACATAACCTTGCTGTATCCGGCGGCAGCGCAGAGAGATTAAGAGCGGCAAATAAATCGCTGGCCTTAATAAATGTCCCCCTAAATATGTATATTCAGTATTGTTGAAAAATACTGAAACGGTAATTAACCCTTTTTTCACCCTATCAGATGGAGGCAAATTAAATGTGTATTTTATGAATAAATAGTTATTATGCTTAATGTACATTTTTCGGTTGTAAAAAAAATAAATATATATATAAGACTGCACTAAATTCATCCTACTGAGAAGTAAAAGATGACAAATGAGATAAAAGTAAAACAAATTACTAAACACTTTATATGCCATTAAATCTATCAGTTATACATGAGAGAACTAAAGACAACTAGAAACGATGCATATATATTTTACTAAGTGCAACTGGATGACATCCATATTTTGTGCTTCTAAAACCATTTGAAAAATAAATTATACACAATTGATATATTCGTAGAGTGTTATTATAATATTACTTACATTACTGCAGGACATTTGCAACAAGTTTAACATATTTCCTATACATTATTACTATAAGACAATAGTTTATGTTGATTTAATAGCTTTTTTACATGATCTATAAAAAATAAAATGGATAACGTATGACTGATTATGATCATTATGATCTGGTGAATCTCTTAAATCTCTTTTCCACCGTTAACAGGGTTCTCTCACTTCAGCAAGTGACATTTATCATGAAGAGATAGTTAATACAAGGCACTTACTATTGTATTGTGATTGTCCATATTGTCTCCTTTGCTGGTTTGATGACACTGCTTGTTGCTATAGTTATGACTACTCTGTAATCCATCAGTGGTGGCCTTGCTCGCACACTGGTTGAAAAAAAGTCAGCCTCTCAGATGGATGGGACTGCAGGAATGTACATAGGCAGGTATCATTTTGGAGTACATAACAGTTTTTGATCGCTTTTTATTCCTTTTTTTGGTATCAATTCTGACATGTTTTTGTGGTGTTTATATGGGATAATTTAGTCGTGTAGTCGTTACAGATGTGGCGGTACCAAACAAGTGGAGATTTTATTTTTGCAATTTTTTCCATTGAAAAGCGTTAATTTAATAGTCCTACAAGGGAACTTTAATGCATAGTAGTTCAATGTGCTAAACTGACATTGACCAGCAGGCTGAGCCAGAGAGGCACAACCTGCTAGGAAACACTAGGGACAGGCCTGAGGCCTACATTAGGTCTTGGCCTGCCTTCACTGACATCGGTACCCAGCAATCTAATTTGTGGGGTGCTGATAGCATACAGAGGGAGTCGCTCCCTCTCTAACCGCTTACATGAGGCAGGGCCATTGCCAGCAGCATTTAATGGGCATGTCAGTTACAGTCTGGGCTATTAGAGCAGGAGAGCAACTCTCATGTGAGAGCCAAGCCCCTGATCTCTGCTGCACAGGAGACCTATGCAGCACTTTAACGGTCCAGCCTAAGGCCCCTTAATGACAGTTGTAAAAAGAGGTATTGGTGGTCACTAAGGGGTTAAAGATCAATACATTAACATGAACAAAAGTACACAAATATTGAATCAGCTTACTCTTGCTCCCGGTTTTAAGTGCACAGAGAGAATAAAGCACTAGCTTGTTCTGTGTACAAATGAATCCATATTTTGAAAGTACTGTATTTTTTGCCCTATAAGACGCACCGGCCCATAATACGCACCTAGGTTTTTGAGGAGGAAAATAAGAAAAAAAATATTTTCAACCAAAAGGTGTGCTTTTGGTGGGTTTTGAACTATTTTTGGTCTGTGGATGGCGCACTGTTATGGGGGATCTGTGTATGGCGCACTGTTATGGGGGATCTGTGGGTGACACACTGTTATGGGGGATCTGTGGGTGACGCACTGTTATGGGGGATCTGTGGGTGACACTTATGGGGGATCTGTGGGTGACACTTATGGGGGATCTGTGGGTGGCTCTTATTGGGGTCTCTGGATGGCACTGTTATGGGGATCTGTGTATGACAGTAATGGGGGGATCTGTGGCTGGCACATATATAGCATCTTATGCTATGTGTCATCCACAGATCCCCTCCATAAGTGTCCCTGTAGTGAATGACCCTCAATACAGGGGGTGGGGGTCACATCTGCTTTTATAATGACAGCGGGGCCCGTGCAGTGACTGTATTCTACTACACGGGCCCCGCTCACTGTATATTATCGTATCTGTAATAGTTAATTGTTATGTATATAATCGGGTAATCAGCGCCTGTATACTTACAACTATAAGCGCTCAGTAGCAGAGAGGAGGGAGGAGGCAGGCCGGGAGGACGGGCGCTGGCAGCGTGAGTCACTACGCCATGCGCCCATGCCGCCTGCTTCATTCATAAAGTGGGCGGCGCAGGCGCGTGACGTAGTGACTCACGCTGCCAGCGCCCGTCCTCCCGGCCTGCCTCCTCCCTCCTCTCTGCTACCGAGCGCTTGTAGTTGTAAGTAATACAGCCGCTGATTACCCGATTATATACATAACAATTAACTATTACAGATACGATTATACAGTGAGCGGGGCCCGTGTAGTAGAATACAGTCACTGCACGGGCCCCGCTATCATTATAAAAGCAGATGCCGGCCCCCAGCCCCTCCTCCCTCACAGCTGATACACCCGCCGCGCGGCATCGCACCGGGTGTATCATTGAAAATTCAGCAAAATCAGCCGTATTCGCCCCATAAGACGCACTGCTATTTCCCCCCCACTTTTGGGGGGAATAAAGTGCGTCTTATAGGGCGAAAAATACGGTAGTTAGAAACAAGACTTTATTGGAAAATCATTAAGAACACTGTGTGCAAAAGTCCCAACTAATGATTATGCATTTTGATAACAACATTTTGATAATATGCAAATGTATGATTCAAATTGTTATTATTTAAGTAATCTTTGGATTTCGGTTCTGATGGACAATCATCGATGTATCTTCCTTACCAAATAAAATTGTCAACAAAAGGGTTAGCCAAAGAATCCAAAAATGTCTCCTCCCACAACAACAAATATATAATCCTATAATGGGGAAAATTTAGCCCACACCAGTGATTTTAGCTTTTTCTGCCTCTCTTTTTTGAGTTTAGAGCCTAAGGCACTGAGCTCTCAACGTATGAAAGCCTTATGTGCTTCCCAGATTATTGTTTGGGATGTATCTGAAGGTTTGTTGTCATGAAATTACTGCCTTAATTTTTTGTGAAATATCAGATAAATGTTTGACTGAGTCTAGTATGGTTTCATGTAAACGCCATATCCATTCCCGTGAGGGCAAGTTGGTGAAGGAGAGTGATGAAGTTACAGGGGCATGATCTGAGACTGTGAAAGGTCCGATCACTGAATTACGTAGCATGTCTATGTGTGACTCAGATATTAGAACATAATCTAATCGCTGATGGGATCGGTGTACTGCCGAGAAAAATGTGTAATCTTTATCTACATTGTCAAGTGTTCTCCATGAGTCCAACAAGTTATTGTCTCTTAATACTTTTTATATTCCTCCTAGTGTTTTAGGTGATTTGGTGCAGTTACCTTGTGAACTTTCTAGGGTGGGATTCAGCGCCACATTAAGATACCCTCCAATTATCTGAATCCCTTCTACAACATCTTGGAATTTGGATAGGGTCTTTTTGATCCATCTATGTTGCTGGGAATTAGGAGCACATAGGCAAACAATAGATACTATTACTTGTCGTATTTTGCCTTTGACAAAAATAAACCTGCCTTCTGGGTCTTGTTGTACTATTATGGGTACAAAAGGTATATGCTTACTGACACACTGACTCCCCTTGCTGCTTTCTGGTATGTGCAGTGGAACCACTGTGTATATTTTACTTGAGACAGTTTGGGGATTTTTCCTATTTTAAAGTGTGTCTCCTGTAAGAAACAAATATCACTCTTACTTTTCTGTAGGATGGTTAGGATCTGCGATCTTTTTTGAGGTGTATTGAGTCCTCTAACATTGAGGGTGGTCACATTCACAGAAGCCATGGGGAGTCAGTGGGGACACCCAGATCACGCTTCTTGTAGATCATCCAAGGTGTTTTAAAAGGTAAAACATAAAACAAAATTAAAGTATGTAAACAGTAATAAACCATTTGAAACTTATTGATTGGCGATTTGCTAACTGTGCTAACATCTAACATAATTGACAGATCTACTAGTACAAGGAGCAAAAGTACCTGAGTGATCTTCACATTAGACCACTCTGCAGGGGTATGTGGGGGCAGGTGGTATCAGAAAATAATCCCAACCCGGACCCTCATGCCTGTGCTTCTTATATCAAATACACCTAGTATCCTGCTAGAAAATAAGTGAAACCATAAGTAGGTGTTAGTCCTGCAAAAGGAAAGAGGCATACCGCCGGAGTTATATGATGGAGTCTTCAGAAGCAGTTATCCCGCACCCTCGATAGGTCTTCTGTTCTAATCCACTCATGTTTCTTGCGTATTGTTAAAGTGGGTCAATTTCAGATGCAATTTACAGGCTGCTTTCTCTATAGTTGGCGAAGGGTCCTCTCTGTAAGTATATAACCAGTTAAGAGGGTCCGGGGCCATTTTGGACACTAAGCAAATTTAGAAATGTAGTGTCTTTGTAGCATTCCGTGATGGCGCACTCCTGGATAAACCCCTGTAACGTTGTTTTCTCTAAATGTGCCAGGTATACAGTAGATGGGAGAAAACAGTTGCACCTTATTCTATGTGCCTTTTGCTGCTGGAAGTTTTATGTTTAGTAACTGCTTCCCAGGCTTTAATGGTAGGGAGTTGAGGTAGCTTGGATAAGGTAGTGTCCACTGAGAGCCTGGATTCAATAGGTATGTGCGGTGTATCTAAGAGATCCCAGGAAGTGGATAAATCCTGGGGCGTGCGAACTATGCAGTGGCGGCCATTTTTTGCAAAAGTTAGCCCAAAAGGATAGAGCCACCTGTAAGGTATGTTTTGATTTCTTAGATGGTCGGTGAGAGGCTTAAGGGCTCTGCATTTAGCCAAGGTTGAGGGGGCTATATCTTGGTAGAGTAAAACAGTTGAGTCTCCGTACCTTAACTCTTTCCTCTCCCTTGAGGCTTGTAATATGGCCGCTGTGTCTCTGAAGCTCAATAGACTGCATACCACGTCTCTAGGTGGCTCTCCCTGTTTAGGCGGAGGGCGCAGTGAGCGGTGAATCCTTTCAATGGTGATGTTTTAAGCCCTGTTTTCCCCCAGAAGATCTGCAAATACTTTTCTGGCGGCGGTCTCCAGCTCCTCCATCAGTTATGACTTCGACAAGCCTTTTATTCTTATATTTTTCCTGATCTCTTGATCCTCAATCATGAGGTAGGCATTGTTTAGCAAGGAGATCTGAGTTTCCAGCGTCTGCACTATTGCCGCGCTGTGTCACACCTCTTGGCTTTGCTGAGCTTCCAATTTATCCACTCGGTGCCCCATAGCTCTCATGTCTTGTCTCAGTTCCCGTATCTCCTGAATTAATGGTGCTAGAGTCTGGTACAAGGTAGCTTTGAAGAAGGCTTTGGTAAGTGCGCCATTATCTTCAGTTTGCATGGTCTCACCCGAGTCTAGCGTGCAGTCACCATCTTCTTCTTCCTCTCCTTCGGAGTCACGACCATAAGCCTGAAGCGCCATCTTGTCAGACCGAGCCGGGGACGCCGTCAACTTCTTTCTGAGGAATCTGTCCATCTCCGCTTGATTTTTCTTTTGTTTGGGGTACCGGGTGTATCCCTGAACCTTTCTCTTCCAATTTTAACCATATTTGTGTTGCCTCCGGCGTATAGAAGCTGTGAAGCACGGGTCTGTGAGGAAGGCGATCTCTCTCAGACCTCCGTCTTGTTCAGCGGTTAGGCTCTGCCCCAATTTAGCCCACACCAGGCACCCCTGAATTTGTAAATAATAATCTGAACCAAATTTTAACCCTTCCTGATGGAGTGATTTCCCACTTTTGCGTTTTTAGTTTTTACTCCCTGCCTTCTCGGAACCATAGTTTTTTTTTATTTCTACGTTCTATTGGCACCATTTAATATTGCATAGGATGCAGCGGGAAGCAGGAAAAAAAAATTCTAATGTGGTGGAATTGGAAAAAAATGAAATTCTGCCACAGTTTTATGCGTTTTGCATTTACGGTGTTCACTATGCAGTAAAACTGAGTTGTGCTCTTCATTCTCCGGGTCAGTATGATTGCAATACCACATTTGTATAGTGTTTTAATACTGAAAAAAAAATATATATTTTCTTTTCATCGCCATATTCTGACCCCCCATAACTTTTTATAGTTACGTCTGAGGAGCTGTGTGATGGTTCATTTTTTGTGGGATGATCTGTAGTTTTTAATGATGCCCATTTGGGGTGTGTATGAATTTTTGATCACTTTTTTTTATTCACTGTATGGCATACTTTTTTAATATATATATTTAAATAGTACGGGCACTTTCAGATGCAATGCCTATGCTTATTTTTTCAACAGTTTATTTTGATTTTGGATAAAGGAGGGCAATTAAATTTTTTATGTTCTTTTTACATTTTGAAAACTTTTTTTTTTTTGCCTTTTTTTGTTTTCAGAGTGGACATCAACATGCAATCATTAGATTGCAATTTGTATAAAGTAATTTGTAAAGCTAAGAGTACATTTATGTAAAGTGTAGAGCAGATAACCAGTGGCACTACACCAAACCTAAAATTGTCAGGATGCGACTGCCGAGGAGTGGTGCCTCACGAAGGTGCTCAGCTTGTAGCTGCAGTGAGCATATATGATAAAAGGAAAAAGAGAACAAAACGAGCGGCACTCACCGTTGATAGGCAGGTAACTTTATTCCATGGCAGGAGGGGGGTGCAAGGGTTGCAGATACAGCAGCAAGTAAGCGACAGCCGTTTCGCGCGTGTATGCGCTTCTTCTGGCTTTCCAGTAAGCAACTGTAATGGTCCAGAACCCCAAACAACCAGACAGAGTTTAAACAATGGTGGATTTATTAAATAACGGCAATACAGTCCAGACCAAAAATCATATGCAGGTAATCAATCCAAATAATTACTTGTGCAGGAAAACTCACAAGGGACAGCCAGACCAGGCCAAAGTTCATATGCAGAGAAATAGTCTGTGTAACGTAGTACCTATGGACGAGACATTTCCAGGGTCTGATCCGAGGTCCAACACGAGACAAACTGTTCTGCATAGAAGTTTCCTACAGGCAGTCTCTAGAGATGTATTGAGGAAGTCAGAGGTCATGCACAGGTAGTATGGAAGAATGTGAACAGCAACATACACCCAGGTTGCCAAAACAACAGTGGGCACTGTTCGCGGTTTTTCACCAGGCAGGTTTATGATGGTTATACAATGAGGCATTAGACCTCCAACCCATGAATATTTCCCTGTGCAATGAATATCCAATTTACATTGGCCAGGAGATAAGACAGCCCAGACTAAACTCAGGTTGGCAATATCCAAAATCTTTATTCCTGTAATGACCGGCGACACGCAAAGGGAGGGAAATGGGAAGGCCCTGTCCAAGGGAGAGGGAAAGGTGGTGACCCCTGACTCACCTTGCAGCTGGCACCTGACTGCCCTGACGTCCCTAGACGGGTTCCTCACCCGTACGCCGATCACGTGCCTAAACCCTGGCTTTCCCTAAGATGAGCCCTATGTAGTGAATGGGGCGGTGGGATCACTAGTCCGCACCACTGACACTAAGAGGAAAACACCAAGGAGAGGACAGACAATACAGACAAACATATAATCCCAGGTGGGCGACAACAGCAGACCACCAAGGCCCAACAGGGATCCGGAGGGTAACGTTCTGGAACAACAACCAGGGAACACAGCTACACAGCTCCAGTGGGTCAGTATAGAAGTCCAGGCAGGAAGCTCTATATCTGGCAACCAGAGAAGTGGGAGAGGGGAATATAAGGAGATTGGGAGTGCTGGACAAGAAACAGCTGAGGAGAAGGAGCTACGGATCCCTGAGTGAGCCAAAAAGGGTTGCAAGGCAAACCCAGAAAGCTACCATAAAGAAAACACTATCTTTCTACATAGAGCGCGCAGCCACCCGCTGCGACTTCCTGACCCCGGGTATAACGGAGTCAGGCGTGGCTCTTGACACCCTCGTGACAATTCCACAGCACATACTTATAGGGCATTGGGGGTGGGAACATCGTGTCTGGCAAGATAGAAGTGAAACTTCGTTAAACAATACTGGTATCTGCTATATACAATATATGAAAGGGTTATTTTACATATTGACCAAGGTTAATCTAAATGCTAATAAGTTGAATGACTTGTCATAGGTTGCTGTCATTGTATGTGAGATGTGATTTTAAATAGCCTTTTGTTAAGGGAGGAAGGTGCTATTGTGTTCACCAACTGGCAAAGGGTGTGAGATGTGCTAATTCGGGGTACTGTATTCCACAAGAGATAAAGCTTGTAGACCTTATATAATCTGTGATGTATCAATAGTAAAATTATGAAAAATCCCTTTCAGGCACTGACCTCTTAAACATACGAGCCTACAAAAAACCTCTCTGTCTATAATTGACAGCACAACATTCCACCTGGAATAACATATAATGTCATAACAAAAAAGTCAGTGGAGATAATATATCCAAAATCGTATCAACTTTATTATATATTAAAATATGTAGAAAAAAGGCAAGATGGAAAAAGTATACAGAGAAGCGAAGGGCATTCACTCTACTGGACTGCTATGTATCCCCACAAGGGTAGTAAGCACTTACCGGGTACCAGGTCAAATGCTGTGTTTTACAAACACCCAGATTATGTACCACAGGGATGATACAGGGTATACAACACCCCAATAGTGAGTTAGACAACGTGATACAGTTATATCAGGGAAGGCTCCCAGGATGTTTGTAAGATCCACAGCCTACGTCCTTGGTAACCATAGACAGCATGTATATAACAAGCGTGGTGATAGTATATCCACAGCCTAGTCTATAGCACAACACAATGATGATATATACAGTCATGGCCAAAAGTTTTGAGAATGACACAAATATTAGTTTTCACAAAGTTTGCTGCTAAACTGCTTTTAGATCTTTGTTTCAGTTGTTTCTGTGATGTAGTGAAATATAATTACACGCACTTCATACATTTCAAAGGCTTTTATCGACAATTAGATGACATTTATGCAAAGAGTCAGTATTTGCAGTGTTGGCCCTTCTTTTTCAGGACCTCTGCAATTTGACTGGGCATGCTCTCAATCAACTTCTGCGCCAATTCCTGACTGATAGCAACCCATTCTTTCATAATCACTTCTTGGAGTTTGTCAGAATTAGTGGGTTTTTGTTTGTCAACCCGCCTCTTGAGGATTGACCACAAGTTCTCAATGGGATTAAGATCTGGGGAGTTTCCAGGCCATGGACCCAAAATGTCAACGTTTTGGTCCCCGAGCCTCTTAGTTATCACTTTTGCCTTATGGCACGGTGCTCCATCGTGCTTGAAAATGCATTGTTCTTCACCAAACTGTTGTTGGATTGTTGGAAGAAGTTGCTGTTGGAGGGTGTTTTGGTACCATTCTTTATTCATGGCTGTGTTTTTGGGCAAAATTGTGAGTGAGCCCACTCCCTTGGATGAGAAGCAACCCCACACATGAATGGTCTCAGGATGCTTTACTGTTGGCATGACACAGGACTGATGGTAGCGCTCACCTTTTCTTCTCCGGACAAGCCTTTTTCCAGATGCCCCAAACAATCGGAAAGAGGCTTCATCGGAGAATATGACTTTGCCCCAGTCCTCAGCAGTCCATTCACCATGCTTTCTGCAGAAAATCAATCTGTCCCTGATGGTTTTTTTTGAGAGAAGTGGCTTCTTTGCTGCCCTTCTTGACACCAGGCCATCTTCCAAAAGTCTTCGCCTCACTGTGCGTGCAGATGCACTCACACCTGCCTGCTGCCATTCCTGAGCAAGCTCTGCACTGGTGGCACTCCGATCCCGCAGCTGAATCCTCTTTAGGAGACGATCCTGGCGCTTGCTGGACTTTCTTGGACCCCCTGAAGCCTTCTTAACAAGAATTGAACCTCTTTCCTTGATGATCCTATAAATTGTTGATTGAGGTGCAATCTTAGTAGCCACAATATCCTTGCCTGTGAAGCCATTTTTATGCAACGCAATGATGGCTGCACGCGTTTCTTTGCAGGTCACCATGGTTAACAATGGAAGAACAATGATTTCAAGCATCACCCTCCTTTTAACATGTCAAGTCTGCCATTTTAACCCAATCAGCCTGACATAATGATCTCCAGCCTTGTGCTCGTCAACATTCTCACCTGAGTTAACAAGACGATTACTGAAATGATCTCAGCAGTAGAGATGTTGCGAACATAAAATTTTCCGTTCGCGAACGGCGAACGCAAATTTCTGCAAATGTTCGCGAACGGGCCAACCGTCATAGACTTCAATAGGCAGGCGAATTTTAAAACCCACAGGGACTCTTTCTAGCCACAGTAGTGATGGAAAAGTTGTTTCAAGGGGACTAACACCTGGACTGTGGCATGCAGGAGGGGGATCCATGGCAAAACTCCCATGGAAAATTACATAGTTGACGCAGAGTTGGATTTTAATCCATAAAGGGCATAAATCACCTAACAATCCAATTTTATTTTGAACAACGCGGTTTAAAACATCCAGTGTGTGTATACGATCAGGTATGATGTTGTATCGATCAGGTAGTGTAAGGGTTACGCCCGCTTCACAGACATTGACAGACCAAACTCCCCTTTTAATGCACTGCAAACAACCGCAAACAGTCTATTTGCCCAACCGCAAACTTCCCATTTGCACAAGGTTGGATACCAAGCTAGCCATGTCCCGTTGATGTCATTGAAGGTTTCTTCCTCCACCCAGCCACGTACAACACCAAGGGTCCCCGAAAGGTGAATTGAATTGATTTTTTGAATGGGGAGATGGTTAAAAAAACGCTGGCTCCCTCCGCTTTGTTTGAATCCACGCCACGGTCACTGCGTCTGCGCCGTGCAATTTACTGTCACACCCGTGAGTGGTATTTTCTGTAGTACTATTCTCATCAGTTTAATCCCGGTATGGTCCCCAATCTGGGGTCCATTTATTAAATAGATTTTTCGAATGGGGAGAAGGTTAAAAAAATGCTGACTCCCTCCCCTTTGTTTGAATCCACTCCATGGTCACTGCGTCTGCGCCGTGCAATTTACTCTCACACCCGATATGAGTGGTATTTTCTGTAGTTCTCTCTTCTCATCAATTTAATCCTTGTTACGTCCCCAATCTGGGGTCCATTTCTTAAATAGATTTTTCGAACAGGGAGATGGTTAAAAAAACGCTGGCTCCCTCCCCTTTGTTTGAATCCACGCCACGGTCTCTGCGTCTGCACCGTGCAATTTACTCTCTCACCCGATAAGTGGTATTTTCTGTAGTACTATTCTCATCAATTTAATCCCTGTTACGTCCCATATAAGGGTGGGATTGCCTTTTGTGAAAAAATTTTTAGGCCGGGTACCTTCGACTGCCTTCACAGTGACAGACCAAACTCTGATACATCAAAATGAATTGATTTTAGGAACCTGGAGATGGAAAAAGCAGCTTGGTTGGTCCTCTTACTCCCAAGTTGGGGCACTGCGCGTGCACGGAGCAATGTGCTGTGACACCCTACATGAGTGGTGTCTTAACTAGTACTATTCCTATCAGTTTAATCCCTGTTACGTCCCCTATCTGGGGACGTGTGTGTTGAATTGATTAACCATTGTCGAATTAACGAACCATTACGACATCCTGGAATAATTTAGTTCTGAGCTTTGTACTTGCTTTGTATTGGAATTGATGGGGATTTTTTTAATTGTCTGCATTATTTCTAATAAACTCTTAAGATATTTTATTATGATTTTTTTATTTTATGTATTAAAAACCCACCCATACAGCTTAAAAAAAAAAGTATGTTTTTTCTATGAAAAATTATCCAGCCGATCGCTTTTGGTCTGATCATAATAAAGTAACAGCCTTATCATCTGGGGTGTGGCAACATTGCCAACACACTCATAGAGGTGATGATCACTTCATTGTGATACGCAAGCCCCTTCACCACAACAAGGTAACGATCACGAAGGGGAATTGACACTTGTATGTGCCTTTTTTTTTTTGTTTTGTTTTTGCAGCCACAGTGCAGCACCAGAGGCCAGAAAAATTAGGCATGTACACATGCCTGAAAAACAATGTTATTATTGCAGCCGCTGTTGTAGCAGCGGCCGGAAAAATTGATGTTTTCAAGGCAGAAAGGTGACTAAAACATTTCGGCTTGAACCCTAGTTGGTGGCGGAGAATTCACGAAAGTCATCCGGTATGCAGACATTAAATACAGCAGCGTGGGGACCATTTTGAGGCCAAGGCATGTCATCAGGCCTTTTGTTAGTCAAACGTATCCCCCACTGTCAGTCCCTTCGGGATCCATGCCTCATTCATCTTAATGAAGGTGAGGTAATCAACACTTTTATGACCGAGGCGACTTCTTTTGTCAGTGACAATGCCGCCTGCTGCACTGAAGGTCCTTTCTGACAGGACACTTGAAGCGCGGCAGGCCAGAAGTTCTATCGCAAACTGGGATAGCTAAGGCCATAGGTCAAGCCTGCACACCCAGTAGTCAAGGGGTTCATCACTCCTCAGAGTGTCGATATCTGCAGTTAAGGCGAGGTAGTCTGCTACCTGTCAGTCGAGTCTTTCTCTAAGGCTGGATCCCGAAGGGCTGTGGCGATGTGTAGGACTGAAAAAGCTCTGCATGTCCTCCATTAACAACACATCTGTAAAGCGTCCTTTCCTTGCCGCCGTGGTCGTGGTAGGAGGAGGATTACTTTTACCTCTTCCCCTGTTAGATTCCCGTTGTGCTGTGACATACCCCTTATAAGCTGTGTAAAGCATATTTTTTAGTTTTGTTTTAAACTGCTGCATCCTTTCTGACTTTTGGTAATTTGGTAACATTTCCGCCACTTTCTGCTTATACCGGGGGTCTAGTAGCGTGGCCACCCAGTACAGGTCGTTCTCCTTCATCCTTATTATATGAGGGTCCCTCAACAGACATGGCAGCATGAAAGACCCAATTTGCACAAGGTCGGATGCCGAGCTACTCATTTCCCGTTCCTCGTCCTCACTGATGTCATTGACGGTCTGTTCTTCACCCCAGCCACGTACAACACCACGGGTCCCAGATAGGTGACAACAACGAGCACCCTGGGATGCCTGCTGTGGTTGGTCTTCCTCCTCCTCAAAGCCACATTCCTCCTCTGACTCCTCTTCCTCATACTCCTCTTGCAGCGTTGCCGCAGGTCCGGCAAGCGATGATGACAAGGCTGTTTCTGGTGGTGATGGTGACCACAACTCTTCCTCTTCCTCTTCACGCTCATCTACAGTCTGATCCAGCACTCTTCGCAGGGCACGCTCCAGGAAGAAAACAAATGGGATGAGGTCGCTGATGGTGCCTTCGGTGCGACTGACTAGGTTTGTCACCTCCTCAAAAGGACGCATAAGCCTACAGGCATTGCGCATGAGCGTCCAGTAACGTGGCAAAAAAATTCCCAGCTCTGCAGAGGCTGTCCTAGCACCCCGGTCATACAAATACTCGTTGACGCCTTTTTCTTGTTGGAGCAGGCGGTCGAACATTAGGAGTGTTGAATTCCAATGTGTCGGACTGTCGCAAATCAAGCGCCTCACTGGCATGTTGTTTCGGCGCTGAATGTCTGAAAAGTGCGCCATGGCCGTGTAGGAACGCCTGAAATGGCCACACACCTTCCTGGCCTGCTTGAGGACGTCCTGTAAGCCTGGGTACTTAGACACAAAGCGTTGTACGATGAGATTCAACACATGTGCCATGCACGGCACATGTGACAACTTGCCCAAATTCAATGTCGCCAACAAATTGTTCCATTGTCACACACCACTTTGCCGATCTCTAGTTGGTGCGGGGTCAGCCACTGATCCACCTGTGCGTTCAGGGTGGACAGGAGTGCTGGTCTGGTGTGGCTCTCTGCTTTCAGGCAAGTCAAACCCAAGACAGCGTGACACTGTCGTATCCGGGATGTGGAATAGCCCCTGGGGAGCTGGGGGGATTCAGTTGATGTGCAGCCAGACGCCGCAGCAGAAGAGGACTCAGCCGAGGAGGTTATGGAAGAGGATGGAGTAGGAGGAGTAGAGGAGGTGGCAGTAGGCCTGCCTGCAAGTCGTGGCAGTGTCACCAACTCTGCTGCAGAGCCACGCATTCCATGCTTGTCAGCCGTCAGCAGGTTGACCCAATGCGCAGTGTAGGTGATATAACTGCCCTGACCGTGCTTTGCAGACCAGGTATCAGTGGTCAGATGGACCCTTGCCCCAACACTGTATGCTAGAGATGCCATGACTTCCTTTTCAATCACTAGTAGAGGTTTGGGATTGCCTTTTTTGAAAAAAAATTTCGTCCGGGTACCTTCCACTGTGGTGTCCCAATAGCGACAAACTTTTTGAAGGCCTCAGACTCCACCAGCTGGTATGGTAAAAGCTGGCGGGCTAAGAGTTCCGTCAAGCCAGCTGTCAGACGCCAGGTAAGAGGGTGACTCTGTGACATTGGCTTCCTACGCTCAAACATTTCCTTTACAGACACCTGACTGTTGGCAGATGAGATGGAACTGCTGAAGGTGAGAGGCGGAGTGGCGGTTGGTTGAGAGGGGGCAAGGAGGACAGCAGTGGTTGACGTGGCTGAAGATGCTGGACCAGGAGGAGGATGGTGGCTTTGAGCTTGTGTGCTGCTTCTACTCGTCATCATGTCTTGATCCCATAGGCGTTTGTGATGTGCGATCATGTGCCTTCGCAAAGCAGTTGTACCTAGGTAGGTGTTGGATTTCCCACGACTCAGTTTCTTTTGGCACAGGTTGCAAATGGCATCGCTGTTGTCAGAGGCAGACACACAAAAAAAAATGCCACACTGCTGAGCTTTGCAATGACGGCATTCTGGTGGTGGCAACAGCATGTGTTGATTGGCATGCTGTCTGGCTGACCCCGGGTGCCGATACATGCTGTCTGACTGTGCCACTAGCTCCTTGCGACGACCTCCCCCTGCTTCCAACTCGTCTCCTCCTTCTCTCTGTCTCCCCTTCTGAACTTTCCCCCTCTTTTTCTTCTCTTCGAGCAGGCATCCACGTGGCATCCACGGACACATCATCATCATCAACCACTTCACTTGTATCTGACACCTCAGCAAAGGAAGCAAGAGCAGGTACAACATCATCATCATCATCATCACACTGTACGTCCATGTGTGTAATGCTGCCTGACTGAGACATATCCCTGTTATCTCCATCCTCTGGCAATAATGGTCGCACATCACTAATTTCATCCAACTGATGTGTAAATAACTCCTCTGAGGAATCAAGTGAAGCGGCTGTGGTGGCTGTGGTGGTAGTGGTGGTGATAGCGGCGGGCGGGAGAGTGGTAACTTGAGAGCAGGTGACCAAAGCTGAGCTGGAGGAGGATGGTGCGTCAAGGTTCTTAGCGGAAGCTGTTGAAGATTGGGTGTCCTGTGTAAGCCAGTCAACTATTTTCTCTGAATTTTTGGGGTTCAGGGTACGTGGCCCCTGAACACTGGGCAATATTCCAGGGCCAGTGGAAATCACAGCACCACGACCACGACGGCCCCTGCGGCATGGCCTGCCTCTGCCTGTCATTTTTTATTAGATAAGTGTTACTATGCGTGCAAGGTACTGTGCCACCCTATATAAGTGGTGGGCAGTGGGCACAGTACAGTCTGTGTGGGCCTGACACACACTGGCTTGCAACTGTGATTATATCACAGAAAAGTATTAAATAGAATTATTTTTTTTATCTGCGAGGTATTTGTGAGTGAGTGACACCCTGTAACGGTATGAGTGGAGGCCTAGCCACTAGCCAGTGGCCACAATACAGTCTGTGTGGACCTGACACACACGGGCTTGCAAATGTGATTATATCACAGAAAAATATTAAATATATATTTTTTTTTTATCTGCGAGGTATTTGTGAGTGAGTGACACCCTGTAACGGTATAAGTGGAGGCCTAGCCACTAGCCAGTGGCCACAATACAGTCTGTGTGGGCCTGACACACACAGGCTTGCAAATGTGATTATATCACAGAAAAATATTAAATATTTTTTTTTTTTATCTGCGAGGTATTTGTGAGTGAGTGACACCCTGTAACGGTATAAGTGGAGGCCTAGTCACTAGCCAGTGGCCACAATACAGTATGTGTGGGCCTGACACACACGGGCTTGCAAATGTGATTATATCACAGAAAAATATTAAATATAATTTTTTTTTTTATCTGCGAGGTATTTGTGAGTGAGTGACACCCTGTAACGGTATAAGTGGAGGCCTAGTCACTAGCCAGTGGCCACAATACAGTCTGTGTGGGCCTGACACACAGTGGCTTGCAACTGTGATTATATCACAGAAAAAGATTAAATATAATTTTTTTTCATCTGGGAGGTATTTTCTGTCACACCCTATATGAATGGTGTGCACACAGTACTGTCTGTGACCGAGCCTGCAGCCTCTCACACACGGGCAGGCAACTGCAATATATATATATATATATATATATATATATATATAAAAAAAAAAACTGATGTACCAGCCCTGAAAAGGGCTTTTTGGGGTGCTGTCAGGACGCTGTCCTTACAGCAGATGAGTCTGTGGACACAGAACATTGCCCTAGCTAACGCTTTCCATATTGAATCAGCAGCAGCAGCACTGTCCCTCCTCTCACTGAGAATGCAGCTTCCGAATGAATCTAAAATGGATGCTGTCCAGGAGGTGGGAGGGTCTGGGAGGGAGGGTCTGCTGCTGTTTGGCTGGAATGTGTCTGCTGACTGTGAGGTACAGGGTCAAAGTTTACTCAATGATGATGTATAGGGGGCGGACCGAACATCGCATATGTTCGCCCGCCACGGCGAACGCGAACAAGCTATGTTCGCCGGGAACTATTCGCCGGCGAACTATTCGGGCCATCTCTAATAATATGTTTCCATATAATAGCTTATACCAAACGCGCTTTCGGAGCTTGTCCCTGCTCCTTCTTCAGTGGCTTATAGTTCCTTATAGTTTGAACGTCATATTAGGTATCGCCACGTACGTTATGACCTGCTCTATAAAAATGTCCCATAATCTACCGCCTCATATGAACACTGTAAAAAATAAATACAAATAATGCAATTTATTTTGTCATCCTACATCACAAAAAGAGTAATTCAAAGTGATAAATAAGACACATGTACCCCAAAATAGTACCAATCAAACCGTCATCTCTTCCTGCAAAAAAAGAGCCCCTACATAAGACAATCACCCAAAAGATTAAAAAAAATATGGCTTTCAGAAAATGGAGACATTAAAAACAGATTTTTTTTTGTCTTCAAAAATGCTTTTATAGTGTAAAACTCAATTAAATGTAAAAAAGTAGACATATTAGGTATGGCAGCATCCGTAACAATCTTCTCTATAACAATATCACATGATCTACCCCCTAAGATGAATTACATAAAAAAATAAAAACTTTGCCAAAACAACCAATTTTTTGGTCACTTTGCCACATAAAGTGTAATATTGAGTGATCAAAAAAATCATATGTACCAAAAAATGCTACTTATAAAAACATCAACTCTTTCTGCAAAAAAATAGCCCCTACACAAGACGGTCAGAAAACTAAAAAAAAATATAGCTTTCAGAAAATGGTGACACAAAAAAAAAGATTTTTTTTCACAAATGCTTTTATTGTATAAAACTGAAAAAAAAAAAAAAAAACATATTAAGTATTGCTATGTCTGCAATGACCTGCTCTATAAAGATATGACATGATCTTCCCTTTCAGTTGAACGCTGTTAAAAAATAAACAAAAACTGTGCCAAAATAGCAATTTTTGGTCACCTTGCCCCAAAAAAGTGTCATAATGAATGATCAAAAAATTATATGTACCCAAAAATGGCACCAATAAAAATGTCAGCTCTTCCTGCAAAAAAAGAGCCCCTGCACAAGACGATCAGCAGAAAGAAATGGAGAGAGAGGACAGCGCCTCATGTGTTGTACTGCTGACAATATTGATGTATATGCGTATAAAATTTGCTTACCAGAGTTTGTTGTGAGATAGTCACAACAGCTGTATAGGCTCTTGCTGGTGTATATCCCGACCAGCGGACGGGGGCTTGGTTGCAGCCTGGGTTCCTGCCTGCGCCCAAATACGTACGGGAGCTGGAGTAGAGATAAAGCTTGTGCCGGATAAAAAAACAGATGAACCTCTTCTGCGGGCGCTGCCAAGGATACCATATAGATGAAGCGTGTAGTTAAAAGGGCTTTATTACGTCTACGCATTTCGGGGGTGAATTACCCCCTTCATCAGGACAATAAAACAAGTATAAAAACAAACAGAACATATATATATGCTTGCTAGGTATTGTTTTTGGCGCCAAAAAACGACTGTGGGGGGGGCAAGGGAGGGGGGAGAGTAGGGGGGGAGAATTTTAGGTGAGGTGTGTACACAGTGGGGGCATTTCTATTGCTTAGCTGCTAATAAACAAGTCCTCGATCTGGATCACAGCATGTGCTATATTAGTTTTATTTCTCTCTATATTCATTTTTCATAGATTAGAGAGGGTTCCCCAGAGCCCGAAGTATGGAGGGGGAGGGAGGGGTCATGGTGCAGAGCCGGCCTTCCCTATAGTAAGCTGGAATGACCAACAAGTGTGGGGGGCGTGGTCACGATTCCAGCCTCTCTCCTGGGGGAGTGCTATTGGTGAAGAGTCTTGTAGGGCTTGACGTCATCGGCCCGCATCCCTTTTTTAGCATTAGACAAAGTAAAGGAACCACCACCGATAAAGGGGTACCCACGCATAACGCAATACTTCAAATCCACGCCACAAAAAAGAAAATTAGAACCCGTGGGACAAGAGGAGGACAACAAAAGAGGCAAGCTAGAAAAAAGCTCCCTGTTAAACTCTTAAATAAAGGGTCAAAATCTATCAGTAACAATCCTACGCAAACTATAAAAATATTCAATTTATCCAGTCACACATTGACCTCATCGGAAAATAGTCTACTACAGAAAGGACTATCTTTTTGCCCATACATTAAGGTCAACCCCTTCGAGCTGTTTATTGACCTCCAAAAATTTAGACGCAACCTCACTATTAGGAGACACTTCGACCTTGATCCCACTAACAGTCTAAACGTATCACTCACGGACAAGGAGGAGTTTAAACACCAAGATGTCCGTCCCAAATCAAATTTCTTCCCAGTGCAAAGCCAAGGCCACTACATTCCCACCTTCTTTGACCTCATCACTACAGACTTAAAAAAGGCCCCAAAGGAACCCAATGCATTCCAATATAAAGGAAACCTCACTATACACGAACAAAAAGCACTCAAAAACCAATGAAAAACTTATTATACGTCCAGCAGATAAAGGGGGGGGGGGGGCATTGTAATTCAGAATTACAATGACTATGAATTGGAGGCCCAGAGAATCCTCAGTGATAAATCATATTACACCAGGGTCACACATAACCCATTCCCTGAGATAAATAAAAAACTAAAAGACCTAATTAACCACCTCCGGACCGCTGTACGCAGATTCGCGTTCCGGAGGTGGCAGTGCTGCGCACAGTCACGCATATACGCGTCATCTCGCGAGACGCGAGATTTCGATCCAAGCCGGCCCGCGCATGCGCATCGCGGGCCGGCAAAAGTTAAAGAACAAGTTCGTCACCAGCCTGCCAGCAATGATCATTGGCTGGCAGGCTGGCGATTTTTAAAAAATCCAATCACAAGTCATATAACAGATCATATTAGTAAATATGATCTGTTATATGGCTTCTCTGCTCCTCTGCTGGTCCTTTTCGTCGGTTGGATCCAGCAGAGAAGCAGACATCACTGTGAGTACACCAAACACTTCACTGTAGCCCCTGATCACCCCCCTGCACCCCAATTAACCCTTTGATCACCCCTTTGATCGCCCCTGTCAATCACCAGTGAAAGGAAAAAAAGTGATCAGTGTAAACTGTCACTTTTTTTTTTTCACTAGTATTGGCTGTTAGGTTTTAGGGATAGTTTAGGCCCCTTGGTTAGGTAGTTAGCGTCAGTTAGCGCCCACCCCACCGCACCGCAGTCACTTTTATTCACTGAATAGCGTATCGCTAATCAGCATTTGTACTTTTATAGTATCTGTAAGTGATCAAAACTGATCACGGTCAGATCTATAATAGTATTAGTGTCACTTTAGTTCGCCCTCCACCCAAAACGCAGTGTTTGCCCGATCAGGCCTGATCGGTCGCCCACACGTGCGTTCACCCACGCCCGCCCCACCGCAGTGACAAAAAATATATATTTTTTGATCACTGCACATTCATTTTACACGCACTGCGGCGATAAAAAAATCCGTTTTGATATTTTTTATCAACCGCAGCGGCCTCCGGTACTTCGCTAGCCTCCCCTTTGTAAGACAGGCTTGCTTTTTTTCTTGGGTAGTCTCAGGGAATACCCCTAAATTTAGTAGTCCAAAATGTCAAACAGGGGGTATTCTTCTGAAGAGGCCTACAGGATTCTGACCCAGTCGGATGAGGAGTGGGAACCCTCATCTGATGAATCTAGCGGGTCAGAATATGAACCTGTGGAAAGCAGTGGCTCTCTGACCCAAAGTTCGGACGAGGAGGTGGAGGTCCCTGGCAGCACCAGGCGTACCCGGCCCCGTGTCGCTAGACCACAGGTTATGCAGGATCCGCTTCAAGAGCAGCAGAGTGGGGCTGTCGCTGCCGGATCACGTGGTGAGGCATACACCAGCAGCGCAGCCCTCCCTGGACCTAGTACCAGCACTGCCGTACAACATGGTGACGTGGCGAGCACCAGAAGGGCAGTTGAAGCTGGTACGGTGGCACGTGCAGTAGTTACCCCGTCGCAGCCACCGCACAGACAGGCCCGTAGAGCCCCTAGAATCCCTGAGGTGCTGGCAAACCCTGATTGGCAGTCACCAACTTCAGCCGCACCTGTAGTTCCCCCTTTCACCGCCCAGTCTGGAGTTCGGGTTGAGACGGCTCAAATCGGTTCGGCCCTGGGATTTTTTGAGCTGTTCTTGACTGCGGAGCTCTTGGACTTAGTCGTGGCAGAGACCAACCAGTATGCCACACAATTTATATCCGCCAACCCGGGAAGCTTTTATGCCCAGCCTTTCCGGTGGAAACCAGTCCAAGTTTCCGAAATTAAATTTTTTTTGGGCCTTCTCCTCAACATGGGCCTGACAAAAAAGCATGAATTGCGGTCATATTGGTCAACGCACCCGATTCATCACATGCCCATGTTCTCTGCTGCTATGTCCAGGGCACGATTTGAGGCCATCCTCCGTTTCCTGCATTTTAGCGACAACACCACCTCCCGTCCCAGAGGCCACCCAGCTTTTGACCGGCTCCACAAAATTCGGCCCCTCATAGACCATTTCAACCAGAAATTTGCAGATTTGTATACCCCCGAGCAAAACATCTGCTTAGACGAGTCCCTAATACATTTTACCGGGCGCCTTGGCTTCAAACAGTACATCCCAAGCAAGCGTGCCCGGTATGGGGTCAAATTGTATAAGCTCTGTGAAAGGGCCACAGGCTATACCCACAAATTTCGGATCTATGAGGGAAAAGATCAGACCCTGGAGCCGGTCGGTTGCCCTGACTACCTGGGGAGCAGTGGGAAGACAGTCTGGGACTTGGTGTCACCCTTATTCGGCAAGGGGTACCATCTTTATGTGGACAATTTTTACACAAGTGTGGCCCTCTTTAGGCATTTGTTTCTAGAACGGATTTGCGCCTGTGGCACCGCGCGAACTAGTCGCGTGGGCTTCCCCCAACGGCTTGTAACCACCCGTCTTGCAAGGGGGAGAGGGCTGCCTTGTGTAACGAAGAACTGCTCGCGGTGAAATGGAGAGACAAGCGTGACGTTTACATGCTCTCCTCCATTCACGCAGACACGACAATCCAAATTGAGCGAGCAACCCGTGTCATTGAAAAGCCCCTCTGTGTCCACGACTATAATGCGCTCATGGGAGGGGTGGACTTCAATGACCAGATGTTGTCTCCGTATTTAGTTTCCCGCAGAACCAGACGCTGGTATAAGAAGGTGTCTGTATATTTAATTCAATTGGCGCTCTACAATAGTTTTGTTCTCTACAGTAAGGCTGGGAGAACACGATCTTTCCTCAAATTCCAGGAAGAGATCATCGAGAACCTCCTTTACCCAGGAGGTTCCGTGGCCCCATCCCCCAGTGTAGTTAGCCGTCTACACGAGCGACATTTCCCCAGTGTCGTTCCTGGTACCTCAACCCAACCGTCACCCCGAAAAAGATGTCGTGTCTGTAGCAGGAGTGGAATAAGGCGTGACACCCGCTATTTCTGTCCTGACTGTCCGGACCACCCTACCCTATGCTATGGAGAGTGTTTCCGGAAGTACCACACACAGGTACACCTAGCATAGGGATTGCATCTCACAGGACAGGCACACAGGGCTATTAGGGCCCTTTTACTCTCAGCTGCTGCAAACCTCTATTTTCACCTGGGATAAAGTGCATAACGTACTTCGCCACATCTTTGGGCGATTTGCGCTTTGCACATTGTCCCATGGGGAAGGAGAGGTTTGTTCTATAAAGGTAAAAAAAACTAAACAAAAAAAAAATTACCGGTAAGTAAAAAAGTTTAAAAAGTTTAAAAAAGTTAATATGTTCTGTTCTAAAGTCAATAAAGTTATTGCTTTGCGGCCTGGTTTTTTCTTTTTTGTTTTGTTTTTTTTACCTTCCAGGTGGACCAACCGATCGACCAGCTGCAGCACTGATGTGCATTCGGACAGAAGCATTGCGCTGCTGTCAGATTACACGCAAGTCGGTGTATGCGGCGCTGCAAGACGAGATTTCTCCTCTGCAGTAAAAGATATGTTTGCCGAGGCATATGAGCTGAGGAGGTGGCGGTGTTCATATACTTTGGCAAACACTTTGTATATATAAAAAAAAAAAATCCCGGCAATGATTTATTCATCCACATCGATTGATGTGAATTGGAGAAATCGGGTTTGCCAGGGCATACGAGCTGAAGAGGGTATGGATGTTGGGCGGAGCTCCTATGTCCTGGCAGACGCCTTTCCCCTCCTTTTTCTTTTTTTGGCAGAGATTTTTTCATCCACATTGATCGATGCGAATGAAGAAATCTGTGCCGTTCATTTTTTTCTTTCAGCCCAGAGGCTGAACGGAAAAAAAAAATCTCATTACCCGTATGCTCAATATAAGGAGAATAGCAGAAACTCCTAATGCTGGGCATACATGTAATGATTGCAGAGACCCTCAAATGCCAGGGCAGTACAAACACCCCACAAATAACACCATTTTGGAAAGAAGACACCCCAAGGTATTCGCTGAGGGGCATATTGAGTCCATGAAAGATTGAAATTTTTGTCCCAAGTTAGCGGAAAGGGAGACTTTGTGAGAACAAAATCCAAAAAATCAATTTCCGCTAACTTGTGCCAAATTTTTTTTTTTCAATAAACTCGCCATGCCCCTCATTGAATACCTTGGGGTGTCTTCTTTCCAAAATGGGGTCACATGTGGGGTATTTATACTGCCCTGGCATTTTAGGGGCCCCAAAGCGTGAGAAGAAGTCTGGTATCCAAATGTCTAAAAATGCCCTTCTAAAAGGAATTTGGGCACCTTTGCCCACCTAGGCTGCAAAAAAGTGTCACACATGTGGTATCTCCGTATTCAGCAGAAGTTGGGGAATATGTTTTGGGGTGTCATTTTACATATACCCATGCTGGGTGAGATAAATATCTTGGTCAAATGCCAACTTTGTATAAAAAAAATGGGAAAAGTTGTCTTTTGCCAAGATATTTCTCTCACCCAGCATGGGTATATGTAAAATGACACCCTAAAACACATTCCCCACCTTCTCCTGAGTACGGAGATACCAGATGTGTGACACTTTTTTGCAGCCTAGGTGGGCAAAGGGGCCCACATTCCAAAGAGCACCTTTCGGATTTCACAGGTCATTTACCTACTTACCACACATTAGGGCCCCTGGAAAATGCCAGGGCAGTATAACTACCCCACAAGTGACCCCATTTTGGAAAGAAGACACCCCAAGGTATTCCGTGAGGGGCATGGCAAGTTCCTAGAATTTTTTATTTTTTGTCACAAGTTAGTGGAAAATGCTGATTTTTTTTTTTTTTTTTTTTTCATACAAAGTCTCCTATTCCACTAACTTGTGACAAAAAAAAAAAATTTCCATGAACTCACTATGCCCATCAGCGAATACCTTGGGGTCTCTTCTTTCCAAAATGGGGTCACTTGTGGGGTAGTTATACTGCCCTGGCATTCTAGGGGCCCAAATGTGTGGTAAGGAGTTTGAAATCAAATTCTGTAAAAAATGACCTGTGAAATCCGAAAGGTGCTCTTTGGAATATGGGCCCCTTTGCCCACCTAGGCTGCAATAAAGTGTCACACATCTGGTATCTCCGTACTCAGGAGAAGGTGGGGAATGTGTTTTGGGGTGTCATTTTATATATACCCATGCTGGGTGAGAGAAATATCTTGGCAAAAGACAACTTTTCCCATTTTTTTATACAAAGTTGTCATTTGACCAAGATATTTATCTCACCCAGCATGGGTATATGTAAAAAGACACCCCAAAACACATTCCTCAACTTCTCCTGAGTACGGGGATACCAGATGTGTGACACCTTTTTGCAGCCTAGGTGGGCAAAGGGGCCCATATTCCAAAGAGCACCTTTCGGATTTCACTGGTCATTTTTTACTGAATTTGATTTCAAACTCCTTACCACACATTTGGGCCCCTAGAATACCAGGGCAGTATAACTACCCCACAAGTGACCCCATTTTGGAAAGAAGACACCCCAAGGTATTCCGTGAGGGGCATGGCGAGTTCCTAGAATTTTTTATTTTTTGTCACAAGTTAGTGGAAAATGATGATTTTTTTTTTTTTTTTTCATACAAAGTCTCATATTCCACAAACTTGTGACAAAAAATAAAAACTTCCATGAACTCACTATGCCCATCAGCGAATACCTTGGGGTCTCTTCTTTCCAAAATGGGGTCACTTGTGGGGTAGTTATACTGCCCTGGCATTCTAGGGGCCCAAATGTGTGGTAAGGAGTTTGAAATCAAATTCTGTAAAAAATGACCTGTGAAATCCGAAAGGTGCTCTTTGGAATATGGGCCCCTTTGCCCACCTAGGCTGCAAAAAAGTGTCACACATCTGGTATCCCCGTACTCAGGAGAAGTTGAGGAATGTGTTTTGGGGTGTCTTTTTACATATACCCATGCTGGGTGAGATAAATATCTTGGTCAAATGACAACTTTGTATAAAAAAATGGGAAAAGTTGTCTTTTGCCAAGATATTTCTCTCACCCAGCATGGGTATATATAAAATGACACCCCAAAACACATTCCCCACCTTCTCCTGAGTACGGAGATACCAGATGTGTGACACTTTTTTGCAGCCTAGGTGGGCAAAGGGGCCCATATTCCAAAGAGCACCTTTCGGATTTCACAGGTCATTTTTTACAGAATTTGATTTCAAACTCCTTACCACACATTTGGGCCCCTAGAATGCCAGGGCAGTATAACTACCCCACAAGTGACCCCATTTTGGAAAGAAGAGACCCCAAGGTATTCGCTGATGGGCATAGTAAGTTCATAGAACTTTTTATTTTTTGTCACAAGTTAGTGGAATATGAGACTTTGTAAGAAAAAAAAAAAAAAAAATCATCATTTTCCGCTAACTTGTGACAAAAAATAAAAAGTTCTATGAACTCACTATGCCCATCAGTGAATACCTTAGGGTGTCTACTTTCAGAAATGGGGTCATTTGTGGGGTGTTTGTACTGTCTGGGCATTGTAGAACCTCAGGAAACATGACAGGTGCTCAGAAAGTCAGAGCTGCTTCAAAAAGCGGAAATTCACATTTTTGTACCATAGTTTGTAAACGCTATAACTTTTACCCAAACCATTTTTTTTTTACCCAAACAATTTTTTTTTATCAAAGACATGTAGAACTATAAATTTAGAGCAAAATTTCTATATGGATCTCGTTTTTTTTTGCAAAATTTTACAACTGAAAGTGAAAAATGTCATTTTTTTGCAAAAAAATCGTTAAATTTCGATCAATAACAAAAAAAGTTAAAATGTCAGCAGCAATGAAATACCACCAAATGAAAGCTCTATTAGTGAGAAGAAAAGGAGGTAAAATTCATTTGGGTGGTAAGTTGCATGACCGAGCAATAAACGGTGAAAGTAGTGTAGGTCAGAAGTGTAAAAAGTGGCTTTGTCTTTCAGGGTGTTTAAGCACTGGGGGCTGAGGTGGTTAAGTCCGCCTATGAAATACAATACATAAACAAAAAAGAAAAGAACTTTCTATTACCACGTACCCCCTGCAATCCTTATTTTTACCACCTCCCTAAAATACACAAGAGCGTCACCAACCCCCCTGGCAGACCAATTGTGTCCAACACGAAATGTGCCACTAGTAATTTATCCGACTTTGTTGATCTATATCTTCAACGGTACGTAAAAGAACTGCCTAGCTACCTTCACGATTCCAGCCAATTAATCAGAGAACTGTATACAATTGACTGGCAAGACACGTACGCCTTTCTTACACTTGATGTTACTGTACTATACTCGAACATCCTGCACGAACTAGGGATTA
This sequence comes from Bufo bufo, assembly GCF_905171765.1. NCBI lineage: Eukaryota > Metazoa > Chordata > Amphibia > Anura > Bufonidae > Bufo > Bufo bufo. The sequence goes on from NC_053391.1 coordinate 500,517,866, forward strand.
ACTGCGTTAAGACTGTACTAGAACGAGATTGCACATTAAAACCCCCACAAACTACTGGATAGTCTACGATTTATCTTAGAAAATAACTACACTGCTCAAAAAAATAAAGGGAACACTTAAACAACACAATGTAACTCCAAGTCAATCACACTTCTGTGAAATCAAACTGTCCACTTAGGAAGCAACACTGAGTGACAATCAATTTCACATGCTGTTGTGCAAATGGGATAGACAACAGGTGGAAATTATAGGCAATTAGCAAGACACCCCCAATAAAGGAGTGGTTCTGCAGGTGGTAACCACAGACCACTTCTCAGTTCCTATGCTTCCTGGCTGATGTTTTGGTCACTTTTGAATGCTGGCGGTGCTTTCACTCTAGTGGTAGCATGAGACAGAGTCTACAACCCACATAAGTGGCTCAGGTAGTGCAGCTTATCCAGGATGGCACATCAATGCGAGCTGTGGCAAGAAGGTTTGCTGTGTCTGTCAGCGTAGTGTCCAGAGCATGGAGGCGCTATCAGGAGACAGGCCAGTACATTAGGAGACGTGGAGGAGGCCGTAGGAGGGCAACAACCCAGCAACAGGACCGCTACCTCCGCCTTTGTGCAAGGAGGAACAGGAGGAGCACTCAGACCTGAATCCAAATGAGCACATCTAGGACATCATGTCTCGCTCTATCCACCAACGTCACGTTGCACCACAGACTGTCCAGGAGTTGGCAGATGCTTTAGTCCAGGTCTGGGAGGAGATCCCTCAGGAGACCGTCCGCCACCTCATCAGGAGCATGCACAGGCGTTGTAGGGAGGTCATACAGCAAAGTGGAGTCCACACACACACTACTGAGCCTCATTTTGACTTGTTTTAAGGACATTACATCAAAGTCGGATCAGCCTGTAGTGTGTTTTTCCACTTTAATTTTGAGTGTGACTCCAAATCCAGACCTCCATGGGTTGAAAAATTAGATTTCCATTTTAAATTTTTGTGTGATTTTGTTGTCAGCACATTCAACTATGTAAACAACAAAGTATTTCAGAAGAATATTTAATTAATTCAGATCTAGGATGTGTTATTTTTGTGTTCCCTTTATTTTTTTGAGCAGTGTATTTCATATATAACAATACCACATATCATCAATGCAAGGGTACCGCAATGGGGACGTGAGTAGCGCCGTCTGTCGCTAATATATTTATGGGCGAATTCGAAAAAACACACATTAAGGATCATCCGATATATAAGAACCAAATAATTTACTTCAAAAGATACATAGATGACATTTTCATCATCTGGAAGGGGGACGAAATATCGGCCAAATCCTTCAGCGAGTCCCTCAACTGCACAGACTGGGGAATTACTTTTACTCCCATTTTTAAGAAACAGAAATTGAGTTTTTGGACATTATTGTCACTAATACCAACAATTCTCTATCTACCAGGACTTATTTCAAAACTGTCGACACAAACAGCTACATTCACTTTACCAGTTTTCACCATAAAAAGTGGCTAAAAAACATCCCGTATAGCCAATTTAAGAGAATTAGGCGTAATTCTGCGTAATTGCAGAAACGAGGAGTTCCTAAAACAGGCCAAAATACTCAAAAAAAGGTTTACAGAAAAAGGTTACCCAAATAAATTAATCAAAAATGCTGAAGAAAGATGTACGGTATGTCAAAAACACAGATAGAACATCTAAGCACACCCCCGAAAAAACAAGATCGATTGGATAGTATAATTTTCATCACCCAATACAGCACCTTAAACAAATACATCCAGGCCACCCTCAAAAAACGATGGCACATACTACTTCATGATCCGTATCTAGCAAAGCACCTATCCAAGACACCTAGGATCACGTATAGGCTTGCACCCACCATTAAGAGTGTTATCGCCCCAAGTAAACTAATACAACATAAAAAGAAACAATATGAGGGTAAGATAAAAACATGCATACCTTTAAAAGTAGGTACCTATAGATGTGGAATAAACAGATGCCTGTGTTGTAAAATTATTACACACAATCAAAGCACCTTCACATCTAAACATAATGGTACAATAAGCCCCATCAAACAACAAATGACCTGTCAAGCGAACTACGTTATTTATCTGATAGAATGTGGATGCGGCCTACAATATGTTGGCCGCACCACACAACCTTTACTTTGCCGGATGAACCAGCACCGGTACAATATTCGGAGACACTACGCAAAACATGGTCTATCCAGACACTGTACGTCCACCCTAGAGAAAGACAAACACCCGATCCGAGTCACACCCATCAAACAAATACCAGAAAACTCCTTTAATAGGTTTGATAATCTCCAAAAGAGTGAGGTTTTTGGGATTTACCAATTGGACACATTAGCCCCGTTTGGGCTAAATTAATTAAATGAAACTATAATATAAACTCCTCCCAGTCTATTTGCATATAGAACCAAGATAAAGGCATCACACTAGAGCCAGACATTATGCACAACCTATTTTTCATCACACCTCCATTATTTTTTTATATTATAATATAATATTATTTATATTTTAGTATCATCTTATTGTCTACATTTTATATATTTTTTATTTTAGATTTTTTATATATTTTCTTATATATTTTTTTATATATTTTATATATTTTATGATGTTTATAATAATATATAATTAAATAATATTTTTTTTCCTGTGTTCTCTTACACCGTAATAAAGGTAACATATATGCAAATTGATCTAAATACTAGCCAAATGAATCCATATATGCAAACTAATTAAATCTAAAATACTAACCAAATTAATCTATAGAAGTGGAAGGCATACACGTACACATAATAAAGTATGTGTATACAGTAGTGCCTGCGCTATCGCTATTAGGTTTTCTCTATGTGCACTAAGGCAGACAGAGCCGCTGCTGAGTACCTAATTGGATGACGGCTGCTCCGATCCAAAGTGGTATGTACAAGGATAAAAAATGAACAAACTAATGGTCGGTACCAGCGCTGGGGATATAAAAAATAGTATTAGTTTGGTAATTACCTTATTCCGGCAGGACCAGGGGTTTGGTCAGATAAGGTGTGCACCGACTGTCCGGTGTGGAAGCAAGATGAGGTGACTTTGCAGTGCTTCTTACTTCTTTTCCTCTTGCTCAACCTCGAAGCGCGTATGCGCGTATAATGTGTCCTTAAAGTGAAAACCAGGGAATCACCTGATTTACTTAAGTAATATATATCAAGAAAATCAAATACCGTTATATTTTTAATAATTATTTATTTATTATTCATCATCTATATACATCCAGCCTTAGGCTACTTTCACACTAGCGTTCGGGGCTCCGCTTGTGAGCTCCGTTTGAAGGCTCTCACAAGCGGCCCCGAACGGATCCGTCCAGTCCTAATGCATTCTGAGTGGAGGCGGATCCGCTCAGAATGCATCAGTCTGGCACCGTTTGTCCTCCGCTCCGCTCAGCAGGCGGACACCTGCCTGGCCGTGCGGAGGCAAACGGATCCGTCCAGACTTACAATGTAAGTCAATGGGGACGAATCCGTTTGAAGTTGACACAATATGGCTCAATTTTCAAACGGATCCGTCTCCCATTGACTTTCAATGTAAAGTCAAAACGGATCCGTTTGCATTATCATGAACAAAAAAAAAAAATTTTTTTTTTTTTTTTTCATGGTAATGCAAACGGATCCGTTCTGAACGGATCTAAGCGTTTGCATTATAGGAGCGGATCTGTCTGTGCAGATACCAGACGGACCCGCTCTGAACGCAAGTGTGAAAGTAGCCTTAGTTCATCTATTACTACTGTATATAACCCCATTAGCCCTTATGCACTAGCGATAAGCTAATAACTGTACCACGCCACTGCACATCAGCTGTGCTGCTAGTATAGGTCAGACAAAGGTGGCGCAAGGCAGCCCAGCAGACATATCGCAACCTACGGACACTAATGGGAGGCGGGGCGATGACGTCAAGCCCTACAAGACTCTTCACCAATAGCACTCCCCCAGGAGAGAGGCTGGAATCTCGACCACGCCCCCTGCACTTGACGGGCATTCCAGCATACTATAGGGAAGACCGGCTCTGCACCATGACCCCTCCCTCCCCCCGCCCCCTCCATACTTCGGGAGCAGGGGAACGCTCTCTAATCTATGAAAAACGAATATAGAGAGAAATAAAACTAATATAGCACATGCTGTGATCTAGATCGAGGACTTGTTTATTAGCAGCTAAGCAATAGAAATGCCCCCACTGTGTACACACCTCACCTAAAATTCTCCCCCCCCTACTCTCCCCCCTCCCTTGGCCCCGCCCCACCACAGTCGTTTTTTTGGCGCCAAAAACAATACCTAGCAAGCATATATATATATATGTTCTGTTTGTTTTTATACTTGTTTTATTGTCCTGATGAAGGGGGTAATTCACCCCCGAAACACGTAGACGTAATAAAGCCATTTTAACTACACGCTTCATCTATATGGTATCCTTGGTAGCGCCCGCAGAAGAGGTTCATCTGTTTTTTATCCGGCACAAGCTTTCAGAAAATGAAGACACAAAAACATTATTTTGGTTTTCAAAAATGATTTACTATGTAAAACTGAAACAACAAAAATTACACATATTTGGTATTGTCACGTTTGTATCAACCTGCTCTATAAAAGCAACACATGATCTATCCTGTCAGGATAACTCTGTAAAAAACAAAAAATAAATACTGTTCCACAACATTGCATTGCCTCACAAAAAAGATAATATGGAGCAATCAAAAATCGTATATACCCCAAAATAGTACCAATAAAACTGTCACCTCATTCCGTAGTTTACAAAATGGGTCACTTTTGCGGAATTTCTACTCTAGGGGTGCATAAGGGCATCTTCAAATGTGACATGGCAACTTAAAATTTTCCCAGCGACATCTTCCCTCCAAAATCCTTATGGTTCTCCTTTCCTTCTACACCCTGCCGTGTGCTCATACAGCAGTTTACCACCACATGTGGGGTGTTTCTTTAAACTGCAAAATTAGGGTAATAAATATTGAGTTTTCTTGGCTGTTAACCATTGCTGTGTTACAGGAAAGAATTGATTAAAATTGAACATTTGCAAAAAAAGTGAAATTTTGAAATCTCACCTCCATTTTCCTTTCATTCTTTTGAAGCATCTAAAGGGTTAACAAAGTTTGTAAAATCAGTTTTGAATAACTTGTGTAGTTTCTAAAAATGGGGTCATTTATGGGTGGTTTCTACTATGTAAGCCCCACAAAGTGACTTCATATCTTAACTGGTCCTTAAAAAAGTGGGTTTTGGAAATTTTCTTAAACATTTTAGGAATTGCTTCTAAAATTCTAAGCCTTCTAATGCCCTTCAAAAATAAAATGACATTTACAAAATGATGCCAACATGAAGCAGACATCTGGGAAATGTAAAGTAATAACTATTTTATGAGGTATCACAATCTGCTTTAAAAGCAGACATTCAAATTTAAAAATTTTTAAATTTTTCAAAATTTTCTCAAAATGTTGGATTTTCTTTACAAATAAAGGTGAGACGGATTGACTCAAATTTATTACCAACATGAAATTCAAAATGTCACGAGAAAACAATGTCAGAATCGCTTATATAAGTAAAAGAGTTCCAGAGTTATTACCACATAAAGTGAAACATGTCAGATTTGCAAAATGTGGCTTGGTCCTTTTGGTAAAAACTGGCTTGGTCTTGAAGGGGCTAAAGAGGACCTGGCACAATGAAATATAGTGCAATTTGAAAGCAGCAGGTTATAGAGCAGAGGAAGCTAAACATAGTAACATAGTACATAAGGCCGAAAAAAGACATTTGTCCATCCAGTTCGGCCTGTCATCCTGCAAGTTGATCCAGAGGAAGGCAAAAAAAACCCCTGTGAGGTAGAAGCCAATTTTCCCCACTTTAGGGGAATAAAAAATTCCTTCCCGACTCCAATCAGGCAATCAGAATAACTCCCTAGATCAATGACCCCTCTCTAGTAGCTATAGCCTGTAATATTATTACACTCCAGAAATACATCCAGGCCTCTCTTGAATTCCTTTATTGTACTCACCATCACCACCTCCTACTCACCATCACCACCTCCTACTCACCATCACCACCTCCTATTGATAAATAGCTTTGTGAAAAAAGACACAATAAAATGTAATATATATATGTAAGTTATCCATTTAATTCTTTCCCACATGGGAGCTGTTATCAGTGGTTGATAGCATTCTCTATGTGTGTATACAGAGATAGCTGTCAGTCACTGATAACACCTCCTCGAGAACAATGAAATCAGAAATACCAGAGATATAAATGTATAAATTACAGGTTTTACTTTTCCGACAAAACTATATATCAATCTGCTCAGCTTCTTCTGCTCTATACTATGATGCCTATACAGTAGCTTGCATTGCATTTTGAAGTGACAATGTTCTCTTAAAAAGTGTTGTCCGACCTCCAAACTAAAATGAATAAAATGCAGCTGAAGTTGGGACAATCCCTTTAATATACTTTTAATAACTTTTAATAACAGGTTGCATGAAATAGAAAACATTAGCTCTAGAGATGAGCGAATTTCTTGAAAATTAGATTCGGCTGATTCGCCGAATTTCACCCAAAATTAGCTTTGTGTTGAATTACTTCGCCACGAAGCACATTTTTTTTGTAAGTAGCAGGTGCAATGACTGGGATCTGCGATAGCGCTGCCCCCGTCATTGTACCCCTCAGATGCCGCGTTCCTACATGATCGCGGATTCGAGGCATCTTAGTGTACAAACAGTGAGAAATTTACATAAAAAAAAAAACATTACATCAAACTTACTGCGTCCATTTGTGCGCGATGGGCCAGCCGCCTCCATCTTGCTTGAAAATCTCGGCCGAAATCTTGCGCGGCGCAAGATTACTTCATCACGCCGGATGACTTGATGATGTAATCTCGCACTGCACGGGATTTCGGCCGAGATCTTCAAGCAAGATGGAGGCTGGCGGCCCTACGTGCACAAATGGGGGTGGTAAGTTTGAATTTCAGGATTAAACGATTCGCTGACACGAAGCACGGGGAATGATTCCTGAAATTTCGATTTGCTCATCTCTAATTAGCTAATTTTATTTTAAAACTATAGAATTTAATACTGAATGCTAGATATTTGAATTTATATGCATATTTATTGTCTTCAACCGCAGATAGAATCAATAATGCTTTGAGGGAAATTTACAAAACCTATTATTCATTTTTTTCTAAGCTCCCAAACATTACAAGCCAAATTACTTGCCATCTGTTTCTTATGTATGCAATGTTGTGTTTTCACTTTAGTCAAAAGCAACATCTGTAGACTTTTAAATATTTGCTAAAGCAGCTGACGATGATAATCCATAAAAACTGAATGTTTGACTTGTATTGTTTCAGCCTGTAAAGCAATTGTTTCTATGTATTATAGCATGTGAAAGTACTTTTTTTTTTATAGGAATTAATATAAAGAATTCATATCATTGTTAAAAAGTAAGAGATGAGTCTGAAGAAATACAGAAATACTATATCGTATCTATGACCCATTGTTTGAAATAATTCTGTCTCAATCCTCAATCTGAAATTCTCAAAGGAAGGATTTTAAAGATAACTATTTTGTTTTGTTTAGATTTTTGTTAGTATATTTGGCTTTGAAGGGAATTCAATATATGGACAAAGTCCTATGATATGAATCACTATGAATCTAATAGCATGAATAACGGAGTTAGTGATTTGTTGATTACATTTAAAACATAACTTTTAATAAAGATAATTTAGAATAATAGGCCCAAAAATACAAAGATAAACAATTAATAATCAGAGCGGCGGTATACCGGTTAGTTGTGCACGGCGGCACCCAATATATAATAAGGGGAATGCTCGGCGGCACCCAGGAATAAACCGTACTCCTACCACTCAGTAGTCTGCGTCCAGGGTGCAGAATGCGTCCAGATGATGTCACGTTGGTTGACTCCTATGAAGGCGCTATTCTGCTGTAGGGATGGCGGGGTGCAGCTATGGCCCTGGTTTGCCCTATAAACGTGGTCTATGGCTTGCCCTGATACTAGTGGGGGATAGCAGCCTAACCACAGGGCACTCGTCCTTAAAAGGGCGACCCCGTCCGGAACCTTGCCCTGTCGCCTGGCCCTGAATTGCCCTACTCTTGTCCCGCTCCCTACATGCACATTTCAGCAAGATAGCATCATCAGGGGAGATGTATAGGACTCTAAAGGCTTTTAAAGATCAGCGATGCTAAATGATAATTTACTGCCCGTGGCTTATCTAAGGATGCCCGTTTCTATGGTGGAGCATTACCTAGTACTCCACAAAAAGTCCACCTATGATCAGTGATGAAATTATCATTTAGCATCGCTGATCTTTAAAAGCCTTTAGAGTCCTATACATCTCCCCTGATGATGCTATCTTGCTGAAATGTGCATGGAGGAAGCGGGACAAGAGTAGGGCAATTCAGGGCCAGGCGACAGGGCAAGGTTCCGGACGGGGTCGCCCTTTTAAGGACGAGTGCCCTGTGGTTAGGCTGCTATCCCCCACTAGTATCAGGGCAAGCCATAGACCACGTTTATAGGGCAAACCAGGGCCATAGCTGCACCCCGCCATCCCTACAGCAGAATAGCGCCTTCATAGGAGTCAACCAACGTGACATCATCTGGACGCATTCTGCACCCTGGACGCAGACTACTGAGTGGTAGGAGTACGGTTTATTCCTGGGTGCCGCCGAGCATTCCCCTTATTATATATTGGGTGCCGCCGTGCACAACTAACCGGTATACCGCCGCTCTGATTATTAATTGTTTATCTTTGTATTTTTGGGCCTATTATTCTAAATTATCTTTATTAAAAGTTATGTTTTAAATGTAATCAACAAATCACTAACTCCGTTATTCATGCTATATTTGGCTTTGCCATCATTGATGCTTTGGTGCAGGAATAATTTTCTCTGAACACACTCTATCATTTTATGTTATTTAAAGAGGTTGTCCTGGTGTCCAAGTTCCTGTGGAATAAAAAAAGACCTAGACTTACAAAACAATACACTTCCTTACCTATTAAACAAGGAGGTATGGGGGTTCTGGACTTTTATGGTTATCATTTGGCGGTTCACGGAATGAGATGCCTGGAATGGCTACGCTACAAAGGTGACAGACTGGATATTCAATCGGAGTTTGCCATTAGCCAATCTGCATTACGGCCTCTACTGCTACATGGAAAGTATACAACTGAGACATGTATTGGAAACCCCATCACTAAAAATACAATATGGCTATGGAGACAAAAATTGAGTATTCACTTTCTCACTGCTACAATATCCCCTTTGACACAACTAAGAGATATTTTGCAAGATGCTTCCCTACAATTTATACAAACTTTACCTGAAAAGGCTAAAGCTATTACTACACCAGTGGTGGACTTATTAGATACCTGGGGTGCACTAGAAGAGGAATGGGACAGAGGGGAAAGTATTACTTCTTTGTCTTTTTTACAAAGATCATATATAAGAGACTACTTAAAACAATTGACCCCATTACATAAGACAGACCCAACTAGGTTTGAGAAAATAGCCCTCCAGAAACAGGAACCAGTTAAAAAAATCTCTATATTATACTCCATGATTCTTACCTTTACAAGCCCAGAGATTAACCCATATCTAGTGAAATGGTAATCGGACTTGAGCTTGGATAGAGAAGATAAATCACTAATTAGGTGTCTCTTAATGACTCCAAAGATTTCGACTTGCGTGAGATTGCAAGAAAACTATTTTAAAATACTTACCAGATGGTATTATACGCCAGATATTTTACATAAAATGTACCCTGAAGTTAGTGAGACATGCTGGAGATGCAAAAGAGAAATAGGCACCTTTTTTCATATCTGGTGGGATTGCGAGATAATTGGAGACTATTGGAAACAGATCTGCTCAACAATCACAAGGATATGTAAGATTCCTGTACAACCTTCTCCACAGATTTGTCTATTGAACTTAATGGACAAAATAAAGAGTTCAAGTTTGATTAAACGTCTCATTTCACATTTGTTGGCAGCTGCGAGAGTATTAGTGGCAGCCAAATGGCGAGATACATCCCCTCCCTCATTGGGTACTTGGGAACTTAGATGTGATGATATATATAGGATGGAACAAATAGCAGGTTGGGAAAACAGATCCACCCAGATATTCCCAAAAATATGGAACCCTTGGATAATATACAGAGGCTTCCAATCTAATAAAAGAAACACCTCCTTTATCCTTTATCCAAAGTCTTGAGAGGCAAGAAGAGCTGCTCTCTGAGTGGTGCTGAAACGTACGCTGCAACATCCTTCCCCCCCCTTCTGCCCTTCCTCCCCTCCCCCTTCCCCCCCTCTCTCCCGTTATATATAATTTACTTTGTATTTCACTATTCTTATGCTTTGGTTTATCATTTCTACACTTGGAATTATAAGTGTAATCAGCTGTCTTGTAATGTATAAGATGTCATTCTCATTTTCACTGATATTCACATAATGATCTGTAAAATGTTTGTACTTATGAGACAAATATGTACAATAAAAATTGTTTGAACATAAAGAGGTTGTCCTGGTTCAGAGCTGAACCCAGACATATCCCCATTTTGATCCAGGCAGTCCCCATTGAAAAGAGCATTGGAGCATTTCAGGCTTCGATGCTGTCCTTTGCCCTACGCTGATTCAGGCAGGGCAAATGCTTTTTTTGCAGATCTGTTGATGTACTGGGCTCACCATGGGGAAAGCTAGGCAGAGGCCACTGCACTAATGGGCAGGCTTTAGAAATGTAAAATGGCTAGGGCAGCTCTAAAGCCAACCTATCAGTGTCGGTGATTAGAGATAAGCAAATCGAAGTTGATGAAGTGGAATTCAATCCGAATTTCAGGTTTTATTTGATTTGCACCAAATCCAAATTTCCTTGCATTTTGTGGTAACGAATCCAATTTTTTCCTAAAATGGCTGCTGCACATGTGAGGACATGGAGCAAGTCACTCTGGGAAGGTGGGATCACCCATGATGCCATGCATGTAGCCAATCAGCAGCCAGCTAGCCCTGTGATGTCATAGCACTATAAATAGTCTCAGCCACCTTGGATTCAGCCATTTTCCAGTGTACTTAGTGCATGGAGAGATGTCAGTAGGTGCTATGGACAGTACTAGAAAAAACTTCATTGTGCTAAAAAACGATTTACAAGGGCAGGGAAAGATTATTCAAGGTGTAGGGAAAGGATAGGGAGGAATTATTCCAAAGCATTTCTGTTGAACAGGGTTCAGTAGGGGAGGTTAAAGCCTGGGTAATAGGAACAATCCAATTACACCTTGCTGCACTGGCTGGGGATCCAAATTGCCATTATACACCTCTGTAATTCCAGCAAACTATTCTTTTTAGGGTGCAAGTGTTGTTTGATACAGTCATTAACAGAGGTTATTACAAGGAAATATTTCTATGTCTTATTTGCCCTTGCGCGGTGCAGTTATATGTTCTAAAGCATTTCTTTGGCTTGTATTAGTGGGAAAAAAGGGCTTATTAGCCGTTCTGCAGGGAAGTGCTAGAATTATAGCCCTTTTTGTTGTGCATTAGTGGCAAAAATAAAATATATTTGCTGTTCAGCGGTGCAGTTATGTTCTAAAGCCCTTTTTGTTGTGTAATAGTAACAAAATAAAAATATATTTGCCGTTCAGTGGTGCAGTTATATGTTCTAAGGCCTTTTATGGCGTGTATTAGTGGAAAAAGAAAAAATATATGTAACGGTCGCGTACACACACACACAGGGGGGAGGGAAGTGACCACTGCACTCCACCCTTACCCCTGGCCCTGCCTACTTGCCTCGCGAGTCCTAATGACAGGGGACAACTGGACGGCAATCCCTAACTTGTAATAAGTGCAGGGATGACAGACAGACAAACAACAGAACGTGAACGGACCGAGTCAATACCAGGAAAGCTACAAAGTACAAATGGAGCAAGCAGAGAATTGTCAGGAGAAGCCGGGGTCATAAATACCAGGAGAGTCGTGAAGTACCAAAGGCGTCAGCAGAGGATCGTCAGGAGGAGGCAGGGGTCAGAATACCAGGAGAGCAGCAAAGTACACAAGGAGCAGGCAGAGGATCGTCAGGAATTCAGCAGGAGGTAAGTACGCCAGGAAAGACAAAATCACAGGTGGAACCTAAATTAACAGGCAACCTGTGGCCAGCAGGCTGCCTGTATTTATAGTGGGGAGTGAGGGTCATGTGATGTGGCCAGCTTCACATGACCGCCAGACCAACCAGTCGAGCACCGAGTGATCAGCTCGGCGCTCAAGGCAGACTTAGGAGCAGGGGGCCTCCCAGCTAGCAAAACCGCCCTGGGAACGAGGTCAAACACAGATCCTCACTCCTGAAGCTAAGCAGCAGGTCTGCGGCTAATGGGAGACCGAGTGCACCTTCGGAACTCCGTTACAATATACTTGCCGTTCAGCGGTGCAGTTATATGTTGTAAAGCCCTTTTTGGAGTATATTAGTGGGGAAAAAGAAAAAAAGGCTTATTTGGCGTTGTGTGGTGAAGTGAGAAAATGACAGCCTTTTTTGGAGAGTATTAGTGACAAAAAAAAATATTTCCCGTTCAGCGGTGAAGTTTCATTGTACTACAGCCATTTACAGGGTGTATTAATAGTATAGATATGTACGTCCTATTAGCCATTCTGCGGTGAATTGTGATTGTTAAATGTATTTTTTTGGGGTGTATTAATAGGAAAAAGAACATGCCTTATTAGCCTGTCTGCAGTGAACCGACATTGTTATACTGCCGTTGCTGGGGTGTATTAATAGCAAAAATAAGTATGTGTTATTAGCCATTCTGCGGTGAATTTACATTGTCATTCACTGGTGAAATTTGTGATACAGCCTTTTTTGGGAAAATTGATGGGTGATTGTAGATTTACTTTTGCTGTATTGACCAAATTACGTTGATAAGCCATTCAGTGGTGAAATTTTTTTGTGAAACAGCCTTTTTTGGAAAAATTGGTCAGTAGCTATACCAACGGTCAAGGACAATATATGTCCTTTATGGCCCACTGAGTGAATGTGGTCCCTGGCCAGCCACTTGGCCGTGTGACGCCGCTTCCGCCTCCACGTTCTCACGCCGTTGGTCCTGCGACAGTGTCTGCCTCCTCATCCTCCAATGTGTACTCAACCTCCACTGCAGGGACAATTCACATTGTTCCTTCAGCATACCACATGTGCAGGGCACGGTGGTGTCAGGCTGTTCTACACCTCCTTTGCATGGGTGAACGGAGTCACTCAGGAGTGTAACTGCTCCGTGTCTTTCATCAAGAAATCAAATCCTGGTTTTCTCTGCGACAACTCAAAATCGGAACCATGGTGAACGATAACGGGAAGAACATGGTCTCGGCACTGCATCAAGGAGGGCTGAGCCATGCACCCTGCATGGCACAGGTGTTCAATCTGGTTGTGAAGCGGTTCCTGAAATCTTCCACCCATCTGCAAGACATCCTAAAAATGGCCAGGAAACTTTTCATGCACTTCAGCCACTTGTACACCACGAAGAACTCCTTGAGCTGCAACGGCAGAACGGCATCCCCGAACATAGGCTGATATGCGACGTTTTCACCTGTTGGAATTCCACCCTCCATATGTTGGACCGACTATAAGAACAGAGAAATTTTCTGGCCATAAACAATTTATTGATGATCCAAGCGGACAGGAGTATTGCCTGTGTAACTTCTATGTCAGCCAGTGGCAGCTCATGAGTGACACCTGCCGTTTGCTCAGGCCCTTTGAGGAGGCCACATTATTTGTCAGTCGCCAGGACTACGGGATGAACAATGTCATTACACTGCTTCATGTCCTGGAACAGATGCTGGTAAATCTGGCTGGTCAGGGGACTGGAGACGTGGCGCCTACATTCAAATAAACAGATTTCCAGCAAGAAGGAGATAAAATCTTGCATGTTCTTTATTGAATATTCCAAACGTAAACAAGGTGCAGGGAAAGAGGTCCCTCCATGTCCCTGGTCAGACAGATATGTTTCGAGCCAGCCGGCTCTTAATCATGATAGGACTGTGGCGCCTACATCTCATGACCACATGAGAGGAGAAGGACATTGGAGCACAAACAATGTGTAGTGAAATGGGTGGTTTTTCTACACAGGTGACAGGAGAGAAGGAGCAGGAGCAGGCAGAAGAGCTAATGGGCGATAAGGAAGATGAGGCAGAGGACCCAGACACACCGTGGCAGTATGCAGTGAAGATAGAGGCAGGGAGTCGCTCCGAGTCACTTGTGCAAATGGTCCGATGCATGCTATCTTGCTTGCATAGTGACAGCCGAATTGTCAGCATTCAGCAGAGGGATGACTTCTGGCTCTCCACCTTGTTGGACCCTTGCTACTGGTCCAAAATGGGGACCTTTTTTACACCTGCTGAGAGGGAGTACAAACGGAACTACTATAGAGACATCCTATGTAGTCTGTTGGCCGCTACCTATCTGTGCCATCGCCCATCCTCTCAGGTCTGACAGGGGGAGCCCTGTGCACTCACGTTTTACTGTCATGGCTGGTGATGGGGGAGAGGGGGGGGAGGGGCAGGAGCAGTACCAGCTCCATCAGCAGCAACTTAAGTCTAGAGTCGTTGATGAGCAGCTTTCTTTACCCGCCTACTGAAGAAACTACTCACCAACAGCAGCAGGTAGACATAGAGCAGAACCTGAACCAGCAGGTGGTGGCATACTTGGACAGCACCCTACCACCCCAAGTTGAAGATCCGCTGGACTACTGGGCAGCCAAACTGGATTTGTGGCTGCAACTAGCAGAGATTGCCCTGGAAAAGCTGTCCTGCCCTGCCACTTATGTGGCATCAGAGTGGATGTTTAGTGCGGCGGGGGCCATAGTTTTCCCAAGAAGAAGTTGCCTGTCCACCCAAAATGTGGAGAGACTGACCTTTGTCAAGATAAATCAGGCGTGGATCTGCCAGGATTTCCACCCACCAATGCCTGATGCATCAGACTAAATCATCCATGGTGCCACACCAACACTTTGACAAAAGAGAACTGTTTCTTCTGGCTACCTGCCTCAGCTACTATTCTGATGCTGCCACCCACCTAATGCCACACATCTGATGCCAAGTGCTCCTTCTTTTACCCACCATCTTCAGCTGGTACTGGTATTGCGACCCACCTTCACACTATGTCACCAAGCCACTCTGTAACCTCCTGATGCTGCTGCCACCTCCACACTATGTCAGCTTGCCACTCTGTGGTCTTCTGATGCTGCTGCCACCTCCACACTATGTCACCTTGCCACTGTGTGGTATCCTCATGCTGCTGCCACGTCCACACTATGTCACCTTGCCACTCTGTGGCCTCCTGATGCTGCTGCCACCTCCACACTATGTCACCTTGCCACTCTGTGGTCTCCTCATACTGCTGCCACCTCCACACTATGTCACCTTGCCACTTTGTGGCCTCCTCATGCTGCTGCCACCTCCACACTATGTCACCTTGCCACTCTGTGGTTTCCTCATGCTTCTGCCACCTCTACACTATGTCTCCTTGCCACTCTGTGGCCTCTTAATGCTGCTGCCACCTCCACACTATGTCATCTTGCCACTTTTTGGCATTCTTATGCTGCTGCCACCTCCACATTATTTCATTGTGCCACTCTGCGGCCTCCTGATGCTGCCGACACCTACAGACTCTGTCATTGGGCCACTCTGTGGTCTCCTCATGCTGCTTTCACCTGACCACAATGTCATAGGACCACTCTGTGAACTTCTAATGCTGTTTCCACCCTCCCTACTTCATTGCTGGGCCACTATTTAGCCTTTTTGGCTTGGGACATGATTTATTTGACCCTTCCTCTGATCTGTCAGAAGGAATGTAAAATGAGAAGCACAACAGATCCTGTCTGTATAGCAGCTGTAAGGCCTATATGGTCCCATCAGAATTGCCTTATGATTTGGTCGCCAAAAGCAAGAGTGGTTACAAAACACAGAAGACATGCAAATATTCAGTTCACATGTCATCTCTGTTTTAGATCCATTCCTGTTTTTTTTTTTTTTTTTGCCATTAACAATACTGATAGATTTTTGAGCAAATGCTGACCGAGTGAAGGCATATGCTCCACAGACAGGATCCATTTTTTGTGTGTTATTGTTCTGACGGATAATAGGAAGGGAAAATTAATCTGTGACGTCAACACAAACTTTCTGCTGACACAATCTCCACTCTGTCAGGGGGGGGGGGGGGGGCTCTACTTGTATAAGCGTTTAATAGAACAGGTTCTGTTGACATCTATGTGAAATCAGTCGACGATGTGTAAAAGGGATGCGCTGCTTCTTGGCGCTAACTTCGACCTGTAAGACTGAGTTCATACTTGTGTTATTTGGTCAGTTTTGGCCCCATGACTTCCTAAATAAGTGAAGTGTGCAGTGATTCTAAGAGCGACACCTATCATATGCTTGTCATGCTGACTCACAGTATAATTTCACTACCACAACAGACTCCCCATGCTTGTTCTACACCACTATAAAGGCTCTCTGCAGCCAGTAAATAGAAGTTTTTTTTTATGTAATTCACCACGAATAAATTCGGATCAAACCAAATTTTTGCTAAATATTCGGCGAATCGGCTAAACTGAATCTTAAAAAAATTTGCTCATCTATATCTGTGATGTCACAGGCAACACTGCTAGCCTACAATACTCATGTATACTAGTCACTATCTATAATAATAGAGTACCAAAGGTTTCTGACAAAGCATCTCAGCTAGCTAATTTTCTCAGCTTTGGGTAATCACCAGAAAAGGTTTGCGGCACTCCTCTCCTTTTGGAAGGAGTGGTACATATTGGTCTGTCTGTTTCAGCCAAAACAAATCTCATCCAAAACTAACATTTTTTTTTTTTTTTTTTTTTACAAATCCTGAATCAATAGAACCAATTAGCTCATCTCTAGCATACACTAGACTAATGAATAAGATAAGATAATAAGAAATAAAAGTGTCATTTATATGTATCTCCAGTTTCTCAAGAAACAACATTTATAATGCAGTCATTTGCAGTATGATAATTTTTCCAAATCATCGTATTGTATTCTCAGGCAGTCAGTGAATCTATCCTTGAACCTACAGCATCTCCAAGCTTCTGTAGATTTCAGTCTTTTTTATGGAAGAAAATTGGCATGAATTTGCTGGGCCTTCTGACCACGACCCTTCCCTCTCCATTCCATATTTTTTTTTTAAGTGGAGAGGACAGCATAAAAGCTGCACTTATGCCTAGATTTAGGCACAATGACATTTAACCGCCTCCGGACCGCCTAACGCAGGATCGCGTTCCGGAGGCGGCAGCGCTGCGCAGAGTCACACATATACGCGTCATCTCGCGAGACGCGAGATTTCGCTCAAAGCCGGCCCGCGCATGCGCATCGCGGGCCGGCAAAAGTTAGAGGACAAGTTCGTCACCAGCCTGCCAGCCAAGATCATTGGCTGGCAGGTTGGCGATTTTCAAAAAAATGAATCATAAGCCAGATAACACATCATATTAGTAAATATGATGTGTTAAATGGCTTGTCTGCTCCTCTGCTGGTCCTTTTCGTCGGTTGGTTCCAGCAGAGGAGCAGAGATCACTGTGAGTTCCCACCAACAATACACCTTAGCCCCAGATCACCCCCATCACCCGAATTAACCCCTTGATCACCCCTTGATCGCCCCTGTCAATCACCTAGTGAAAGGAAAAAAGTGATCAGTGTAAACGGTCACTTTTTTTTCCCACTGGTATTGACTGTTAGGTTTTAGGATAGTTTAGGCCCCTTGGTTAGGTAGTTTAGCGATTGTTTAGCGCCCAGCCCACCGCACCGCAGTCACTTATTCGCTGTTTAGCGTATCGCTAATCAGCATTTGTACTTCTATAGTTTCTGTAAGTGATCAAAACTGATCACAGTCAGATCTATAATTGTATTAGTGTCACCTTAGCTCGCCCTCCACCCAAAACGCAGTGTTTGCCCGATCAGGCCTGATCAGTTGCCCACACGTGCGTTCACCCACGCCCGCCCCGCCGCAGTGACAAAAAATATATATTTTTTTGATCACTGCACAATCACTTTCCAAGCGCTGCGGCGATAAAAAAAATCAGTTTTGATATTTTTTATCAACCGCAGCGGCCTCCGGTACTTCGCTAGCCTCCCCTTTGTAAGACAGGCTTGCTTTTTTTCTTGGGTAGACTCAGGGAATACCCCTAAATTTAGTAGTCCAAATGTCAAACAGGGGGTATTCTTCTGAAGAGGCCTACAGAATTCTGACCCAGTCGGATGAGGAATGGGAACCCTCATCTGACGAATCTAGCGGGTCAGAATTTGAACCTGTAGAAAGCAGTGGCACTCTGACCCAAAGTTCGGACGAGGAGGTTGAGGTCCTTGATAGCACCAGGCGCACCCGGCTCCGTGTCGCTAGACCACAGGTTGCGCAGGATCCGCTTCAAGAGCAGCAGAGTGGGGCTGGCGCTGTCGGATCACGTGGTGAGGCATACACCAGCAGCGCAGCCCTCCCTGGACCTAGTACCACCACTGCCGTACAACATGGTGAAGTGGCGAGCACCAGAAGGGCAGTTGAAGCTGGTACGGTGGCACGTGCAGTAGTTACCCCGTCGCAGCCACTGCACAGACAGGCCCGTAGAGCCCCTAGAGTCCCTGAGGTGCTGGCAAATCCTGATTGGCAGTCACCAACTTCAGCCGCACCATTAGTTCCCCCTTTCACCGCCCAGTCTGGATTTCGTGTTGAGACGGCTCAGATCGGTTCGGCCCTGGGATTTTTTGAGCGGTTCTTGACTGCGGAGCTCTTGGACTTAGTCGTGGCAGAGACAAACCGGTATGCCACACAATTTATATCCGCCAACCCGGGAAGCTATTATGCCCTGCCTTTCTGGTGGAAACCAGTCCAAGTTTCCGAAATTAAAATTTTTCTGGGCCTTCTCCTCAACATGGGTCTAACCAAAAAGCATGAATTGCGGTCATATTGGTCCACGAACCCGATTCATCACATGCCCATGTTCTCTGCTGCTATGTCCAGGGCACAATTTGAGGCCATCCTGCATTTCCTGCACTTTAGCGACAACACCACCTCCCGTCCCAGAGGCCACCCAGCTTTTGACCGGCTCCACAAAATTCGGCCCCTCATAGACCACTTCAACCAGGAATTTGCAGATTTGTATACTCCAGAGCAAAACATCTGCGTAGACGAGTCCCTAATACATTTTACCGGGCGCCTTGGCTTCAAACAATACATCCCAAGCAAAAGCAAGCGCGCCCGGTATGGGGTCAAATTGTATAAGCTCTGTGAAAGGGCCACAGGCTATACCCACAAATTTCGGATATATGAGGGAAAAGATCAGACCCTGGAGCCGGTCGGTTGCCCTGACTACCTGGGGAGCAGTGGGAAGACAGTCTGGGACTTGGTGTCACCCTTATTTGGCAAGGGGTACCATCTTTATGTGGACAATTTCTACACAAGTGTGGCCCTCTTCAGGCATTTGTTCCTAGAACAGATTGGCTGCTGTGGCACAGTGCGAACTAGTCGCGTGGGCTTTCCCCAACGGCTCGTTACCACCAGTCTTGCAAGGGAGTAGAGGGCTGCCTTGTGTAACGAAGAACTGCTCGCGGTGAAATGGAGAGACAAGCGTGACGTTTACATGCTCTCCTCCATTCACGCAGACACAACAATACAAATTGAGCGAGCAACCAGTGTCATTGAAAAGCCCCT
Organism: Bufo bufo; assembly: GCF_905171765.1. Lineage (NCBI taxonomy): Eukaryota > Metazoa > Chordata > Amphibia > Anura > Bufonidae > Bufo > Bufo bufo. Next base: position 500,537,609 of record NC_053391.1, read on the forward strand.
CTGTGTCCACGACTATAATTTGCTCATGGGAGGGGTGGACTTCAATGACCAGATGTTGTCTCCGTATTTAATTTCCCGACGGACCAGACGCTGGTATAAGAAGGTGTCTGTATATTTAATTCAATTGGCTCTGTACAATAGTTTTGTTCTCTACAGTAAGGCTGGGAGAACACGATTCTTCCTCAAATTTCAGGAAGAGATCATCGAGAACCTCCTGTATCCAGAAGGTTCCGTGGCCCCATCCACCAGTGTAGTTAGCTGTCTACACGAGCGACATCTCCCCAGTGTCGTTCCTGGTACCTCAACCCAACCGTCACCCCGAAAAAGATGTCGTGTCTGTAGCAGGAGTGGAATAAGGCGTGACACCCGCTATTTCTGTCCTGACTGTCCTGACCACCCTGCCCTATGCTTTGGAGAGTGTTTCCGGAAGTACCACACACAGGTACTCTTAGCATAGGGATTGCATCTCACAGGACAGGCACACAGGGCTATTAGGGCCCTTTTACTCACAGCTGCTGCAAACCTCTCCTTTCACCTGGGATAAAGTGCATAATGTACTTCGCCACATCTTTGGGCGTTTTGAGCTTTGCACATTGTCCCATGGGGAAGGAGAGGTTTGCCCTATAAAAGGTAAAAAATAAATAAAAAAAAAGGTTAGAAAAAAAGTTAACTGCAGTTCAAAAAGTTAAAAAAAAGTTTATATGTTCTGTTCAAAAGTTATTATAAAGTTAATAAAATTAATTGTGTTGCGGCCTGGTTTTTTCTTTTTTGTTTTGTTTTTTTTACCTTCCAGGTGGACCAACCGATCGACTAGCTGCAGCACTGATGTGCATTCTGACAGAAGCATTGCGCTGCTGTCAGATTACACACAAGTCGGTGTATGCGGCGCTGCAAGACGAGATTTCTCCTCTGCAGTAAAAGATACTTTTGCCGAGGCATATGAGCTGAGGAGGTGGCGGTGTTCATATGCTTTGGCAAACACTTTGTATATATAAAAAAAACAAAAAACCCGGCAATGATTTATTCATCCACATCGATTGATGTGAATGGATAAATCTGGTTTGCCAGGGCATACAAGCTAAGTGGGTATGGATGTTGGGCGGAGCTCCTATGTCCTTGCAGACGCCTTTCCCCTCCTTTTTCTTTTTTTGGCAGAGATTTTTTCATCCACATTGATCGATGCGAATGAAGAAATCTGTGCCGTTCCTTTTTTTCTTTCAGCCCAGAGGCTGAACGGAAAAAAAAAACCTCAGTACCCGTATGCTCAATATAAGGAGAATAGCAGAAACTCCTAATGCTGGCCATACATGTAATGATTGCGGAGACCCTCAAATGCCAGGGCAGTACAAACACCCCACAAATAAGACCATTTTGGAAAGAAGACACCCCAAGGTATTCGCTGATGGGCATATTGAGTCCATGAAAGATTGAAATTTTTGTCTCAAGTTAGCGGAATGGGAGACTTTGTGAGAAAAAACCCCAAAAAATCAATTTCCGCTAACTTGTGCCAATTTTTTTTTTCTATGAACTGGCCATGCCCCTCATTGAATAACTTGGGGTGTCTTCTTTCCAAAATGGGGTCATTTGTGGGGTATTTATACTGCCCTGGCTTTTTAGGGGCCCTAAAGCGTGAGAAGAAGTCTGGGATCCAAATGTCTAAAAATGCCCTCCTAAAAGGAATTTGGGCACCTTTGCGCATCTAGGCTGCAAAAAAGTGTCACACATGTGGTATCGCCGTACTCAGGAGAAGTTGGGGAATGTGTTTTGGGGTGTCATTTTACATATACCCATGCTGGGTGAGAGAAATATCTTGGTCAAATGCCAACTTTGTATAAAAAAATGGGAAAAGTTGTCTTTTGCCGAGATTTTTCTCTCACCAAGCATGGGTATATGTAAAATGACACCCCAAAACACATTGCCCAACTTCTCCTGAGTACGGAGATACCAGATGTGTGACACTTTTTTGCAGCCTAGGTGGGCAAAGGGGGTCACATTCCAAAGAGCACCTTTCGGATTTCACCGGCCATTTTTTACACATTTTGATTTCAAACTACTTACCACACATTTGGGCCCCTAGAATGCCAGGGCAGTATAACTACCCCACAAGTGACCCCATTTTGGAAAGAAGACACTCCAAGGTATTCCGTGAGGGGCATGGCGAGTTCCTAGAATTTTTTATTTTTTGTCAAAAGTTAGTGGAAAATGATGATTTTTTTATTATTTTTTTTTTCTTATAAAGTCTCATATTCCACTAACTTGTGACAAAAAATTAAAACTTCCATGAACTCACTATGCCCATCAGCGAATACCTTGGGGTGTCTTCTTTCCAAAATGGGGTCATTTGTGGGGTAGTTATACTGCCCTGGCATTCTAGGGGCCCAAATGTGTGGACTGGTAAGTAGTTTGAAATCAAAATGTGTAAAAAATGGCCGGTGAAATCCGAAAGGTGCTCTTTGGAATGTGACCCCCTTTGCCCACCTAGGCTGCAAAAAAGTGTCACACATCTGGTATCTCCGTACTCAGGAGAAGTTGGGCAATGTGTTTTGGGGAGTCATTTTACATATACCCATGCTGGGTGAGAGTAATATCTTGACAAAGACAACTTTTCCCATTTTTATATACAAAGTTGGCATTTGACCAAGATATTTATCTCACCCAGCATGGGTATATGTAAAATGACACCCCAAAACACATTGCCCAACTTCTCCTGAGTATGGAGATACCAGATGTGTGACACTTTTTTGCAATCTAGGTAGGCAAAGGGGCCCACATTCCAAAGAGCACCTTTCGGATTTCACCGGCCATTTTTTACAGATTTTGATTTCAAACTACTTAGCACATATTTGGGCCCCTAGAATGCCAGGGCAGTATAACTACCCCACAAGTGACCCCATTTTGAAAAGAAGACACCCCAAGGTATTCGCTGATGGGCATAGTGAGTTCATGGAATTTTTTATTTTTTGTCACAAGTTAGTGGAATATGAGACTTTGTAAGAAAAAAATAAAATTAAAAATCATCATTTTCCGCTAACTTGTGACAAAAAATAAAAAATTCTAGGAACTTGCCATGCCCCTCACGGAATACCTTGGGGTGTCTTCTTTCCAAAATGGGGTCACTTGTGGGTAGTTATACTGCCCTGGCATTCTAGGGGCCCAAATGTGTGGTAAGTAGTTTGAAATCAAAATCTGTAAAAAATGGCCGGTGAAATCCGAAAGGTGCTCTTTGGAATGTGGGCCCCTTTGCCCACCTAGGCTGCAAAAAATTGTTACACATCTGGTATCTCCGTAATCAGGAGAAGTTGGGCAATGTGTTTTGGGGTGTCATTTTACATATACCCATGCTGGGTGAGAGAAATATTTTGACAAAAGACAACTTTTCCCATTTTTTTATACAAAGTTGGCATTTGACCAAGATATTTATCTCACCCAGCATGGGTATATGTAAAATGACACCCCAAAACACATTGCCCAACTTCTCCTGAGTACGGAGATACCAGATGTGTGACACTTTTTTGCAGCCTATGTGGGCAAAGGGGCCCACATTCCAAAGAGCACCTTTCGGATTTCACCGGCCATTTTTTACAGATTTGGATTTCAAACTACTTACCACACATTTGGGCCCCTAGAATGCCAGGGCAGTATAACTACCCCACAAGTGACCCCATTTTGGAAAGAAGACACCCTAAGGTATTCGCTGATGGGCATAGTGAGTTCATGGAAGTTTTTATTTTTTGTCACAAGTTAGTGGAATATGAGACTTTGTAAGAAAAAAATAAAAATAAAAAAATCATCATTTTCCACTAACTTGTGACAAAAAATAAAAAGTTCTATGAACTCACTATGCCCATCAGCGAATACCTTAGGGTGTCTACTTTCCAAAATGGGGTCATTTGTGGGGTGTTTGTACTGTCTGGGCATTGTAGAACCTCAGGAAACATGACAGGTGGTCAGAAAGTCAGAGCTGCTTCAAAAAGCGGAAATTCACATTTTTGTACCATAGTTTGTAAACGCTATAACTTTTACCCAAACCATTTTTTTTTTTTTACCCAAACATTTTTTTTTTTATCAAAGATATGTAGAACAATAAATTTAGAGAAAAATTTATATATGGATGTTGTTTTTTTTGCAAAATTTTACAACTAAAAGTGAAAAATGACATTTTTTTGCAAAAAAAATTGTAAAATTTCGATTAATAACAAAAAAAGTAAAAATGTCAGCAGCATTGAAATACCACCAAATGAAAGCTCTATTAGTGAGAAGAAAAGGAGGTAAAATTCATTTTGGGTGGCAAGTTGCATGACCGAGCAATAAACGGTGAAAGTTGTGTAGGTCAGAAGTGTAAAAAGTGGCCTGGTCATTAAGGGTGTTTAAACTATAGGGGCTGAGGTGGTTAAAGAGTTGCAAACACGAGTTTTCATATGAGAACGAGACATGACACAGAACTAAGTATCTAGAAGAGTTCAGTTTATTTAGAGGTATATGAACAAGCTGCATATCTGGCTGATATGAGAGGCAGGCTGCCTGTCAATTAGAAGCACACATAGAAGCACACTTTAGCCGATAAACACAGCCCTAGGGATGAGCGAACCCGAACTGTATAGTTCGGGTTCGTACCGAATTTTGGGGTGTCCGTGACACGGACCCAAACCCGAACATTTTCGTAAAAGTCCGGGTTCGGGTTCGGTGTTCGGCGCTTTCTTGGCGCTTTTTGAAAGTCTGCAAATCAGCCAATCAACAAGCGTCATACTACTTGCCTCAAGAGGCCATCACAGCCTTGCCTACTATTGGCATGGCTGTGATTGGCCAGTGCAGCATGTGACCCAGCCTCTATATAAGCTTGGGTCACGTAGCGCTGCACGTCACTCTGCTGATTCAAGCATAGGGAGAGGTTGCTGCTGCGACGTTAGGGCGAGATTAGGCAGATTAACGCCTCCAAAAGACTTCATTCTGTGATCAATCTCCAGCTGTGGATCATTGAAGTGGTAATATCGACTTGCTCACTTTTTTTAGGCTGCCCAGAGCATTTTTATATCACTTTTTTCTGGGGTGATCGGCGGCCATTTTGTGGCTTGTGGTGCTCCAGCACAAGCTACCACCAAGTGCTTTTAACCATCAATAGTGTGGTTATTTTTTGCTATATCCTACATCAGCTGCAGGCTGAGCCTGTGTCACCGAAGTGCATTTAACCATCAACAGTCTGGTTATTTTTTGGCCATATACTACATCAGGTGCAGGCTGAGCCTGTGTCACCCAAGTGCATTTAACCATCAACAGTGTGGTTATTTTTTGGCCATATATTACATCAGGTGCAGGCTGAGCCTGTGTCACCCAAGTGCATTTAACCATCAATAGTGTGGTTATTTTTTGGCCATATACTACATCAGGGGCAAGTTGAGCCTGTCACCCGGCGCCTAAAAAATAGACCTCACATTTCTATTCAACCAAATCTGTACTGTTTTAGCTGGTCAAGTTATTTGTAGTGACCGTAAAAGCACATTTTTTGTTCTGGGTTGAAAAACTATTCCCAAATTTGCCATTCTCAAAATAACTAGTTTATGCTATATATATCAGGCCTACTTGAAATCTATCCCAAAAAGGATATCTTAGATGCAAGGTGCTGATAGTGTCATTCTGAAAAACTTAACACACACGCTACCGTGCAGATACAAGTCTAATTCTGTGATTAAACGTATACCTGTTACACAGCGCAAAAAAAAATAGGCCTCACATTTCTAATCAACCAAATCCTTACTGTTTTAGCTGGTCAAGTTATTTGTAGTGACCGTAAAAGCACAGTTTTTGTTCTGGGTTGAAAAACTATTCCCAAATTTGCCATTCTCAATATTGTGGTGAACGGGAACAATGAGGAAAACATCTAATAAGGGACACGGACGTGGACATGGTCGTGGTGGTGTTAGTGGACCCTCTGGTGCTGGGAGAGGAAGTGGCCGTTCTGCCACAGCCACACGTCCTAGTGAACCAACTACCTCAGGTCCCAGTAGCCAGCAGAATTTACAGAGATATTTGGTGGGGCCCAATGCCGTTCTAAGGATGGTAAGGCCTGAGCAGGTACAGGCATTAGTCAATTGGGTGGCCGACAGTGGATCCAGCACGTTCACATTATCTCCCACCCGGTCTTCTGCAGAAAGCGCACAGATGGCGCATGAAAACCAAGCCCATCGGTCTGTCACATCACCCCCATGCATATCAGGGAAACTGTCTGAGCCTCAAGTTATGCAGCAGTCTCTTATGCTGTTTGAAGACTCTGCTGCCAGGGTTTCCCAAGGGCATCCACCTAGCCCTTCCCCAGGGGTGGAAGAGATAGAATGTACTAACGCACAACCTCTTATGTTTCCTGATCATGAGTACATGGGAATACCACCTCAGCACGTCTCTGATGATGACGAAACACAGGTGCCAACTGCTGCGTCTTTCTGCAGTGTGCAGACTGAACAGGAGGACAGGGATCAAGACTGGGTGGAAGACGATGCAGGGGACGATGAGGTCCTAGACCCCACATGGAATGAAGATCGTGCCACTGACTTTCACAGTTCGGAGGAAGAGGCAGTGGTGAGACCGAGCCAACAGCGTAGCAAAAGAGGGAGCAGTGGGCAAAATCAGAACACCCGCCGCCAAGAGACTCCGCCTGCTACTGACCGCCGCCATCTGGGACCGAGCACCCCAAAGGCAGCTTCAAGGAGTTCCCTGGCATGGAACTTCTTCAAACAATGTGCTGACGACAAGACCCGAGTGGTTTGCACGCTGTGCCATCAGAGCCTGAAGCGAGGCATTAACGTTCTGAACCTTAGCACAACCTGCAAGACCAGGCACCTGCATGCAAAGCATGAACTGCAGTGGAGTAAACACCTTAAAAACAAGGAAGTCACTCAGGCTCCCCCTGCTACCTCTTCTGCTGCTGCCGCCTCGGCCTCTTCTGCTGCTGCCGCCGCCTCGGCCTCTTCTGCTGCTGCTGCCGCCTCGGCCTCTTCCTCCGCCTCTGGAGGAACGTTGGCACCTGCCACCCAGAAAACATGGGATGTACCACCAACACCACCACCTGCGTCACCAAGCATCTCAACCATGTCACACGGCAGCGTTCAGCTCTCCATCTCACAAACATTTGAGAGAAAGCCTAAATTCCCACCTAGCCACCCTCGATCCCTGGCCCTGAATGCCAGCATTTCTAAACTACTGGCCTATGAAATGCTGTCATTTAGGCTGTTGGACACACACAGCTTCAAACAGCTCATGTCGCTTGCTCTCCCACAGTATGTTGTTCCCAGCCGGCACTACTTCTCCAAGAGAGCCGTGCCTTCCCTGCACAAACAAGTGTCCGATAAAATCAAGTGTGCACTGCGCAACGCCATCTGTGGCAAGGTCCACCTAACCACAGATACGTGGACCAGTAAGCACGGCCAGGGACGCTATATCTCCCTAACTGCACACTGGTTAAATGTAGTGGCGGCTGGGCCCCAGGCGGAGAGCTGTTTGGCGCACGTCCTTCCGCCGCCAAGGATCGCAGGGCAACATTCTTTGCCTCCTGTCGCCTCCTCCTCCTACTCAGCTTCCTCCTCCTCTTCTTCCACCTGCTCATCCAGTCAGCCACACACCTTCACCACCAACTTCAGCACAGCACGGGGTAAACGTCAGCAGGCCATTCTGAAACTCATATGTTTGGGGGACAGGCCCCACACCGCACAGGAGTTGTGGCGGGGTATAGAACAACAGACCGACGAGTGGTTGCTGCCGGTGAGCCTCAAGCCCGGCCTGGTGGTGTGCGATAATGGGCGAAATCTCGTTGCAGCTCTGGGACTAGCCGGTTTGACGCACATCCCTTGCCTGGCGCATTTGCTGAATTTTGTGGTGCAGAAGATCATTCGCAACTACCCTGACATGTCAGAGCTGCTGCATAAAGTGCGGGCCGTCTGTTCGCGCTTCCGGCGTTCACATCCTGCCGCTGCTCGCCTGTCTGCGCTACAGCGTAACTTCGGCCTTCCCGCTCACCGCCTCATATGCGACGTGCCCACCAGGTGGAACTCCACCTTGCACATGCTGGACAGACTGTGCGAGCAGCAGCAGGCCACAGTGGAGTTTCAGCTGCAGCACGCACGGGTCAGTCGCACTGCGGATCAGACCCACTTCACCACCAATGACTGGGCCTCCATGCGAGACCTGTGTGCCCTGTTGCGCTGTTTCGAGTACTCCACCAACATGGCCAGTGGCGATGACGCCGTTATCAGCGTTACAATACCACTTCTATGTCTCCTTGAGAAAACACTTAGGGCGATGATGGAAGAGGAGGTGGCCCAGGAGGAAGAGGAGGAAGAGGGGTCATTTTTAGCACTTTCAGGCCAGTCTCTTCGAAGTGACTCAGAGGGAGGTTTTTTGCAACACCAGAGGCCAGGTACAAATGTGGCCAGACAGGGCCCACTACTGGAGGACGAGGAGGACGAGGATGAGGAGGAGGTGGAGGAGGATGAGGATGAAGCATGTTCACAGCGGGGTGTCACCCAAAGCAGCTCGGGCCCATCACTGGTGCGTGGCTGGGGGAAAACACAGGACGATGACGATACGCCTCCCACAGAGGACAGCTTGTCCTTACCTCTGGGCAGCCTGGCACACATGAGCGACTACATGCTGCAGTGCCTGCGCAACGACAGCAGAGTTGCCCACATTTTAACGTGTGCGGATTACTGGGTTGCCACCCTGCTGGATACCCGGTACAAAGACAATGTGCCCACCTTACTTCCTACACTGGAGCGTGATAGGAAGATGTTCGAGTACAAGCGCACGTTGGTAGACGCGCTACTGAGAGCATTCCCAAATGTCACAGGGGAACCAGTGGAAGCCCAAGGCGAAGGCAGAGGAGGAGCAAGAGGTCGCCAACGCAGCTGTGTCACGGCCAGCTCCTCTGAGGGCAGGGTTAGCATGGCAGAGATGTGGAAAAGTTTTGTCACCACGCCACAGCTAACTGCACCACCACCTGATACGGAACGTGTTAGCAGGAGGCAACATTTCACTAACATGGTGGAACAGTACCTGTGCACACCCCTCCTCGTACTGACTGATGGTTCGGCCCCATTCAACTTCTGGGTCTCCAAATTGTCCACGTGGCCAGAGCTAGCCTTTTATGCCTTGGAGGTGCTGGCCTGCCCAGCGGCCAGCGTTTTGTCTGAACGTGTATTCAGCACGGCAGGGGGCGTCATTACAGACAAACGCAGCCGCCTATCTACAGCCAATGTGGACTAGCTGACATTCATAAAAATGAACCAGGCATGGATCCCACAGGACCTGTCCATCCCTTGTGCAGATTAGATATTAACTACCTCCCCTTAACAATATATTATTCTACTCCAGGGCACTTCCTCATTCAATCCCATTTTTATTTTCATTTTACCAATATATTGCGGGGCAACCCAAAGTTGAATGAACCTCTCCTCTGTCTGGGTGCCGGGGCCTAAATGTGTGACAGTGGCCTGTTCCAGTGGTGGGTGACGTGAAGCCTGATTCTCTGCTATGACATGAAGACTGATTCTGCGCTGACATAAGGCCAGATTCTCTGTTACGGGACCTCTCTACTCTGCCTGGGTGCCGGGGCCTAAATGTGTGACAGTGGCCTGTTCCAGTGGTGGGTGACGTTAAGCCTGATTCTCTGCTATGACATGAAGACAGATTCTGTGCTGACATAAGGCCAGATTCTCTGTTACGGGACCTCTCTCCTCTGTCAGGGTGCCGAGGCCTAAATATGTGACAGTGGCCTGTTCCAGTGGTGGGTGACGTGAAGCCTGATTCGCTGCTATGACATGAAGACTGATTCTGTGCTGACATAAGGCCAGATTCTCGGTTACGGGACCTCTCTCCTCTGTCTGGGTGCCGGGGCCTAAATATGTGACAGTGGCCTGTTCCAGTGGTGGGTGACGTGAAGCCTGATTCGCTGCTATGACATGAAGACTGATTCTGTGCTGACATAAGGCCAGATTCTCGGTTACGGGACCTCTCTCCTCTGTCTGGGTGCCGGGGCCTAAATATGTGACAGTGGCCTGTTCCAGTGGTGGGTGACGTGAAGCCTGATTCTCTGCTATGACATGAAGACTGATTCTGCGCTGACATAAGGCCAGATTCTCTGTTACGGGACCTCTCTCCACTGCCTGGGTGCCGGGGCCTAAATATGTGACAGTGGCCTGTTCCAGTGGTGGGTGACATGAAGCCTGATTCTCTGCTATGACATGAAGACAGATTCTGTGCTGACATAAGGCCAGATTCTCTGTTACGGGACCTCTCTCCTCTGTCTGGGTGCCGGGGCCTAAATATGTGACAGTGGCCTGTTCCAGTGGTGGGTGACGTGAAGCCTGATTCTCTGCTATGACATGAAGACTGATCCTGCGCTGACATAAGGCCAGATTCTCTGTTACGGGACCTCTCTCCTCTGCCTGGGTCCCGGGGCCTAAATGTGTGACAGTGGCCTGTTCCAGTGGTGGGTGACGTGAAGCCTGATTCTCTGCTATGACATGAAGACAGATTCTGTGCTGACATAAGGCCAGATTCTCTGTTATGGGACCTCTCTCCTCTGTCTGGGTGCCGGGGCCTAAATATGTGACAGTGGCCTGTTCCAGTGGTGGGTGACGTGAAGCCTGATTCTCTGCTATGACATGAAGACAGATTCTGTGCTAACATAAGGCCAGATTCTCTGTTACGGGAGCTCTCTCCTCTGCCTGGGTGCCTGGGACTAAATATGTGACAGTGGCCTGTTCCAGTGGTGGGCGACGTGAAGCCTGATTCTCTGCTATGACATGAAGACTGATTCTGCGCTGACATAAGGCCAGATTCTCTGTTACGGAACCTCTCTCCTCTGTCTGGGTGCCGGGGCCTAAATGTGTGACAGTGGCCTGTTCCAGTGGTGCGTGACGTGAAGCCTGATTCTCTGCTATGACATGAAGACAGATTCTGTGCTGACATAAGGCCAGATTCTCTGTTACAGGACCTCTCTCATCTGTCTGGGTGCCTGGGCCTAAATATGTGACAGTGGCCTGTTCAAGTGGTGGGTGACGTGAAGTCTGATTCTCTGCAATGACATGAAGACAGATTCTGTGCTGACATAAGGCCAGATTCTCTGTTACGGGCCCTCTCTCCTCTGCCTGGTTGCCTGGGCCTATATATGTGACAGTAGCCTGTTCCAGTGGTGGGTGACGTGAAGCCTGATTCTCTGCTATGACATGAAGACTGATTCTGCGCTGACATAAGGCCAGATTCTCTGTTACGGGACCTCTCTCCTCTGCCTGGGTGCCGGGGCCTAAATGTGTGACAGTGGCCTGTTCCAGTGGTGGGTGACGTGAAGATTTTTTAGGACATTAGAAGGCTTAGAAGTTTAGAAGCAATTCTTCAAATTTTTAAGAAAATTGCCAAAACCCACTTTTTAAGGACCAGTCCAGGTCTGAAGTCACTTTGTGGGGCCTACATAGTGGATACCCCCTTAAATGATCACATTGTAGAAACTACACCACTCAACTTACTTAAAACCGATTTTACAAACTTTGTTAACCCTTTAGGCGTTCCACAAGTATTAAAGGAAAATGAGATCAAATTTTTTAATTACACTTTTTTGGCAGATTTTTAATTTTATTCCAATTTTTTCTTTAACACATCAATGGTTAACAGCCAAACAAAACTCAATATTTATTACCCAGATTCTGAAGTTTACAGAAACACCCCACATGTAGTCATAAACTGCTGTATGGGGACACGGCAGGGCGCAGAAGAAAAGGAACTCCATATGGTTTTTAGATGCCATGTCCAATTTGAAGCCCCCCCCTGATGCACCCTTACAGTAGAAACTGCCAAGAAGTGATCCCATTTTGGAATCTAGGAGATAAGGTGCCAGTTTTATTGGTACTATTTTTGGGTACATATGATTTTTTTATCATTCATTGTTACACTTTATGGGGCAAGGTGACCAAAAAATTGGTTGTTTTAGCACAGTTTTTATTTATTTATTTTTACAGCATTCACCTGAGGGGTACGGTCAAGTGCCATTTTAATAGAGCAGATGTTTACGGACGTGACGATGCCTAATATTTATAATTAGAGTTGAGCGAACACCTGGATGTTCGGGTTCGAGAAATTCGGCCGAACTTCCCGGAAATGTTTGGGTTCGGGATCCGAATCCGACCCGAACTTCGTCCCGAACCCGAACCCCATTGAAGTCAATGGGGAGCCGAACTTTTCGGCACTAAAAAGGCTGTAAAACAGCCCAGGAAAGAGCTAGAGAGCTGCAAAAGGCAGCAACATGTAGGTAAATAACCTGCAAACAAATGTGGATAGGGAAATGAATAAAAATAAAAATAAAATATATAAAAATAAACCAATATCAATTGGAGAGAGGTCCCATAGCAGAGAATCTGGCTTCACGTCAGCAGAGAATCAGTCTTCATGCCATAGCAGAGAATCTGGCTTCACGTCACCCACCACTGTAACAGTCCATTGTCATATATTTAGGCCCCGGCACCCAAGCAGAGGAGAGAGGTCCCGTAACAGAGAATCTGGCTTCATGTCAGCAGAGAATCAGTCTTCATGTCATAGCAGAGAATCAGGCTTCACGTCACCCACCACTGGAACAGGCCACTGTCACATATTTAGGCCCAGGCACCCAGACAGAGGAGAGAGGTCCCGTAACAGAGAATCTGGCTTCATGTCAGCACAGAATCAGTCTTCATGTCATAGCAGAGAATCAGGCTTCACGTCACCCACCACTGGAACAGGCCACTGTCACATATTTAGGCCCAGGCACCCAGGCAGAGGAGAGAGGTCCCATAACAGAGATTCAGGCTTCATGTCAGCAGAGAATCAGTCTTCATGTCATAGCAGAGAATCAGGCTTCACGTCACCCACCACTGGAACAGGCCACTGTCACATATTTAGGCCCAGGCACCCAGACAGAGGAGAGAGGTCCCGTAACAGAGAATATGGCTTCATGTCAGCACAGAATCAGTCTTCATGTCATAGCAGAGAATCAGGCTTCACGTCACCCACCACTGGAACAGGCCACTGTCACATATTTAGGCCCAGGCACCCAGGCAGAGGAGAGAGGTCCCATAACAGAGATTCAGGCTTCATGTCAGCAGAGAATCAGTCTTCATGTCATAGCAGAGAATCAGGCTTCACGTCAACCACCACAGGAACAGGCCACTGTCACATATTTAGGCCCAGGCACCCAGGCAGAGGAGAGAGGTCCCATAACAGAGATTCAGGCTTCATGTCAGCAGAGAATCAGTATTCATGTCATAGCAGAGAACCCGACCCGAACTTCGTCCCGAACCCGAACCCCATTGAAGTCAATGGGGACCCGAACTTTTCGGCACTAAAAAGGTTGTAAAACAGCCCAGGAAAGAGCTAGAGGGCTGCAAAAGGCAGCAACATGTAGGTAAATCCCCTGCAAACAAATGTGGATAGGGAAATGAATTAAAATAAAAATAAAATATATAAAAATAAACCAATATCAATTGGAGAGAGGTCCCATAGCAGAGAATCTGGTTTCACGTCAGCAGAGAATCAGTCTTCATGCCATAGCAGAGAATCTGGCTTCACGTCACCCACAACTGTAACAGTCCATTGTCATATATTTAGGCCCCGGCACCCAGGCAGAGGAGAGAGGTCCCGTAACAGAGAATCTGGCTTCATGTCAGCAGAGAATCAGTCTGCATGTCATAGCAGAGAATCAGGCTTTACGTCACCCAACACTGGAACAGTCCATTGTCAGATATTTAGGCCCAGGCACCCAGGCAGAGGAGAGAGGTCCCGTAACAGAGAATCTGGCTTCATGTCAGCACAAAATCAGTCTTCATGTCATAGCAGAGAATCAGGCTTCACGTCACCCACCACTGGAACAGGCCCCTGTCACATATTTAGGCCCAGGCACCCAGGCAGAGGAGAGAGGTCCCATAACAGAGATTCAGGCTTCATGTCAGCAGAGAATCAGTCTTCATGTCATAGCAGAGAATCAGGCTTCACGTCACCCACCACAGGAACAGGCCACTGTCACATATTTAGGCCCAGGCACCCAGGCAGAGGAGAGAGGTCCCATAACAGAGATTCAGGCTTCATGTCAGCAGAGAATCAGTCTTCATGTCATAGCAGAGAACCCGACCCGAACTTCGTCCCGAACCCGAACCCCATTGAAGTCAATGGGGAGCCGAACTTTTCGGCACTAAAAAGGCTGTAAAACAGCCCAGGAAAGAGCTAGAGGGCTGCAAAAGGCAGCAACATGTAGGTAAATCCCCTGCAAACAAATGTGGATAGGGAAATGAATTAAAATAAAAATAAAATATATAAAAATAAACCAATATCAATTAGAGAGAGATCCCATAGCAGAGAATCTGGCTTCACTTCAGCAGAGAATCAGTCTTCATGCCATAGCAGAGAATCTGGCTTCACGTCACCCATCACTGTAACAGTCCATTGTCATATATTTAGGCCCCGGCACCCAGGCAGAGGAGAGAGGTCCCGTAACAGAGAATCTGGCTTCATGTCAGCAGAGAATCAGTCTTCATGTCATAGCAGAGAATCAGGCTTCACGTCACCCACCACTGAAACAGGCAACTGTCACATATTTAGGCCCAGGCACCCAGGCAGAGGAGAGAGGTCCCGTAACAGAGATTCAGGCTTCATGTCAGCAGAGAATCAGTCTTCATGTCATAGCAGAGAATCAGGCTTCACGTCACCCACCACTGGAACAGGCCACTGTCACATATTTAGGCCCAGGCACCCAGACAGAGGAGAGAGGTCCCGTAACAGAGAATCTGGCTTCATGTCAGCACAGAATCAGTCTTCATGTCATAGCAGAGAATCAGGCTTCATGTCACCCACCACTGGAACAGGCCACTGTCACATATTTAGGCCCAGGCACCCAGGCAGAGGAAAGAGGAACCATAACAGAGATTCAGGCTTCATGTCAGCAGAGAATCAGTCTTCATGTCATAGCAGAGAATCAGGCTTCACGTCACCCACCACTGGAACAGGCCACTGTCACATATTTAGGCCCAGGCACCCAGGCAGAGGAGAGAGGTCCCATAACAGAGATTCAGGCTTCATGTCAGCAGAGAATCAGTCTTCATGTCATAGCAGAGAACCCGACCCAAACTTCGTCCCGAACCCGAACCCCATTGAAGTCAATGGGGACCCGAACTTTTCGGCACTAAAAAGGTTGTAAAACAGCCCAGGAAAGAGCTAGAGGGCTGCAAAAGGCAGCAACATGTAGGTAAATCCCCTGCAAACAAATGTGGATAGGGAAATGAATTAAAATAAGAATAAAATATATAAAAATAAACCAATATCAATTGGAGAGAGGTCCCATAGCAGAGAATCTGGCTTCACGTCAGCAGAGAATCAGTCTTCATGCCATAGCAGAGAATCTGGCTTCACGTCACCCACCACTGTAACAGTCCATTTTCATATATTTAGGCCCCGGCACCCAGGCAGAGGAGAGAGGTCCCGTAACAGAGAATCTGGCTTCATGTCAGCAGAGAATCAGTCTGCATGTCATAGCAGAGAATCAGGCTTTACGTCACCCAACACTGGAACAGTCCATTGTCAGATATTTATGCCCAGGCACCTAGGCAGAGGAGAGAGGTCCCGTAACAGAGAATCTGGCTTTATGTCAGCAGAGAATCAGTCTGCATGTCATAGCAGAGAATCAGGCTTCACGTCACCCACCACTGGAACAGGCCACTGTCACATATTTAGGCCCAGGCACCCAGGCAGAGGAGAGAGGTCCCATAACAGAGATTCAGGCTTCATGTCAGCAGAGAATCAGTCTTCATGTCATAGCAGAGAATCAGGCTTCACGTCACCCACCACTGGAACAGGCCACTGTCACATATTTAGGCTCAGGCACCCAGACAGAGGAGAGAGGTCCCGTAACAGAGAATCTGGCTTCATGTCAGCACAGAATCAGTCTTCATGTCATAGCAGAGAATCAGGCTTCACGTCACCCACCACTGGAACAGGCCACTGTCACATATTTAGGCCCAGGCACCCAGGCAGAGGAGAGAGGTCCCATAACAGAGATTCAGGCTTCATGTCAGCAGAGAATCAGTCTTCATGTCATAGCAGAGAATCAGGCTTCACGTCACCCACCACTGGAACAGGCCACTGTCACATATTTAGGCCCAGGCACCCAGACAGAGGAGAGAGGTCCCGTAACAGAGAATATGGCTTCATGTCAGCACAGAATCAGTCTTCATGTCATAGCAGAGAATCAGGCTTCACGTCACCCACCACTGGAACAGGCCACTGTCACATATTTAGGCCCAGGCACCCAGGCAGAGGAGAGAGGTCCCATAACAGAGATTCAGGCTTCATGTCAGCAGAGAATCAGTCTTCATGTCATAGCAGAGAATCAGGCTTCACGTCAACCACCACAGGAACAGGCCACTGTCACATATTTAGGCCCAGGCACCCAGGCAGAGGAGAGAGGTCCCATAACAGAGATTCAGGCTTCATGTCAGCAGAGAATCAGTATTCATGTCATAGCAGAGAACCCGACCCGAACTTCGTCCCGAACCCGAACCCCATTGAAGTCAATGGGGACCCGAACTTTTCGGCACTAAAAAGGTTGTAAAACAGCCCAGGAAAGAGCTAGAGGGCTGCAAAAGGCAGCAACATGTAGGTAAATCCCCTGCAAACAAATGTGGATAGGGAAATGAATTAAAATAAAAATAAAATATATAAAAATAAACCAATATCAATTGGAGAGAGGTCCCATAGCAGAGAATCTGGTTTCACGTCAGCAGAGAATCAGTCTTCATGCCATAGCAGAGAATCTGGCTTCACGTCACCCACAACTGTAACAGTCCATTGTCATATATTTAGGCCCCGGCACCCAGGCAGAGGAGAGAGGTCCCGTAACAGAGAATCTGGCTTCATGTCAGCAGAGAATCAGTCTGCATGTCATAGCAGAGAATCAGGCTTTACGTCACCCAACACTGGAACAGTCCATTGTCAGATATTTAGGCCCAGGCACCCAGGCAGAGGAGAGAGGTCCCGTAACAGAGAATCTGGCTTCATGTCAGCACAAAATCAGTCTTCATGTCATAGCAGAGAATCAGGCTTCACGTCACCCACCACTGGAACAGGCCCCTGTCACATATTTAGGCCCAGGCACCCAGGCAGAGGAGAGAGGTCCCATAACAGAGATTCAGGCTTCATGTCAGCAGAGAATCAGTCTTCATGTCATAGCAGAGAATCAGGCTTCACGTCACCCACCACAGGAACAGGCCACTGTCACATATTTAGGCCCAGGCACCCAGGCAGAGGAGAGAGGTCCCATAACAGAGATTCAGGCTTCATGTCAGCAGAGAATCAGTCTTCATGTCAT